>NC_057864.1:137642210-137961495 GCF_019393635.1 Dromiciops gliroides | reverse complement strand
AACTGGTTTGCTAAGCATTTGCCAACATACCATGGTTTCTGTGGTTTCTTATTTTTCTGATCTCTGATTTCTCATCTTCTCTTTTCATGTGTTTTTCTCTGATTTCCAATGCCTCAAATTAGGAACTCTTCCTGAGTAATGACCCATTTCTAACTGACTAAAATACCCAAAGCTAATGGTTCTAGCATGTGCTATGTTTGTATATGTTTATGTATACATATAGGGCATCTAAGTGTCACAGTAGATAGAGTACTGGCCCTGGAGTTGAGAGGACCTGAGTTCAAATCTCACCTCAGACAGTTATTTGGTGTGTAACCCTGGGCAAGTCACTTAGCCCCGATTGCCTTAAAATATCCGGGGCCATCTCCAGTCATCCCGATATATATCTTGCCAATGAACCCAAATGGCTCTGGAGGAAAGAGTGAGTTTGGTGATCTTGCACAGCCCTCCCTCATTTAAATCTAATTCAGTGCAAGTCATGACCTCACCCTGATGTCATGGTCCTCTTTGAGAACATAGGAGAAACAACAACATGTATATACATATATTGCATACATATATATATATACATGGATATTATGTAAATTTATACATGTATATCTCTATTATATAATACAATTTTCCCTCAAGAAATTCTTTGACAAAATTCTCATCTATATATATTCAAAATCTCAGATTATATATATATATATATATATATATATATATATATATATATATATATATATATATGCAAAGTGATGGACAATGGACAATCATGTCTTGTAGTATCCTTGTCTTCACTTAGGACTTTTGCCTGTGAGAGACTGTTATCTCTGATATCACAACAGTTTGTAGCTCTCCCCAAGGACTTTTATCTGATGGGCTGTGATTCTTTTCAGGCTAATTTTTTTTTATCAGTCTTGTACATACAAGTGTTTTGGTTTTTTTCTTCCAGCAACTAGAATGCCAGCATACAAAAGGGAGCAGAATATTACACATACACAAAAGATAAAGATTTTTGTGTATGAATCAATGAATCTCTACTATGTATAGCTTACCTTAAAAAATATATATATATATATATAGTAGATACAACATGCTACTTTCAAAACTACTTTGCTCACCTATTAATTATTTTGAACTTCATGTTCCTTTTTGTTTGTTTTAAATGCCTCAATAACTTCTTTCTTTGCTTTTTTTTTCTTTTTTTGAGGGAGTTGCAACATTATGACTTGCCCCCTTCTCCAATCCTTCAAATCTCTGGCCATTGAAGTAAGAAAAAAACAAAATCATTTAGCAAATGAGCAGAGTCAAGTAGCACAAATCCACACGTTGTCCAAGGCTGAAAGTATAGGTCTCATTGAGACCAGATGAGTCCATCTTATCTTTGTGAGGAATTGGGTAGATTATTCTCTGGAATATTGTGATATTGTGATTGGTTATTGCATTGACTAGAGGTTTTATGTAATTTTAAATTGTTCTGATTCTACTCAATTAGAATTATGGATTTAGAGCTGGAAGGGACCTTAAATGCTATTGACTCTACCCCAATAGCCTTTAGTCATTCAGAGGAGGAGACTGAAGCACAGAAATCTTAAATTATTTGACCAGTGTTACATGGCTAGTAAATGTCTGAGATTTAAATTGCTACCCTTATTTAAATTATACTATCACGTTTCCTTCAGTATACAACCTTCATTATGCATCAGTTCATACAAGTCTTCCAAGATTTCTTTGTTACTGTCCTTTTCTTTTTTAAAGTAATAAACATTTTTATTTATAATTTTGGATTCCAATTTTTATCCTCCTTCCCTCCCTCCCCTTCCCCTTCCCTGAGGCAGTAAGCAATCAGATATGGGTTATACATGTATGCTTATATAAGACATTACCATATTAGTCATTTTGTATAAGAAAACTTGAATAAAAGAAAAAATGCAATAAAGTGAAAAATAGCATTCTTCAGTCTGTGTTCCATCAATATCAGTTCTTTCTCTGGAGGGGGATAGTGTGTTTCATCAATAGTCCTTTGGGATTGTCTTGGATCATTGTATTGCTGAGAAGTCCTTTTCTTAATAGAATGTAATTTATTTAAATTAATATAATATATGGTTTAATAATAATATCTAATAGCTTAATAATATAACATCAATATACCATAATTTGTTCCTTCATTTTTAATTAAGAATTATTCCATTAATTTCCAATTCTTTGACATCACAAAAAAAGAGCTGCTATAAATGTTTTTGTACATGTGAATCCTTTTCCACTGAATTTGACCTCTTTGCCATATAGGCCTGGTAATAGTATAACTGATAGAAAGAGAGGGAGAGAGAGAGAGAGAGAGAGAGAAATGGGGGGGGGGAGAGAGAACAAATCAATCACAAGGTTAATTTTCATTTCTAAATTAATGAACTTTTTCTTCTTCCCTCCTCTTGAACTTCCCAATTCTACTGCTACCAGTAAATGATACTTTCATTTATTCCTGATGGAATAAAAATTATTTTCCTCTTAGTGTTTTCTTGCTTAACTACTTTTCGTTATTAGTATTGAAACCAAATCCCTTATTTGTTTCTAAGTGGGGAAGGTTCTTCAATTACTTCCCCCTCTTAATTTTAACTGTGTAACCATTTTGGAGGCAGTCATATTCTCCAAAAACAAATCAATGTATGGGCATAGTGGGCATTCTTATCTTCTGTGATGACATCCCTTTAATTAATTCCAAAGGCATAATCTTTACAATCTTATCTATTGTTTGGACAATGTCTAAAATTGATTGATGGTGTCTAAAATTGATTGTCTCCTCCTGTACTCCAAGTTCTCTGTTAACTCTAAATTTGTCAGTGGAACATTTATTGCATCTGGTCTTGAAAATAGATTACAAATAAATTAATTAATTTAATTTAATTTTAAAAAAAGAAAACATTACAATTTTTATCCAGTGGATTCTCTGACTCTATGTGGTCAGCTTATTATATGGGAGTATTAATAGTGGCTATATCTGAGACATATCTACTGAGTAATTTTCTTCTTAGCAGTGTTCATCATGTCAGATATGAAAAGTTTGTCCAGAATAAAATCACATGGACAGCTAGTTAATCAATGAAGTAAGTTTACATATCTCCTAAGGATACTTTATTTTAGGAATAAGAACAAAACTTTTGCAACTTTATATGGCAGAAATAATTGAGTATTTTTTCAGTTATTAGACAGAGTAGTGAGAGCAAGCATATATGCATGCAGTAGAGGTGAATAACATCTTTAAAAAATGAAAATCCACCTTTCTCTTGACTTCACTTACATTTGTCTTCTTTCTGCTCTGAGAAGCCAAATACCCTCAGAGTAAGAACATAAAGAGAAGGAAACAGATGTCAATCCAGTTTGTGTTCTGAATGGTGAATATAATTTTATTTTCAAATGTAACTCTAGAAACATTTGAAATAATCCAATTACCATTGATAATATCATGTTTGAAGGAGGAAACTCGTTTCAGGAACATTTGACTTAAAACCGGAGGTTTGGTGTATTGCATATATTGTAGTTCTTCTAAAGAAATACATGCACAGACACACAAGCACAAGCATACACACATGGACCCACGCTCAAGCATTTTTATTCATATGACTACACTTGTCTTTGAGTCAATATGAAGTACTAGACAGAACACTCAAGAGTCAGAAAACCTGGGTTAGAATCCCAGTTCTTACCCTTACCTATATGACCTTTGTCAAGTCACTTATGTTTTCAGGATCTCAGTTTTCTCATCTATAAAAATGGGGATAATGCTTACTCTACCTACTTTATGGTGCTATTCATGAGTAGTAAACCTGTTAAAAATCCTACCCATCCTTCAAGGCCATTTTTTTCTAGATTCTTTCCCCTACTTCTCTTCCATATCACAGGAAACAATATTTATAAAAATTATTGGTGACTAAACTCTCAGTGCATTATATAAATGTAACTTATTGTCATTAAATATTTCCAATCTTACCTCCTATAGACTTTCTTTAGTCTATCATTACCAAACCACCAGTTTGGCACCAGTACAAGTTTTGCAAATCTGATAAATGCAAAATTTCATTAAGCAAGTAGTAGCTGCTTAATAAATGATTATTGACTATTACCTCTCAATGTTATTAAACATTTATTAAGAAATTATTTATCTAAGTATAAAGAATCTAGAAATAAACTAGAATTAGCTAAGCAAAATTGCAGAACATGCAGAATGTATTTCCCAATAGTCAGTTCCATTGTTAGAACCCTTTTCCCTACTCAATCCCAGCCATATATCCTCTTCTTTCTTACCCACTTTTTCCCCAATATCCAATATTACTTTCAGGAAAGAGACTGAAAATATCATTTACCTCAAGATCCAAATAAATGAGAAGTGTCAGTGTTTTTCCCCTCCCAAAGGTGCTGACATTTGAACACATAGCAAAAGAATGGCTCTCCAATTGTGGAATTTGAAGAAATAGTCTGAAAAAAAGTTTGTAAGGTCTAAAATTCTAGCTGTGATGTCTAAGATCTAATGAGTGGTCACCTGAAATTAGAAGCTTTAGCCAGAGTTTAGCCTTTTAAGTATTTACTAAAGTGTATTAGAAGTTAGTGACGAGAGCGAGAGAGGAAAACCCTAGTTTGGATCTATTCAGTATAGCCAGAGAGAAAAACTTGCCTTTCCTTAACAGCCCACATGTATTCTGCCTGTCCCTGACACCAAGCCAAAGTCCAGAAATGAAAAAACCTAGCTTCTCTGCCACTTCTCCCAGAAGCCCCCTGTGAAACAGGAAACAGGGCCCTCCACACACACAGCTCCAAGCTAATTAGCTGGTAACATTGATTGACAGGACCCACAGGCAGCAGACATCACACTTCCTGATGCCAATGTAACCTTCAAAACCCCAGAAAAGGTCACTTCCAGACACTAAGTCACATACTTTCTTTTCATGGTGGAGCTTCCCTGCAATAGCTTTCACAGCATGTTGGTAGCTCTCTGATTCTCACAAGGTATTGGTGGGGGACAGTCAAAGATCTGTTAGTTCTTGAAAAAAATCACACCAGATAGAAAAACCTCCACAATTTCCTTGGTAAGGCAGCCTGAAACACTTGAAGGGAAGAACCATCTTTGTACTTTATACTTGTTGAAGATCTTGTTCCACTGATAAAGAGTAAAAGGACCTTACTCAAAATATTTCTTTAGCAGGGCTGGGGTAGTAGTGCTTGAGAATGGGAGAGAATTTTACTGCAAAATAATCATAACTTTAGAGCTGGAAGGGACCTTAGAAATACATCAGAGTCCCAGATTCATAGCATGTGGACCTGAATTACTATCTAGTCAAGAATGTGTTGGTAAATGTTTTTAACAACCAGCTCCCAGCATCCCCCTCAGTAAGCACAGCAAATTTTTAAGTTTATTCTACCTTATTAACATTTTCTCTATCACTTCCCTAGGTGAATACAAGAGGTGTCAAATAAGGTCTGCAGGCCACATGAGGCCCATAGAAGTCCTATTTGTAGCCTGAACCAGATTAAATGTAATTGAGATATAGTTAACAAAATGGAAAAACAAATTTGAAAAGAAATCTATAAATATGGGTGATTCTTATCCTTTAGTGCCCTGCCCCTTTCCTATTCAAGTTCCACCCTGCTAATCTGGACAAAATACTACATTAAATCCTGATTTGAAGTCCTTAGTCACACAATCCTTTTATACTTTCCTAATGAATTCTCCTCCCTCTTACCAATAGTTCCCTTTCCAAAGATTTTTTGTCCCCTTTTAGGCTTCCCATGGCATCCCCTCTCCACTGAGAACCTTGCCTCTTACTTCACTGAAAAAATGGAGGCCATTCACCAAGAGCTCTCTCTTCTCCCCTCCCCTTCATGCAATTAGGTACATGTTTTTCATGTTGAGGAGGGTGATAAACTCAGAGGCCAAACTATAGCACCTGAGTTCAGTGTTCAGAATATGATGAGCAGTTGGCCTTTGTCAGAGTATACAAACGATTATAACTAACATTTTGATAATGCGTTAAAGGTTGTAAAATATTTTACCTGTAACAATAAAGCAAGAAGTGCAAGTATTATTACCCCCATTTTACAGAAGAAGAAGCTGAATTTAGTGAGCTGTTTGTGGTAGCAAAACCCAATCAGGAGATTTGGTTAAATGTTATCTCTTTAAAAAATGACTAAACAACAGCAACAACAACATATAAATGCTAGCTATTTTTATTGTTATTGGTAGTGGTGGTAGTAGTGGTGGTGGTAGTAGTGTTCAATCATTTCAGTTATGTCTGATTCTTCCTTACTCCATTCGAGATTTTCTTGACAAAGATAATGGAGTGCTTTGCCATTTCCTTTTCCAGTTTATTTTACAGATGGGGGGGGGGGACAAAACAGAGGGATAAGTGACTTGCCCAGGATCATATAGCCAGTGGGTCCAAGATCCGATTTGAACTCAGGAGGATGAGTCTTCCTTACTTCAGCCTTGAGACCCTATCCATTACACCACTTAGCTCTGCTGCTGGAGTAGGAGTAGGAGTAGGAGTAGGAGTAGGAGTAGGAGTAGGAGTAGGAGTAGGAGTAGGAGTAGGAGTAGTCCTTCAAGGCTCAACTCAAGTGTTACTTTCTACTCAAAATCTTTCCTGATTCTCCCAGTTATTGTGTTCTTCCTCCTCAAGAAAAACTTATTTACTTATTGGTCAATCTGGCTATGAGAATTTATTAAATTCCTATTAAGGTCAGGCACTATACTAATCTATAGGTCCTAGTAGACTGTAAGCTTCTTGTGAACAAGGATTATTTGTTTTGTCTTTGGACCCCGTATGTTGGGGGCTTTATAATTGTCATCTGAATTAAAATAAATTTGACTGTGCATTTTCTAATGCAGAGCAAAATATCTGACAGACCCTATCCAACTGGAAAGATTTTTGAGTGGATCATGCAGACAGATTCTGTCTTTCTCATTTAGGAATAAGGCAAGATGAGTTTGGAGAGTAGTCTCATTAGACAATGAACCACCTGGGGATTTTTATTATCATTTTTTTTTGTGTGGGGGGCAATGGGGGTTAAGTGACTTGCCCAAGGTCACACAGCCAGTACGCGTCAAGTGTCCAAGGCCGGATCTGAACTCAGGAACTCCTGAATCCAAGGCCAGTGCTCCATCTACTGCGCCACCTACCCGCCCCTTATTATCATTTTTAAAGACTCTAATAGCTTATGAAATCAGTCTGCCAAGGCTAAAATCTGAATTTATGGAGGTTCTACCCATGTCAGTGACTGAAACAGTAGATCCTTGAAATATTTAACTAAATATTTGTGTATAAGACTTATGACCCCTACTTGACTTGTAAGTTCCCTGAGGGCAGAGGCTACATCTTATTTGCCCTTGTATTACCAAATCCTAGCCCAGTGCCTCGCACAATTAGTGCTTAATTATTTTTGTGGCAGATTGAATTGTTTCCATAGCTATTCGCAAAACTCTGAAAATGTCTTTAACAAAATCCTCTGTTACTGAAAAGGGGAGGCCCGTAAGAGGCCTCTGGGAACCACTGTTTTTAAAAAGAAGGGGAAATCCAATTGGATTGTAGAGAGTAGTGTCTCAATTTTCTGTTTATGGCCTAAGCCCTTCCCCCCATCATACTTTTACTTTCTTCCCAGTCTTGTTCTTTCCTCAAGGCTTGCCTTTATCTTTCCAATCCTTTCCTTAATAGCCCTTAATCTCATCACTCAACCACACTACTCCTAGCAGTATAACAGTGAGATACTAAATACTTTCAATTAGATATGGGTGAACCTGCCCACATCTGGAGATTTGCTTGAATGACTCAAAGTACTTTTTTTTCCCTTCTCTTTAAACAATTCTAGATTCACTAAAACTTCAAATGCATTTTTCTCAAGCATTTGAAAACCCAAGTGTATTTCAGGGGAAATTGCATCTAAGATTCTAATTCAGTTACACTTTACTCACTCAAATGGTATGTCCAATAACTTGTAGGTCTTATGGGAAAAGATTTGAGAAAGGAAGCTCTGCTTTTACAGATGATGGTGATGATGATAACAGCAACAGCAACAGCAACAACAACAACAACAACAACAACAAGAATAGAGCTACACTTATGCTTATATACAGTCATAAATGGAAAAGTATGAATGCAAATTCATGTATATCAATTTCTCCTTTTTACAATACTGAAAGTTATATTGCGTAGTCTCTTTTCCCCCCATGCTCACATATTGTACAAATGTTAGATTAAAAAAAAATACTTTGGGGCAGCTAGGTGGCGCAGTGGATAGAGCACCGGCCCTGGAGTCAGGAGGACCTGAGTTCAAATCCGGCCTCAGACACTTAACACTTACTAGATATGCGGCCCTCGGCAAGTCACTTAATCCCAATTGCCTCACTAAAAAAAAAAAATAAATAAATAAATAAAAAAAAAATAGCTTCTAAGAAATGGTTTTGGTAGCTAGTATAAAGCAGAAATAGAATACTATGAACACTAGAGACCAGGTCTGTGGGTTTTGGTTTTTTGGTTTTTTTTTTTTGCGGGGCAATGGGGGTTAAGTGACTTGCCCAGGGTCACACAGCCAGTAAGTGTCAAGTGTCTGAGGCTGGATTTGAACTCGGGAACACCTGAATCCAGGGCTGGTGCTTTATCCACTGTGCCACCTAGCTGCCCCCTAGATCTGTGGGTTTTTAATTGATAAAGGGCACTTCTAGGTCAGTCAAAAGGCATGAAGCATTTATTAAGTATTTACTGTTTGTCAGGAAGTGATAGATACAAATAAAGTAAAAACAAAAACAAACAAATAAACAACAACAAAAAAACAGTCCCTGATCACAAGGAGCTTATGCACTAATAGCAAAGACAACGTACAAATAATTAGTTACATGATATTTATATAGAAATATAATGTGGATATTAAACATAAATATGTGTATATATATATAATACATATACACATATAATCAGAATTGTAAGAAATGAGGATATATGGTACATAGTGAGGCTCTGAAATATTAATTAATAAACACATATAACATCTCTATTATGTTGTATGTATATGTATATATACATGTAAATATACACTGTGTATATAGATACATAAGTGTACATTTAGTTATATCTATATTTTTGCATATATACTTTACTATATTGTTGTCATCGAGTTGTTACAGTTGTGTCCAATTCTTTGTGAGCCCATTTGGGGTTTTCTTGGCAGAGATACTGCAATGGTTTGCCATTTCCTTCTCCAGCTCATTTTATAGATGAGGAAACTGAGGTAAACAGGGTTAAGTGACTTGCCCACTGTCACAGCTAATAAATTCTGAGGTTAGATTTAAACTCAGGAAGAGGAGTCTTCCTGATTCTAAGCCCAGTGCTCTACCCACTGTGCACCTCACTGCCCATTAACATATTACCTTCCTCCAACTCTGTGTGTATGTATGTGTGTATATACACAGAAAGATACATATATGCATTAAAACCTTTTTGTATTATATGTAACACTATATATTTAATAAAATATTTCTATATAATACAATATAAACTATATGTAATATACTATATACACAGTAGGTAGCAGGTTATATGAGGGGAAGGCACTAACAGATGTAGTAGATGGAAAGACCTGAAGAAGGTGGGTTTTGAGTTAAGGTGGCTAAGGAAAAAGGCTGAGAGATTCTCCCAGGGTCATAAAACTAGTGAGGGGTAGAAGGAGAGAGAGGGAGAAAGGGAATAAGTATTGGTATAGTTACTACTGTGTACCAGATACTGTGTAAAGGCTTTACAAATATTATCATATTTGATCATCACAACTCTGTAAGGTAGGTGTTATCACTTTACCCATTTTTTTATTGAAGAAACCAAGGCAGACAAAGGTTAAATGATGTACCCAGGATCCCACAGCTAGTTAAGTGTCTGAGGCTGGATTTGAACTCAGGTTTTCCTGACTCCAGGAAAACTCCATTGGATTAGGTAGCTGCCAAGTATCAGAGTTGGAACTTGAGTTTAAGTTGTCTGACTTGAAATTCACATCCTTTTCTATTCTCCCATGCTGCTTCTCCAGTCTAGGTCAGTTTCCTCCCTAAAGTCTGTGCAGCCTAGTTTTATGTATGCTTGAATGCTTCTCTGAGTACATAGTCCATAAAGCTTATGATTCCAAGACTATCATGTACCATTTGCAAGTAGTTCTCTGTTGCCTCTGGCATGAAATATAAAATACTCTTCTTGTCTTTTAATATTTCTCTTTATACCTTACACCTTCCTACCTTTCCAGTTTTCTTATTTCTTACCTTCTTCATGGAGCCTGAAATCCAGTGACAATGGCTTCCATGCTGTTCCTTACACACGTTATACCATCTGCTGACTCCAGCTTTCATTGGCTGTTTGCCATATCTAGCACACTTTCCCTCTTTATCTCAGCCCATGAGCTTCCCTAGCTTCCTTTAAGTCTTAACTCCCATTTTCTACCTGCTACAAGAAGCCTTTCCTGATCCCTCTTAATGTTAGTGCCTTCCCTCTGAAATTACCTTCAATTTATCTGATATGCATATTGTTTGTACATAGTTGTTTGGTGTCTCCACCATTAGACTCTGTGTTCCCCTCCCCCTTTTGTATATCCTCATTGTTTAGCACACTGATTAGCTCATAGTCAACACTTAACATATGCTATTTGACTGACTGAAAAAAAATGTAATAGAACATCATGCCAATGTAGTTACAAAATTACTGGTAGTCACCTTGAGGCAGGCTATTACAATTATTGCCTCAGGAAACCGGTCTACAGATTCACCTGAGGAGAATTCAAGTGCTGGTTTGAAATTATTATTATTATTATTATTATTATTATTATTATTATTATTATTATTATTATTATTATTACTTGGAATGATTTGTTTTCTTATCTCTTATACTTAACCAACTAAATTTCTTGGAGAATGGATTGTGTTATTTTCCAAAAGGGGGCAAGATGTGATTTCAGTCCCTCTGTTATGGAAGATTACAAATCCAAGTTTTCTCCCTTCTCCCCTATCATTTTAGGGAGTGTATCAGGAACCCTTTCCAAAGAGGATTGCCCTCCTGGGGTGCCTTCCCTGCTCCTTTCAATTGATCTAATTGCTACCCATTCTTTAAATCTCCATTCAAGTCTCACCTCCTGCATTGGTGTGTTGATTTCATTCAACAAAGTATATAATAAATGCTTTTTATGTATGAAGCAATAAAGCCATTTAAGAATGTAGCATTTCCCCCAGGTCAAAATGCTGTTTGACAGTGGGGAGGAAGATATTCTGGGACACTATGCTAGGGAAACCATAGCAGAGAATGCTAGGGAAAAGCTCACCTGTCTGGTGAGTCAATGTCTGGCTGTCAAGTGAAGGATAAGCACTTCCAGAAGTTTCCTTTTTTAACCAATTATTTTCTTTTTTTCCTAGATTTTCATAACATTGCTTTCTTCTGGTTTTTCTCTTATATGTCTGATCACGTATTCTCATTCTTTGCAAGAGAGCTACATGGAACACTGAGAGGTCCTATGACTTATCCAGGGTCACACAGTCACTATATGTCAGAGGCAGGACCTGAACACAGATCTTCCTAGCTTTGAGGCTGGTTCTCTGTCTATCTTTATTCTTGCTAACAAGCTTATAGATTCAGTTATCTGTGCTAAGTGCTATCAATGCCCTCTAAATTTCAGTACCCTCTTGCAATGTTCTGATTTCCCTAGCTCTAGCCTAAAGTGAGCCCTTACCACCTATCCTCCCATAGTTCTTAATCACTGAAACATTCATTTGAAGCCAGCAAATACTCCCTTGTGATTTATAGCTTCTTTGTGGATGCCTGCCACTATTTAGACTTTTTGTGTGTGAACAGATATACACATTTCTTCCCAAGTGGGTTTAAGGTCCTTAAAAGCAGGGACCAAGTATTATATGTCCTTATATTATCTCACAATGCCTATGTCAGTGTTATTTGTGCACAGACAATGCAAAATAACTTTGAAAATAAAGATCAGTCCCAGGAGACCAATTCTTAAGTGCTAGCTTTGCCACTTCACTCACCCTGGAACTTGCTTAAGTTAATTATGAACTGTGAACATCCCAGAGGCTATGTATATGAAATATGGAATCATAGGAAATGAGGACATAGCACATAGTACATACTTAACTTCAAGTTGCCTTGAGGAACACCAGTTTAATAATACCCTGTCTGAAAAAATCAGAGAAAGGATAAGTAAGAAAGATCAACAGGGAAATTCAATAGGGAAAAGAGGAATGGAAAGCTCTCAATGAAATTCCAAAGATCAAACACTGATGAAGAAGAAATAGGGGAGCTATCTAAGGAGATAGGTGTGTATGCATACCTAGTGCAGTGTATTCCTACAGGACCATCCCACACTTTTTTTACCTATCCTTGCTTCTACCTTCTATATGTCTCTTTAAAAATCTACTTTGCCAACTAGTTTCTTCTGTGCAATGTCCTCCTGAGGGTATGCTCAGCCAGCATTCCAGGAAAATGAGGAGAAGTTTAGGGAAGGTTTAACTCCAGGCATATGTGATGGGTGATCTTGCCTCCCTCCCACTTCAATCTATTTAAGAGCATGTACACATATGTTCTAGCTGCTTCCTCTCTACCGTGATGACTCAGGGGTTCTTATGGTGTGATGGTGAAAAGTTTTTTAGTAGATGACTTATCAGTGACTATCAGTACTATAATTATGTACTAAAGGAGTGACCCTTGCTTCTCAGGCCTCACTTGTTAGAGAAATTTAACTTGTATCAGGAGGTTGGAGAATAGAAAAATGCAACAGAGGATAGAGGGAAGAGGAGGAATTATGTATCTTTTTTTTAATTGGGTTCTTCCTGAAGAAACATTAGTCAACTAGCATTTATTACATGTCTACTGTGTGTCAGGCACTGTGAAAAGTGCTGGAGATACAAAGATATGCAAAAAAACCCCCAAACAGTCCTTGCTTCAAGGTACTCACAGTCTAATGAATAAGAGGAAGCTGAATGCTTTTGAGAAGGAAGCACCTTCTTACCAAGAAGTAATAAAAGAAACAGAGAGGAATAGAGACAGAGTAGCAGAGAGACACAGGAAGGCAGGGAGAGGAGAGGAGAGACAGAGACAGAGAGAAATAATAAAAGAGATCCAATGACGCTGTATAGTGAGAACTCATCCAGTAAAGTTTAGAAGAGAAGAATAGAATTGGTTGGTGACTTTATTCAAGGGTACTGCTGCAATCATTTGTTGACCTGATTAAAACAATAGAGCAGTCTATTGACTTTCTGGTCTGGGTATCTAAGACATAATAGAGAGAAAAATAATTGAGGCACAAAAATTCATGGATCGACAAAATCCAATAAAGTAGCTAATGGCAAAACCCAATAGTCTCAAAGTCCACATACAAATGCAGAAAGATTAGGCAATGAGCAGAACAAACAAGAAGTGCTAAACAAAGAAGAAAATTTTGACTTTATAAGTATCATTGAGTCATAGATGAAAACTCATGACTATAATGTGGCTTTATATTATTCAAAAGAAATAGGACAGGGGCAGCTAGGTGGCGCAGTGGATAGAGCACCGGCCCTGGACTCAGGAGTACCTGAGTTCAAATCCGGCCCCAGACACTTAACACTTACTAGCTGTGTGACCCTGGGCAAGTCATTTAACCCCAATTGCCTCACTAAAAAAAAAAAAAAGAAAAAAAAAAAAAGAAATAGGACAGATAAAAAGTATGTGGAGTATATTTGGAAAAAAGAAAGGTAGCATTTCACATTTAGAAATTTTACCCATGTAAGCAAATGGATATGGTGGGGAAAAAACTGGGTAAAGATAAATGGAAGGAGAAACAGAAGTCACTTTCTTATCAGATTATGCTACAGACGAGGGGCAGCTAGGTGGCACAGTGGATAAAGTACCGGCCCTGGATTCAGGAGCACCTGAGTTCAAATCCAGCCTCAGACACTTGACACTTACTAGCTGTGTGACCCTGGGAAAGTCACTTAACCCCCATTGCCCCACAAAAAACAAAAAAACAAAAATAGATTATACTACAGACAACCTGGGCACAAGCAGGTATTAGATGAAAAGTTTAGAGAATGAATAACAAACCTTGCATAGACTTGTATGTCATACGTCATTATACAATATGGTAGTGATGAGGAACTTGGATTATCTAAACATCTCATAGAGTCTCTCTCTCTCTCTCTCTCTCTCTCTCTCTCTCCCTGCATCCCTTCCTCATGTCTCTTTCTGACTTTATCTCTGCCACTGTCTCTATCCCTATATATCTCTCTCTGTATCGATCTCTCTGTCTTTCTGTGACTGTTTCTCTCTTTTAAAAACAGCAAGTTTTTAAGTTGGGAAAAATAAATTCATTCTTCAAAGGGAATCAACAAGAGGAAATTATATTGCTCTTATGATTCTCACTAACCGAGAGGAGCTAGTTTTAGTGGTGGAAATGATGGGAACTGTGAGAAGAAGTGAATATACCTCATTGAATTTGTGATGGAGAGAAAAGTTGGCCATTTTCTTACTTGGTTTCTAGATTTGGGGACACTAGATTTCAAAGGGTTCAAAAATACATAAGTAAGGTCCACTAAATTTCTACAGGGGAATACAGCCTAGAAAACATGGAATGTCGAGTATTCTGCTTCCTGGCTTCCTATTTGTCACAGCTAAAATCCCACCTTCTCCAGAAAGATACTCTTAAGAACTCAACTTTGATTATATACAAGGAAGTACTTCAGTTGAAGAGGAGAAATTGGTGTTGTCTAAAATGACCACTGTGGGTGTACAGAGAATTTACCAACCAAATGAGGTTTGTATATAGTGGAAAGTGAAGTAGGTAACAAAGGATGGAGACACACTGTAAGAACTGGTTTGAGCATGCTATGGATCACAATAAAATATTGAGGAAAGTGAAGGACAGCAAAAAAGGTATTATTTTTTTTTAAGCTACATTAGTGAAAAAGAAGAACAAAGAAAGGGTAGGGTGGGTGAGATAATGATAACTGACAATAGAAGACACAGCTCCTCAATTCTTCTCAAATTTTCAGAGAGGTAGAAAAATGAAAAGTGTTGTACTGTACTGTTCTGGATAAGTACTTACTACCTGTGTGAACTAGTGATGGACTAGTTACTTCTTCTCTTTTGACCTAAGTTTTCTCATCTGTAAAATGGGAGTTGAACTAGAATGGCCTATGTGATCTTTTCCATCTTTAAATATATAATTTTACAACATCAAACTACAAAGGGGTAGGTAACTGAATCAGGATTTAAAATATCTTTACAGCTCAAAATAGTACATTGAATCTAAAAGGATGAAATTTAACAGAAATGAATTATTCAATGAACAACTATTTATTAAATGCCTGTCATGTTCCAGGTACTGTCCTGAGTGCTTATAAATTCCCCTGATCAATGGAAAGTCATATGCCCTTTTGAAAAATCCCTTAATGCCTAGGGTATTACTAAAAGTCTAAATGATTGTATAGGTAACAAGAGTAGGTAGGCTCTCATCAGGATGTAATTAGATTTTCTAGCAACCCCAAATATGTCTCACTTATGGGGGAGCCTCAATGATTAGTCTGACTTTATAAGGAGGGAGTGAGACTTTGATAGTCTTTGGGTCCCTATGAGCCTTTTGTGTGGTGTTATTGTTGTTGTTGTTTTCTACTGTCTGTAAGGTAAATAAATACTGTCTTGTATCCAAGATATATTACTAGATTAAGGACTTACCTAAGAACTAAGAACCCTTTTACCCTCTTCTTCAGAGTCCAAGAAATGAGATCTCTATTCTGATATTCCCAGGAAAAATTGAGTGTTCATAAACCAAGGAGTATTTATAAGAAGTCCCCAGTGTTAAGACTAATTTATGGATGTTCTGATTGTGGAATTTCAAGATATACATTGTACTTACATTAAAAAAAAATCAATTATGTGGGGCAGCTAGGTGGCGAAGTAGAAAAAGCACCAGCCCTGGATTCAGGAGACCTGAGTTCAAATCCAGCCTCAGACACTTGACAATTACTAGCTCTATGACCTTAGGCAAGTCACTTAATCTCAATTGCCTCACCAAAAAAAAAAAAAAAAGACAACAAAAATCAGTTCTGCAAGTAAAAGGCATGGAATCTTGGCTAGAGAGAAGCTCACCTGCATAAGATCTGAGGACTTTAGTGAGCATAAATGATAACATGCCAGTTTCTTATTCAGTCCTGTCTGACTTTTTGTGACCCCATTTGGGGTTTTCTTGGCAAAGATACTAGAGTGGTTTGCCATTTCCTTCCTCAGCTCATTTTACAGATGAGGAAACTGAGGAAACAGGGTTAAGTGACTCTCCACTGTGCTGCCTAACTGCCCAACATAAAAGGCAAAAGAGCCCTAATACGGTCTTTAGTTTTATTAAAAGAAGCATGGTGTCCTTAATGAAGAAGGGAAAGGTCTGCTATATTTTGCCCTGATCATACCACATCTGAGGTTCTGTGTTCAGTTTTGACTGCCACATTTTTTTTTTTTTTGCATGGGGCAATGAGGGCTAAGTGACCTGCCCAGGGTCACACAACTAGTAAGTATCAAGTGTCTGAGGCCAGATTTGAATTCAGGTCCTCCTGAATCCAGGGCTTGTGCTTTATCTACTGTGCCATCTAGCTGCCCCCAATTGCCACATTTTAAGGAAGGAAACACAAGATCATAAATTTAGAACTGAAAAGGATTTTAGAGATCATTGAGTCCAATTACCTAATTTTATAGATGAGGGAATTGAGGCACTGAAAAGGTAAGTAACTCATCTAGAGTCATACAGTAGAATTGGTAATCTGATGAATGCCCAATGGAGAGTGAACAAAATAGTGTAATGGGGGGAAATGGGATACGGGTTTGGTTAGGGGTTGGGGTCCTTAGGAATTCCTCTTTAAAGAAATACACTCTCTTGCACACAAAAGTAGTTAGAATAAGGTGGTAGTTTATTTAGGAGCAAGGGAAGGGAAGGGTGCGGGAGGGAAACCATGAAAGAAATCCTTGGCCTTCTAATGGGGAGATAGGCACAAAGCAAGTGGCTCAGAGGTACCAATCTCCTAGAACAGGAGGCTGGTAGGTACTTTTATAGAGGCCTGATTGGGGGGGTGGACCATCTGCCTGTGGAAAATTCCTTTGTTGAGGGTGGACCATCCCCCACTGGTGGTAGCTGGGGGAATTGGTGAGGAGTGGAGGACCATTCTCCACAGGTAGTGACTAGAGGAATTGGGTGAGGGGTGGCTATGGATCCCTCTTCAGAACACAAAGGCCGAAGCCACACCCAAATTTATCTCCCCAGGGTAAGGGAAACCAGAATGAAGGGTGGGAATCCGAAGCTAGCTCAGTCCAATTTGCTTCGCTTATCTCTCTAGGCATTATCTGTCCTCTGGTTTAGTTTCTCAAGGAGACTATTCTTCAGTGTGCCCCAGAGAAATTCTGGGGTGCTCTGCACCCCATGACATTAGCGAAGCAACTCAACAGTATGGCATTCAAAATCAGATGACATAAATAAGGATGTTTAACCTGGAGTAAGGAAGGCACACAATACCAGTCTTCAGGTATCTGCTTCA
Organism: Dromiciops gliroides; assembly: GCF_019393635.1. Taxonomy (NCBI): domain Eukaryota; kingdom Metazoa; phylum Chordata; class Mammalia; order Microbiotheria; family Microbiotheriidae; genus Dromiciops; species Dromiciops gliroides. The sequence continues at coordinate 137,943,938 of NC_057864.1, read as the reverse complement.
GTGTCACAGTAAAGAGGGAATAGACTTGTTTGACCCTGCATGGAAGAACTTGGAGCAATGGGTAGAAATTGAATAGAGGCAGATTATGACCGGATGTAAAGAAATATTTTCTAACAATTAGAGCTATCTAAAAAGTGGGATGGCCTGCCTTGGTAGGTAGTAAGTTTCCCCTCACTTGAGATTTGCAAACAAAGTCTGGGTGATCATTTGTTGGGGATGTACTAGACAAAATTTGGGTTCATACAAGAGTTGGACTGGACAGTCTCTGAAGTCCCTTCCAACTCTGATTCGGAGATTCTTTAATCAGCACTTAACCATAAGGAAATTATAATTTTCTACTATTGCAACTCCCAGCCAACATTTTTGGCTTTACTCCATCTAGTGGTTAAAAGCAGACATTTTTATTTCAAACCCTTTCCCAGCTTCCTTCACTATTGCTATTGCTGCTCTCTTTAACTCCCTTTTCTTGCATCTTATAACTAGCCTCTATATTACTACTTTCTGTGCCTCCAGCCATTACCACAGCTATTTAATCTAACTACAGTTGTAGGTTTTTCTTTGGCCCATCGAAGAGAAACAAATGGATATATTTAAGAGCTTGAATCTTTATAACATTGCTGACAGCAGGAAGTTCACTCATCATTTTATTTGTAGCTAGGTACTGCAGGGGATAGAGAGCTGGACCTGAAGGCAAAAAGATCTGAGTTCAAATACAGACATTTACAACCTGTGTGAGCCTGGACAAGTCACTTAACCTTTGTCTGCCTAAATTTCATTATTTTAAAAATATAGATAACAATAGCACCTTTCTCCTAGGGTAGTTGTGAGGAATAAAATGAGGTGCTATTTGTAAAGTGCTTTACAAATCTTGAAGCGCTATATAAATTCTGTCTATTCCTATTATTATACCCAAAGTGTTATGAAGAACCGAACTCTTCCCTCATTAGATTTTTTTTTGTTCAGTTTTGAGGACATTTTGGACATTCATTGACATTCAGAATCTAATGAGTATCTAGAAGAAGATGAGTATTTTTATAAAGGACCCTGAGAATATGTCATTAAAAAAAAAAAAGAAATCAAAGGAATTGGAGATGTTTAGCCTTCTGTCTCCCTTCAAGTCAGATAAAATAGATAAAATATACTCAAAAAAGAATTTCCCAATCCTACTTAATTCCAGTTCATCATATATAGAGAGAGCTTGTTTGAACAGTTATTTACCTTTTGTCTCCACCACTAGATTGTGAGTTGCTTTAGAGCAAGAACCCTCTTTTATTAATTTTTTCTCTCCAGTGGTCAGTGCAGTCTTGCACATAGGTGGTGCTTAATAAATGTTCACAGACTGACTCTTTGCAAGACTGAAGATTTAAGTATCTGAAGGATTATCAAGTGAAAGTAGGATTAGTTTTTTCCTACTAGGGCTCAGAGGGAAGAACTAGGAGGAAAGGGTAGAAGATAGGGAGGGACAGGAAGATTTTGGCTAAATATTTTCCTAACAATAAGTGATATCTAAAGTTGGAATGTGCATCTTCTGGAGGTAGCTGAGGGTGTCCCCTCAGGGGATGTCTTTAAACTGAGGCAGGGTGAATGCTTGCTGCTAACATTCCATTCTGTTCCTCATATGTGTCATTCTGTTATGGGAATTCAGTGGGACTCCAAGAAATCTAAAGATCCCAACCCCCAAAGCCAAGGGAAAAACAGCTCTCTTTCCCACCTCAGATATGAGATGTGGCAGGACATGATTTACTGATAAGCAATTTTGGGGTCTTCAAGATGATATACATGATATGGATGGGTGCAGTATATTTTACTGATGTTCTATTATTTCAAAATCCCCTCCCTTTTGCATTTCCCTCCCAATTCTTTGTAATGCCCTTCCCTCCCCTTTATTTTGTAAAGATACAAAAGACCATGTATTCTCTTACTCTCGAGGGACAGTCACCAAGGTGATCTGCTCCCCAGCCATATATTCCTCTACTAATAAATCTCTTTTTATTTTACAAGATTCATGATGAGCCTCTGATTCTTTGGCTGAGCTAGCCCCTGCCCCCATCCACATCACAAGTGCCCCCAAACAATTCTATCTCCTGTCTCTGTGTCTTTGAATATGCTGTTACAGATGCCTGAAGTGCTCTGCTTCCCCATCTTCACCTAGTGGGACCCTTACTGATAGAGGAGGCAAAAAGGGGTTAACAGATAAACTGAGGCTTGAGACCATATTAATAGTACCTTAAAGGGTTAACAGAGAAACTAAGGTTTGTGTTCTTACAATAACAAAGAGGTTTTGTCCCTATCAACCCTCACTATCAACAGAAACTGTAACCAGGGACCATTAACCATTAATTACCATTAATATTCCTATATGACAGGACACGTAGAAACCAAATCTAAGTGAAAGAGAGATCATAAACACAGGGACCCTCTGACTTTGACAAGTTTAAGCATGTCTTTAGGAATATGTGCAGAAAAGACCAAATGTGTTCTTAGGTTCACCTTATGACATGTAAACCCCAAAAACACACCTCCAAGGAAAAAGGTACCTGCTTTGGGGGTTTTCTTGGGACCCCAGGAAGTCCAAGTTAGGTTAAGACCTTCCATGTACCTCCTTAAGGAGGAGATTAAGATAATGAAGGGATAACCTACTTTTTCATCTCCCTATTCGAGACACATCTCCTTGGTGTCTCTGTGGCCTCACAGTATTTTAATAAAACTTCGGAAACTGATTCACTGAATCTTGTATGCTTCATGATCAATTTGAGTGATTAAATCCATCCCCACATCACTTACCTTTCTTCAAAGTCCAGTTCAAGTACCAATACCTATATAAAGCTTTATTTTTTAATGTCCCCAGTTTCTTTTTTTCTTTTCTTTTTTTTTTTTTGGAGGGTCAGGGCAATGAGGGTTAAGTGACTTGCTCAGGGTCACACAGCTAGTAAGTGTCAAGTGTCTGAGGCCAGATTTGAACTCAGATCCTCCTGAATCCAGGGCGGGTGCTCTATCCACTGTGCCACCTAGTTGCCCCTCCCTTTTTTTAACCCAGTTTTTAATGACTCATTTGACCCCCCTCCCCCATTCTTGTATTTACTCAGTACATGTTTTGTATTCATTTATTTATGTGTGAGCATGTTGCATTTTTTTTTCTCTAATAGATATGAATTCCTTAAGGGTATGCTTATCTTCATTTTCATATTTGTATGCCTAGCACCCAGCACGAGACCTGGAACATAGTAGGCAATTAAATGCTTATTAAGACTAAATGATGGGGCAGCTAGATGGCACAGTGGATAAAGCACCGGCCCTGGATTCAGGAGGACCTGAGTTCAAATCTGGCCTCAGACACTTGACACTAGCTGTGTGACCCTGGGCAAGTCACTTAACCCTCATTGCCCCACAAAAAAACCCAAAAAACCAAAACCAAAACAAAACAAACAAACAAAAGAAAGACTAAATGAGTCCCAAACCAGAGAGGGACAGAGAGACAGAGAGATCTTAAAACTATGTAATGGGTAGCTAGGTTGTAGAGTGGATAGAAAACTGGGCTTGGAATGAGTAAGACTTATCCTTATGAGTTCAAATCCAGCCTCAGGCACTTACTAGCTATGTGACCCTGGGTAAGTTACTTAACCCTGTTTATCTCAGTTTCCTATTTCTGTAAAATAAGCTGGAGAAGGAAATGGTAAACCACTCTGGTATCTTTGCTAAGAAAAGTCCAAATGGGGTCATAAAGAGTTGGACATGACTGAAATGGCTCAACAATAACAAAAACTATGTAATATTGACTTATAATAATTTAATATATAATCCCTCTGCCTCTTTTTTTCCATTCCCTCTTGTCAAAACTGTAATTCTGGTCCTTATGCCAGAGGATTACAGTATTTTCTTTATGAGTTTATCTGCCCTGAGACCCATTCTGCATAGTGATATCAGATTAATCTTCCTATACCAGAGATCTGCTCTGCTTTGAAGATTTTAGTTTCTGGCATAAAATGATTTCTGTATTCCACATGAAAGCTAGTACACTATTTGGGACATAGTACTGCTCAATGAAGATTTGTGGAATGTGGAAATGAACATAATATAGAATCTAAGTAATCATTAAGTACTGTATCTCACAGACTTGCCTATTAGCAAGCAACTCATGAGGGATAAAATTTGAAATGTATTGTTATATTTTTTCCAAATCTAAAGCATATTTAATATATTTACCATAAGGAAAAAAATCAGTAAGCTATATATAAATGTGATATTACTATTAATAATACTATTTTATATTATTATTCACCTTATTCTCCTCAACTTTTGATGGAGTTAAAATAGAAATGGCCTTGGGACAAGTAACAATCTTGCTGTTTTTCTTTTAAGTTTAATATTCTGTGAATTATTGCATAGTTGTATAAAGTAAATTCTCTTCATGTCTGAATAAAAGAATTGAGACATAAGTTTAACCTTTGTTGGATCACCAAAAACATCCTTAGTACAACTCTAGTTGCAGATGAGTGTGTCAGCAATGATATCTACTTCCTCCTGTTCCCACATGATTTTGATCTCCTCTGCTAGTCTCTTTATTCGGAAAACCTTTCATTACCTGTAGCTTGGATATTATGATACTTGGTGTGGTGATGTCTATTAAAAACTCTAAAAAATTTGGATGGATCAGTGTAGTGTCTGCAAGTTTGTGGGCAATGGTTCTATATGTGATAATGCTTCAGTTCCATTAGAGTTCATTGATTGACTTCTTGGAGAAATTTTGAAATGTATATTTGTAGTATGGGGATTCTTTTATCCTGTTTTTGAAAGATAGTGAGCTCCTACTATGTAATTGTAGCCACCAGGTAATGGAAGAGGTTAAGTGATGTGTCTAAAGTCGCATTTCTAGGAAATGTCTGAGAGGATTCAAATTCAGGTCTTCCTGATCCCAAGTCTAGCACTATAACTGCAGCACCAGCTAGCTGCCCAGAATTCCCATGTTTAAATGAATATTTAAATGAGGAATAAATTCTAAGAGTATAATTCTGACCACCCACTGGCCCTACACATTGTCTTTACTTCAGGACTAGAGGAGATAAGATATATCAGTATTGTGGCTCCACTGTTACTACTCATGCATGTTAATATATTCATGGATTTCCATAAATCTAAAGTACTTACTCAAGCTGTAGGAGCCTTCTTCTAGGTCCTTTACTTCATGGGTACTAGTATAGCGCTGGGGTTCTCCATCTGTTATCCTTTACCCTCACTACACGATTATCATCTTTCCCTTTTTAATCATACATTTCCTGGATAAGGTCTTTTATGCTACCTCCTCTCTGCAAGTCATCACTACTAATATGTTGCACCTATTTCACACACATCTCAGTCTCCTGATTACTTTTTAGGTCACTTACAATTTTAAGAGATCATAGGGATTTGTGATTCACAGCCACATAACAACATGGGATTTGTTTGTTTGTCTGCTTTGGATCCAGATCCATGATTTTACCAGGATGAACCAGCACCACCACTACCCCGTTGTGGAAACTTCTACTGATGAAATAAGGGATCTAATCAATAACATGAAATCACAAAGAGCTTCCTGGTATGTTGAGAGGTTTTATCTTTCCTATGAACATATAGTTAGTAGACTTCAGAGGTGGTGGTGGTGGTTCTTGTTCATTCTTTGTTTTTAAAGAAGACCAATGATGTCTCGACTTGCCCATGATTTGGATTTAAGTGAGGCAGAGTTGCACAAAGTTGTCAGCCTCACTCTCTCTTCTTCAATCATTAAAGTCCAGTGGTGGGACAAAAGTCAAGTTGACTGGTGATGGCCCAGGATGTAGTGCATGACCTTGGTGTTTCAGATCCCTGCCCAAGCTTTAAGGGTTTCCTGGTGTTACAGTTTACAGAGGTAAACAGGCCCATGGGAAGAAGCAGAAGGACAAAGAGAAAGAAAACCAGGAGAGAGCAGAGTCATGAAACTTCATAGAAGAGAGAGGATTCAGAAGGAGTATGAGGCCAACAGTGTCAAATGCTACAGAAAGGTCAAGAGTGCTGAGGATTTTAAAAAAAAAAAAGCCAATCAAAAAGGAGATCATTTGTAACTTTGCAGAGGCCAGATTCAATTGAATGATGAAGTCAGAAGCTTTACTGAAGTGGTTTAGAAAAAAGTAAGAAGACATTTCTGCTATATGCCCTTCTTCACCTCAAACTCTCGGATTCCTTACCTCCTTCCAAGGCTCATCTCAAGTGGTATCTCTTCTGAGAAAACCTTTTCTGATCATGGCCTCTTCCTGCCCTCAATCCCCAACCAGTTATTTAGTACATTCTCCAGTCTCAAACTATCTGCACTTACTTATCTGTTTACATGTTGAATTCCTAGTAGAATATAAATTCCCTGAAAGCAAGGACTATTTTTTTTTTCTTTTTGTAAAACCAATACATATAACAGTATCTAAGTTACAAGGACAAAGATGGGGACTGGACCTTTGATTTCATTGGTGTAGGAAGCTAGCATATGAGGAAACTTCCTTTGTCAGTGCAGGTCTGCCCTTTTCCCTTGGGGTACCGGGTCAGATTGAGTGGTTTGCCCAGAGTCTTACAGCCATTAAATGTCAGAGGTGGGACTTGAATTCTGGTCTTCCTGACGCTGAGACATTTTCTCTTTTTACTATGCCATACTGATTCTGACCTTATACATAGGTACTTAATAAATGTTTATTAGAAGCAAGCTAGGCTCACCATAGTCCACACAGAATAAACCTAGTATGATATTTAACATAATTCTTAGTCCTGTTTGATAAAGGGAATCTTTTACCTTCTCTTTTAATTAAAAGAGGGCAAGTAGACAGAATAAAGAAAAAAGAAGAGTAAGAGATGTGGAGGTACTGAATATAGATGAATTTTTCAAAGTGTTAAGCCATGAAAGAAAAAAAAAGATAAAGTTAGAGTTGGATCAAGTGAGGGTTTTTTTCAGAATTGAAGGGACATGGGCTGGTTTGTAGAAAGCAGGTGAGGAATCAGTGGAGAGGGAAAGACTGAAGATATGGGAGCTGCATAGTGAAAATAATATACCAGTTTTATCAGGAGGACTCAATATATGTAAATGCAGGGTGTTCCAATTAGATTAAACTCTACTAAGACTTTTGGGACATTCTATGCTTGCACTCATTTACTTAAATAAGCTTTCCTTACAGTCACCTCGAACTTCAATAATAGATTGTCCAAAGACTCATACTTGCAACATTTCTGTATTAGTAGAAGCTACACAGTATTTTAGAACTCAAGTCACTTTCATGCTACAATGAGGCATCAGAAGATGATTTTGTGGAGGCTATCAAAGGATATCAGAGAACATTGAGTGTTTTGGGTAATGTCTCTAAGAAGAAAAATATCTAAATCAAGAAATTGTTCTGGTTTCTTCAAACTCTTTTAAGAATTATATCTGAATATTAACATGGTTAGTAAAATTTTGACATTTGGTGAGAAAACATGAGTCCTAGCTCCATCACTTGCCAACTATATGACTTCAAACAAATCATTTCACCTCTCAGGAACTCAGTTTTTTCCATCTATTAAATGGGAGTAATATTACTAGTGTGGCTTGGTTCTCTGGGTTGTTGTAGAAAATTGCTTCTTAAGTTATTCTATAAAAATCCCTATATACGGTACTCTAAAATGTGAACTATATTTTTCAGAAATTTGCTTTTTTGATGACTGAAATGTTGTCATGGTCATTATATAGTTCTCACTGTATCCCTATCAAGTAAATAGCACTGTCTTAAAGCAAAATAAATAGAAATCTAGTATGATTATGCACAATTCTACCAAGTCAACTGTTTTCAGGGAAATTTTTAGTTCATTATTTCCCCCCCAAATTCAGCATTCCTCCTTCTTTCCTGTTTCTGTCAAGTGATCCAGCATTCTTCCTGTCACCTGGGTTTGCAGTCTTGGAGTCCCCCCTCCCTATTATAATTAGCTGCCAAGCCTTGCTAATTTCACCTCAACATCTCTTGAATCTGTCCCCTTTTTTCTATTCACATAACCACCTTAAGCCAAGCCCTTGTCAGCTCTTGCCTGGACTACTATAATAGTGCTCTAATTGGTCGGCCTACATTTAGTCTCCCTTTAGGTTTTTGTATATACTTTCCCCCATACCTAGACAGTGATTCTTTTTCAGTTCTCCTTCTTGGAACCCCCAGCTCTCTTCAAGGATCAGCACAAATGCCAAATGACAAGAAATGAAGACCTCTGAGTCCCCCAATTGTTAGTACACACCTACCATTGTTGTGAAGTCATTTTTTTCTATATCCTTTGTGTACTTATTACCTAATGTACTTAATAAATGCTTATTTCCCTGCCTTATCTCTGACTATTCCACATCCTTCTAGTAGAACGTCAAACTTCTAAGAGCAGAGCTGTCTCACTTTTGTATTGTATCTGTAATACCTAGTATAGTGCCTGACATAGAGTAGTTGCTTAGTTGATTGTTTTAATGTATTTTGTCATGGGATATTATAGTTGATCATCAATCAATAATATGATTATGAATACTGAACATATTATGCATATACTTATTATACTATCCATCCCCACCTGGGTGCCTTGATAGCATCTGAAACTCAACATTTCCAAAATTCATGTCATCATTTTTAATCCTACCTTGCCTTCCTTCCCACTGCCCTATTTCTGTTGAAAGTGCCAACATTCTCTTAGTCATACAGTCTTCAAAATTCAGAATTAAACTATATTTTTCTCTATTAATTACCCCACAAATCCAATCAGTAGTCAAATTCTATCATCTTCCATTAAGGGAACAGATGCATCTTTCTACTGCCATGTTGTGATGACAGTGAGATATGCTGGGAATTGACTGGCACTCCCTGAAAACAAGTGAGTAGGGTATCTATTCCTTCTAAGAATATTTAATACCTGATTTAATTTCTTACTATTACCTTGTAAGTCTGTTTGTAGTTAATGTCTTTGATGTGAATGTATGTATGTTCTGGCTTAATGAGTGCTTAGAACTGAGTGTTTGAATCTGATCAGACAGAAGAATATCTTGAACTTCACTGTTCCTAAGCAAGGAACAAATGAAGTGGTCCCTAGCTAGACATTCATGTGTTTGTATTCTGATAATTTGGCATAGTATCTTACAGATATGTATATGTAAAAGTGTGTGTGTGTGTGTGTTGAGTTAAATTGAAGCTGAAAACGGCAAGTGTAGAGATCTAGCCATGGACATATGAAGTGAATAATCTATGGTTACTCAGTGTCTGGTGAAGCCAAGAACAAAATAAATATCTGGGAGGCTTATCCCAGGGTGCTATCTATCCAAATGACTAGACAGCTTCTTAAAGCAAATAAATAAAAGTCCTCTGGTCTTCAAAGCATGTCCAATATTTCTCAGCCAGCTTCTCTCTTTCCTATCAGCAGGAGTTATATCCCACTTGTTTCCAATCACATTTTGATTGTTCTACTGCTAAGTTAGAACAAGTGGTTTGGAGAGGGTAAGCTGCTGTTTTCCTTTGCTCTCCACTGAATGTTTGGATTACACGAGCCATTGTGCTTGCACCATTCTTTGCTCTTCAGTTTGCTTATCCAGTCCCCAATGTGACACCACAATGTTTGCTTTTGCTCATTAAGTTGTTTGAATGTCAGGAAAAGCATTGCAACTAGAAGAGGAGTTAGCAGAAGAATAAGGCAACCCAGCAAGTAGATAAAGTGGAAAGCACAACATCTAACTGGCAGGGTTCTTAAAGATTCCCAAGGGAAATATATATATATATATATATATATATATATATATATATATATATATAGAGAGAGAGAGAGAGAGAGAGAGAGAGAGAGAGACTGAGAAATCTTGATTTCTCAACAGAAGTTTAGCTTTGGATATGCATATGTTATTAATTATAGTTATGATATAATAACATCATATTATCATATCATATGGATCTTCATGCTAACACAGAGGCAGTATGGTATAGTTGAAAAAGCCTTGACAAAAGATGACCCAAAATAGGACATGATAAATATTGGAGGGGCTGTGGAAAAACAGATACATTGATGTAGTATTGTTAAAACTATAAATGTGTGCATCCATTATGCTTTAATTTAATTTAAATGAACTTCAAATTAGGTTTTAAATCCAATTCCTTTATTGTTCATCTGAGTGAACTAAATATCAAAGAAAAGAGATCCTGTAAAGCACTATATATAAGGAATTATTTTTAATGGGGTGTCTGGTTTTCCTACAATGAATCTGTTTTATAAGTGTCTGAAATTTTTGTGAAGAAATTTGCTTGAAACTAATTTTAAAAGTCTAAAAACATTAGCCAAATGTAAAGAATCAGGTCAAATTTATGACAATAAAGCCCAAGTGACATTGCTTAATACATTTCAGACCCTATAGACAACAGGAGGTTATTATGAATAATCCTGAAACTCCCAAGTGTTGAATTTCAGTTAGTTGAGTTCTCCTGGGGTGCTCCAACATTTCTTACTAATTCATTTTATTACTTTGAAGCACTAAAATTCTACCTCTTGTTGTCTATAGGGTCTGAAATTAAGAACTTCTCTCTACTTCCCTATAGGAGAATGTGAGTGTTTTGAAAAGAACCAAAAGTTGTGGGGTTATTGTTACTTCTCTTCATATGATTAAGATTAGGGGCACCCTGAAAATGATCTTATGCTTCATTCAACTGGATTTACTCTCTCCAAAGTTGCCAATAATGTCTTAATTGCCAAAACTAATGGCTTTTTCATTGACTATCTCCCACACCTGGAATTCTCTTTCTCTTCATCACTATCTTCTGCCTTCCCCGACTTCATTTAAATCTCAGCTAAGTAGCCTCATTCTGCAAGAAGTAAAGACTTCTTTGGGAAACTTCTTTGATTGGGAAATCCCAATCACTTTTAGAGCTAGTATCTTCCCTCTGTGAATTATCTCTAATTTATTACAGAGAGGGAGAGAGAGGGAGAGGGAGAGGGAGAGGGAGAGGGAGAGGGAGAGGGAGAGGGAGAGGGAGAGGGAGAGGGAGAAAAAGAGAAAACTAAATTGCAACTTAAGATCATGGACTGGGGCAGGTAGGTGGCACAGTGGATAAGACATCAGCCATGGATTCAGGAGGATCTAAGTCCAAATCTGGCTTCAGACACTTGACACTTATTAGCTGTGTGATCCTAGGCAAGTCATTTAACCCTCATTGCTCCAAAAAAAAAAAAAAATCATGGATTGTCTTTAGCCTTTCTTTGTATCCCCATCACTGTTGGGACATTATAAATGTCAGTTTACGGACTGACTCTTCTCCTAAATCTAATAACTTGAAGGGATCTAGCTCATATAAACTCGACTTGATTGGTTTCACATTTATTTCCCTATCTCCTGTGGTTTTGTGTATTGAACAGGATATGCAAAGAAATACATAAATGAATAAATCAGTATGTTGGGCAAGAGATGTCTTACATGACTTTCTTTAAGAGGAAAAATGGGCAGATGATTGAATTCGTGTTTCTTTCACTTTTGCAAGGTACGTTAAGAATTACCGAACTACTTGAAAACTATGATGAAAAAAAAAAAGAACCTACATAATTTCAAGAAATTATGAAATAAAACTGTGCACATCTTTAGAACCAGATGGAAAAGTACAAATAGAAATAATTCACCTGGTACCTCCTGATGGAAGCCCTCAAATGAAAACACCTACCAAGGTTGTAATAAAAATTCAGAACTCTCATATCAAACTATCTATATCTCCCTCTCCCTTTCCCTATTCTGCCTCTCTCCCTATCCATCTGTCTGTCTGTCCATCTGTCTATAAAAAGCTTCCAGAGATAAAAATACAATTACTAACAAGCCACAGTCAGGATCACAAAAGATCTAGCAGCTACCACTTTAAAATAGTAGAAGGTTTGGAACATGATATTCCAAAAGATAAAAGCTGTATATAGTTTTGCAACCAAAAATAACTCACAATAAAACAGTATAATGCTTCAGGGGGAAAATAAACTTTTAATAAAATGAAGGATTTTCAAGAATTCATGATGAAAAGACTGAAGCTTAGTAGAAACTTTAAAATGTAAAAATAGGAGTGAGGAGAAACTTTTAAAAATGTTACATACAAGTGAGCTATAGTAAAAGACTATAAACACAAAGTGTTAACATTCTAATGAGGGGAAGTGATTCAATCACCTGAAAACAGTGATGTCAGCATGGGTTAGAAAGGTAATCCAATAAGGTAGAAGGTGTAGGAATGATTTTTGTTACATCTGGATAAACTTGAAAGGGAAGGAAAGGACACATATACTAAGGAAAAGAGGTAGATGAACTGGGGGGCAGTATTTACATCAGAAAATAAAGGGGCATAAAAGGAAGTCTACAGAAATGGGGAAGAGTGAGTGAGCAGGTATCAGTTGAATACCACTTTGATATAATGCAAAGTGAAATGCACAGAAACAGGGGAACATTTTTATTACATTATAAAAATGGACAATTTTAAAAGATTTTTAAAAGACAGTAACTTTGATACAATGAATAACCATGTGTGTAGGTGAACAATGAGTTAGAATATTCCCCAACAACTGAGGGTGAAGGACTACATATGGAGAATGAGCCATGCATTTTTGGATATGGCCAATATAGGAATATGTCTGCTTGACTATGTTTATTCATTGCAGGGATTTTGTTTTTCTCTTTCTTTTCCAGTGTGGGGAGAGTGAGAGGGGAAAAGGGCAAGTACTTGTTATTTGAAAAAAATATATTTTAATATACAGGTCCTTGGAAAATATTATGGATGAAGATCTCTTGGGAACTTCACAAAGTGTATCCTCCTCAGGATGCTATGTAGAAACTTGATGAGTTTGGAAGTGTCTATACACAGCCATGCACATTGTTTAATCTGAGTTTCCTAACAATCTGGGCAACCGGGTGCCATAGTGGATAGAATGCCAGGCCTGGAATCAGGAAGACTCAAGTTCAAATCCAGTCTCAGACACTTATAAGCTGTGTGACTCTAAGCAAGTCACTTAATTCTGTTTGCCTTAGTTTCCTTATCTGTAAACATGACTGAAACAACTGAACAAAATCCTAACTGTCTAGGGCTTTTGATCTTGGAAGGAACTTTCTTCTACCCGGAAGTAATGTGGCACAGCCAAAGAGAAGTCATATGATTGAGACTCAGAGAAGTCATGGAGTAAAGATACAGGAAAAAAAAAATGTAGCTGGACTTCAAAGAAGCCACATGGAGAGACCAAGGAGTAATAGAACTGGACTTTGAATTGCTGATAGAAAGCAGGAGAAGTCATATGGAATTGGGACTTCACAGGGTGTCAGAACTTGGATGAAGATGAAGAACGATGTGATTTGAGTAGAAAACCAACTATAGTTGATGAGACCACCAGAATATACTTTTATCATCTGTCTTCCTCTAATGCTGCCTCGGAAAAACCCTATTTCCTCTTACCTGTTGATCATTTCACATCCTGTTTTCCCTCCTATTTGTAAGAGAAAGGTTGAATTGCAAGGAAGAGATTTAGTCTTCTAGTTTCAGTCATAATAACCTAAAGTTGGAAGTCTGTTACTTTGAAGGATTATTTCTATTTCTATGCTACTTGAAATTGCTGCTGAAGTGTATGGTGGTTTGCAATGTTTTAAGTCCCAGTTTAAAAGTGTATTAACTCAAAAGAGAAAGTTTTTCCTTAACTTTGACTGAGGTTGGAGTATGGCAGAGGAAGGTAGATGATGAGCCAAATAGAGAAATAAACTTTGCAAAATATCCCTGAGATATTCATGTCCCAGTTGCTTATGAACCTTGAAGAGAGAGATAGTAGCTTGCTTATTTGTTCAGGTATGTGTTCTTGTATGACCCACTTGGCTATCAAGAGATTAAAAAACAAACCAAAAACATTTTATTGTCCTCGAATCTAACTTCTGGAATATTTCTGATGAATTTTAAGGGAAAATTTAAAGAAGAACAAGGTAGAAATAGCATTCATGCTAAAAAATACTACCAAACACCACATCTGTGACCACTATAGTCAAGAAAATGTAAAAGCTATTGAGTCTCTCTTATATCTTTGGCATACTCATGTCAACATTTTAGACCCATTGCTTGGTATTTAGGGGCTCTACACTGTAAAGATTTTACAGGTGCCCTGACACATAATCCTTCTGCTTGCTCTGTCTCTTAGTAGGTGCTGGCAAATGTCGGTACTTAGAAGGATGAAGTTTAGTAGTATTTAGAAAGAAAGAGCACAGCAAATATATATTTTTGTAGTACTTGATATGTGATACTCAGTGACAGAAAGAAAACCAGTGCCAAGTTGTCAGAGTGCTTACATTTGGGCTGGCCAGAGCCAAGTGTTACCAGCTTACCACAATACATTTGTCTCTGTGTAGATAAAAAACAAATTCATCCTCGTAGTACATGTTCTTTTCATGGCAAATGAAGGTTCTTGATGATTGGAGGCTCCTGATAATTCTGATACAGGAGAAAAGATACTGAATTTAGAATCAGAAGTTCTGCATTCAAATACTGGCTCTACCACTTACTACATGTATGGTCAAATCACTCATCTTCTGTGGGTCTCAGTTTCTTCATCTGTAAACTGAAGGGGTTGGAATTTATAGCTCTCTCAAGTCCTAGCCACCTCTGAATCTTTTATTCTAGTTTCCTCCAGTCTGAGATATGACTAGGAAGAATAATCAGCTTGAAGAAAGCATAAGGAGATAACTATTCAGAAACTACAAGATGGCTCTTTGTATCTTGTCCTAGGCTGCATCTGCTCCACTTTTCCTTTTCTTTTTGTTTTGTTAGTTTTTGTTTGCTTGTTTGTTTGTTTTTGTGGGGCAATGAGGGTTAAGTGACTTGCCCAGGGTCACACAGCTGGTAAATGTCAAGCGTCTGAGGCCGGATTTGAACTCAGGTCCTCCTGAATTCAGGCCTGGTGCTTTATCCACTGTGCCACCTAGCTGCCCCCTCCATTTTTCAACCTTCCTTCTTTCAAGGACAACAAGAAGGAAAGATACTATTACTGATAACTCAAGAATATAATCATCCCCTGTCTGGCACTTAAGTGTGACTACCTGTGTGACCCTAGCAGTCAGTTAATCTTCCTAGGCCAGTCTTTCCCAATTCCCTTTAATGCTAGTGCCTTTCACCCTGAGATTATCTTCAGTTTATCCTGTGTATATCTTGTTTGTACATACTTGTTTGCATGTTTTCTCTCCTAGTTGGATATGAGCTCCTTGAAAACAAGGACTGTTTTTGCCTTTCTTTTTTATCCCTATGGATTAGCACAGTGCCTGGAACATAAATGCTTATTCACTTGACTTACAGAGTGAGGGTATTGGACAAAGTAACCTTTAGGGTTCCTTGGATATCTATCTATGCTCCTACGAGTCTGTGATTCTATGATAGGAACATTCAAGAGTAGTTAAATGCTATGCCCAAAGGACTATAAAGCTGTGCATAGCTTTCATGCAGCAATATCACTGCTAAATTTATATTCCAAAGACATCCCAAAAAAGAGAAAAAAAGACCTATCTGTACAAAAATATTTATAGCAGCTCTTTTTGTGGTGGCTGAGAATTGGAAATCAAAGGGTTGTCCATCAGTTGGGAAATGGCTAAACAAACTTTGGTATGTGATATTGATGGAATATTATTGTGCTATAAGAAATAATAAGCAGGATTATTTCAGAAAGTCCTGGAAAGACTTATATGAACTGATGTATAGTGAAGTGAGCAGAACCAGGAGAACATTGTACCCACTGACAGCAATATTGTTTGATAAAGAATTGTGAATGAGTTAACAATTGTCAGCAAAGCAATGATCCAAGATAATCCCAAAGGACTCATGATGAAGCACACTATCCACCTCCAAAGAACTGATGTTGATTGAACACGGACTGAAGCATGCTATTTTTAACTTTCTTTCTTTCATTTTTTTTCTTTTATTCGAGTTTTCTTGTACAAAATGACTAATATGGTAATGTTTTACATAATTGCACATGTATAATCTATATCTGATTGCTTACTACCTTAGGGATGTGGGAGGAGAGGGAGGGAAGGAAGGATAGAATTTGGAACTTAAAACTATAAATGAAAATGTTTATTATCAAATAAGTGGTTAAATATGTTAAGTAAATAAATGAACTATAGAAATCTGGCTTTGAGTTCCTTCAGTTTTCTTACTATGTAGTGTTGGATAAATCTTTTGATTTTTAATTATTATAATTTATTTTCCTTATTAATTGTTATAATAGTAGCTTGTTTTCCATGGGTGTTGAGTAATACAGGAAAGTGATCTGTTAATGCAAAATGCTTTATGATATTTTATAACTCTAAAATTTCAATTGAAGTGATATTATATTAGACTGAAATAGGGGTTTTTGAAGAAAAAAAAGTTTTGTTAGCATGCATTTTACTGTTTGGACCATTTCTCCATGAGACCATTGCTTTGGGGATTGTATGTGATGTGTTTGAAATCCCATGCTTTGGCAAAATTATCAAATTCCTTTGTGGAATATTGAGGCCCATTGTCAGAGATAATCTTTTTCAGGGATTCCGTGATTGGCACACACAACCTTCAATTTGTAGACTGTTGTGGTATTTGTGGTATTGTTCAGTCTTTCCAATTCAAAGAATATCCTAGAGTAAAGTTCAGTTATAATGTGCCCTTTGTTGTTTCACACCAAGATTGGTGCCAATGGCGGGCCATGCTTCTATTGGCATATCATGATGCATTATTGGCTCTTTAGAATTCACTGTACACCTATTAGAACCGATTGGACATTTTGAGATGTCAGTCAATTTGCTGACATAAAATAAACCACAAGAATAAGTCCAGATTGCTGGTTTGCATTTTTCCATGCCCATGGGCTGAGGGTGGATTTGTGCTAACACAGCTAATCTTGATGAGTGTGGAATAACCATTTTCATACTTGCCTAGAACAATAGCTCATCTCATAGAATTAGAAGTTTGTAATGCTAAATACCCTACTTGTTGGATCATTATCTAAATTAGTAATCTCCCACAATTAACCCTAATCCCCCTTCCTGTGGAAAGAAGGGAAAAAAAGGGAAGATTTGTAAAATTGCCTACTACACTCATTTGTACCTGGGGCAAAGCAGACCTAAAAACAATAAGGCCCCCGAGACACAAAGGAGAGAATCTAGCCAAGTACCAGACAGATGGCCTGAACTAAGAACCATCTCTTTTCAAGAAGATTGATTCTCTGATTAAATTTAAGAGCAGGGTGTTACCTACATATATTACCTATTCCATTTTTTTTGTGTTGGTATTAGCTGCACTCAGTACAGTTACTTATACAGAGTAGGTGATTAATAAATAAATACTTGCTGATTTTTGAGAGATGGGAGAATTTATGTCCTCCTGCAATAAGATAGGACAGGAAATATATTTTATCAAATGGCTTAAAAACTAGAAAAGGCCTTCAGGATTGTTTACTCCCATCATCTCATTTGAAAGGTGACGGAAATGCGGCCTAGCAATATCAAATTGAAAGAGTTCAAGGTCAACATTAGAAGATTAGAACTCAGATCTCTTGAATCTCAGGACATTATTCTTGCATTTAAATCTCATGTCCTCCCCACTACCTATTTCCTTGACCTTTTTATATTCTATTTCAGATATTCCCATCACTATGTTCCACATTCATCTTGTACTAAAGCAATAAAGGATTCAGTGCCTCCATTCACAAGTCCAATATCTGCAGTTCCAAACTCAACTCAAATCCCACCTTCCGTTGGAGACTTTTTCCTTACTTCTCCTCCCCTTATCCCCATCCTCACCCCCAAACACCCATAGGTCTAGTAGCTTCTCTCTAAGACTACTTTCCACTTATACTGTGTATTGCTTGTATGTATATAGCTATCTGTATGTTGTCTCTCCCTTTAGAATGGGAGTTCTTTGAAGGCAGGGACAGCCTTCTGCTTTTCTTTGTATCTTTTTAATTAGCACAGTGCCTAGTATGTAATAGACACTTAATCCTTGCTGACTGAATAATATGGTACGCAATGACTTTAGAGTCAGACTACATAGATTCAAATATCACTTCTGATGTTTAACTCCATGTATGACCTTGGTTAAATTGTTTAGAATCCTTGGGCCTCATTTCCCTCATTTGAAAAATAAAGGAGTATTTGGATTCAATATTTGGACTCAGCCACCTCTGACGTTTCTTTTAGTTCTAGCTCTATGAGCATGACCCTTTAAAATTTAGATCAGACCTGATTAATATCCTAATGCCTCAAATCTGTTTTTCCCCCTCCTGTATGTGTTTGTGTATTCATCTGTACATATGCACATGTGTGTTTTTGCATACACGTGTATATATTTGTGTGTGTGTGTGTGTATGTGTAGAAAATACCAAGAAGTATCTCATCTGAGAGGCAAAACAGATATCATAAACTACTCTGAGAACTATTCTCACCATTGAGTTTAACCAATGTGTGTGGTCCATCTCTCTGGCATTCTTTTGATCAACAGATACCAGGCTGATAGACAGTGTTGATTGATTCGCCTGAAATTTGTGGCCACCATTCACGTAGAAACAGCCCCTGCTGCTTTTAGTTTTAGTCTGAAATCCTTTCCCATGAGGTGCCCTTCCAGTGGAAACTGTAGTAGTGCCAACTGGTTTAGGCTCCATTGCCAACCACTGTAGAGGGGAATGGTTCAGGTCCACACCCTGCCTCATGCCGAATGGCTTCATCTCTGCAATCCAGCTGAGACTGAATTGTTGTTGTTGCTTGTTGTTCAGTTGTGTCTGACTTTTCATGACCCCATTTTGTGTTTTTTTTGGCAAAGATACTGGAGTGGTTTAACATTTTCTTCTTCAATTCAGTTTACAGATGAGAAAACTGAGGCAAACAGGGTTAAGTGGTTCACCCAGGGTCACACAGCTAGGAAGTGTGTGAGGCCAGATTTGAACTCAGGAAGATGAATGTTCCTTAATCCAGTCCCAGCAGTCTATCCACTATGCCACCTAGCTGCCCTGAGACTGAATTACACTTCTGCTGGTAGGCCATCCCACAAGACTAGAGTCACAGATAAGCTCCATTATTTATCAATTTGATTGTTCAGTGGCATGATCCAAAGTGACTTGGACAAGCTAGAAACCACTTTTGTAAAACTGCAGAGAGAGATTACAATAGGGACTCCTGTCTTGTCTTTTCAGTGGACCCCAGATATGGGGATATGATTCATTCAAATAATGGGAAGTAAGTTAGTGCTTCAGTTTATATTCTGAAAAGCTTTCATGGCTGAAGTCAATTTGAACACATTATTCTCTGGGGCTGTTAGGTCACGCTCAATATTTGGTTGTTGTTGTTCTGAGGTTTTGGATGATACTATTGCCTCCATCTTCAGGATTCAAAAAAAAAAAAAAGGATGTGGCATAACTGACAGACAGAAAAAAAAATGTTTCTGGATTTTAGTTTAGTTACCAGCTAAGTGGTTCTACAGCTCTTTGCTAACTTTTTCATAAAATTTGCATCTAGCAAAAAAAAAAAATTTTTAAAGGATTTGTGCTCAAGGCAAGCAACACATGTTTCATATTTACCAAGGAAAGTTTTTAGTACCTTTGCATCTCCTTCATTGATCTTTCCCTGCCTGATGTGCATCTCTTCCTTTTTCTATCTGAGTAGCAGTAGTAAGTAGCTGCACCCTGCCCCTTCAGATTGTAATCTTCAAATGACCGGGAAATACTGACTTCAGAAGTTGTAGGAATTTTTCTGTGCCTCAGGAATGTTGCCAGACTCCCAGACCATTCTGAGTGCAAAAAGGCTAAAATAATAATAATTATATTAGAAAAGTCTGGAGACTTAGTCTACCATGATGGCAACAGGTAACCTTTGGTGTTGTGTATGAATCACATTCAAGAACAGCAAGCCCTTGATTCTAGCTCTTAAAGTTTCAAAGGAACATTTTAAATAGTGGTTGCAAAGGAAAAAAAAAATGTTTATATGTAGTGATGAGTTTGAATCCAGGCACACCTGGGTTCAAATCCTGCCTTTGACACTGACTATTTGTGACCTTGGCCTAATCGCTTAACTTATTTGGAGGAGGTGAGACTAGATGGTCTCTGAGGTCCCTTGCAGCTCTAAATTTTTGATCCTTTGAAGGTACTGCTTAAGTAATGCACATGCATCCTTGGCCAAGTTGTTTGAACTCTTTGGCCTCAGTTTTCTCATCTGTAAAATGAGATGCTCATAATAGTTGAGATCAGAGGATTTTTCCTTTTCTAAATCTATGTTCCTATGCCAACAAGACAAACAACAAAGATATCCCAAATACAGCTCAGATTTTTATAGTCCTTCAAATTTAAAAGATTTTACTCATAATAGCTCCATTAGGTTGCACAAAAATATTATTGTACCTATTTTGCAGATGAGGCATTAGAGGCATAGAAAGTTTTAATGACTTGCCCAAGGCCCCATTACCAGTAATAGCGGAGTCAGGATACAAACCAAGTCCTTCTGCCTCCAAGACTAGAGTTTATCCCCTAATACCCTACCTCTCTCCTAAATTGTTAGGCTTCACCAGAATTTTAAGATTTGACATTCCTTATCTCTCTTCCTCTTCCACAATAGCATGTCTGTTATAAGATCTTTGCATTGATGGTGATGAGACATCATCATTGACTTTTTCCAAAGGGCATAGAGACTCCACAAAGAGTGTTGCCCTACCTGTACCATGCTTGGAGTCAGGAAGACCTGAAGTCAAATCTAGCCTCAGATACTTACTGGTTGTGTGACTCTAGGCAATTCAGTTAATCTCTAGCACCCCTCACCCAGCACTGTGGTGAGGATCAAAAAAGATAATAATCATAAAGCACTTAGTACACTGCTTTCTATAGCACATAGTAAGTGATACATAAATGTAAGCTACTATTGTTCTCATTGATTATTATTATCTCCCAAATAGAGATACATCTTCCTAAGCATTCAGAAGGTAGATGTCCTACTTAGTGACTGACTATATCCGTTCCTTCTTCTAAAACAGCAGGTCTGGCTTTTATCCCAACTATCAAAATTATTAGTCTTAGCTTCCTTCTAAGACTACCTTTATGTTCTCTTATCTTATAAAATGCCTAAAAGTAGAGTGATCTTACTACATTCCCTCTTAGGCTTCTTTTCCTGCCCGCATTACCATATTTCTTCCATAAAACCAGAAACTCTTCAGTGACTGGAATTTCATCTTAATCTTTGAGGGCTGGCTGGAAAGTCTTTGCCCACCCCGGTTTGTTGTTACAATAACCTACTGTTATCCAGCTCTGGGTGGCTTTCTACTGGCTGGTCTTCCTACCACTTTCATATATCTTCCAGCATCCTCAAGTAAGAGGAATTTGTGTAAACAGTAACTTCTCCCAGGATTTCAGATGGGTAGGTTCTGGAAATCACATTTCTACTTTCATCTTTTCCTTTATAAACACCCATCCTGATTTCAATCTTGATCAGGGAACATTGACATGAATCTTGCACCTCAGTGGAAATTTTAAATACCAAGGTATAGTAGACTTTGTGACTGGAACTTTAGACGGACATTAGGTTTTTTTTTTTTGCCAATTCAATTAGCTTTATTTTCTTGACCTTGAAGTCTGGATGACCAAGGAAGGACCCAGTCCCCTGACCTATTTCTTAAATCTCCATAGAGTGTAGCCCACAAAGCCACCCAGGCAGTATTCAGCAGGGCTATAGCCACCATAAACTTTGTTTAAACAAAGATTACAAGGCTGGGGCCACACATGGTTTTCCCACCAGGCCTACTGAGAAGACAGTTTGTCAAGAATTTGGCCAGAACAGAATGGTTTCTGCTGAAATCCTAATGGGTTCAAAGGTACAGTGTTGCTGTCAGAATTTAAAAGATTATTTTAAGAAATATGAACTGGTCAATGGGAAATTACCTGGTATATCAGAATTTTTCTGAAGATAATAGTGCAAAACTTGAAATTGGTAAAAACAAGTGGGTAAGAAAAATATTGCTATGTGATTCTATATTGTAGACTGGGGAAAAATACTTATTTAACTAAGACTAGTGATTCTCTTCAACAGATTTTTTTCTCTAAACATGAACAATATTCTAAGAGTTGGATAAAGAGATATGATAATGTTTCCCCATATCCCATCCCCATATCCAATTTTTTTTCCTAAATAGCTAATGACTAAAAATCTCTTAACTATGTTAACTTGGAAAAATATTGGAAGGTTTGCCTTCTGTTCCCAAAGTATCATTTTTCTAAATATCTAATTCTCAGAAGATGTTTTGGAAATGTACAGAATAGACTTGTAATGGGGGAATGGTTCTTTGTGGAAAAAGCTCTTGCTTGAGTCTGAGGACGTCTTACCTTAGGCCAAGAGTAAGTCAAATCCACAAGCATTTATTAAATGTTATGTGGCTGGCAATGTGCTAAGTCTTAGTATTCCTAGGGATACCCACAACAAGCTTTAATGGAGAGATGACATGCAAACAGGTATTTACATAGAAGATATATTGCATGATTAATTGGAAATAGGGTTAGAGGGAAGGCACACTTATTAAAGGGGGTTGGAAAAGATGTTAGAAAAAGTGAGATTACGGATGAGACTTGAAGGAAACCAGGAAAGATGAGAAGGTGAAGAAGAATAGACTAATCTCTTAACTTTTCTAGGTCTAAGTTTCCTTATCTGTGATATGAGAGTTTGAACTAGAAGATGTCTTAGGTCCCTAGCTTGAGATCCATGTTCCTATGATTTTCCACAGCTAAGGTGTAAAAGTCCAATTGGATGCAATCCTTAGAAAACAAATCCAAAGAACTGGCTAGAATAATCAACTTTTATAGGGGACATCTTCTCTTTATCAATTGCAGGGTATTTGTTCATCATTACTTGAACAGGGAGGAAACTCAGGAATTGAGAATTTGAATTTTGACTACTATAATATAGGAACAATTGCCCAGTCTTCCAGCAGGAGCTCCTGTTGAGTTGCTGGTCACTTGGAATCTAATGGATGACCTAACTTCCAAAATGCCAATAATCATTGACAGTGGTTAAGGCTATTCTGCTTTGGCAGAGATAAGCCCATTAGTGTCAAAAGGAATTATGAGTGCCTGTCTGAAGAATATACATTTGTGTTTTAAATTGCATTATCCAGTTTATTCTTTGGATAATAGCTGTTTACCTTCCAAAATTCCAGGCATATGAGCTGACCTAAACAGGGCAAGTTTAAAGACAGAGTAGAGTTCATAGCCTTCTAACAGTTCTGATTTGTTCTGCCAGGGCTGAATTAGAAAAACTTAGACCCATCTTTGAGAGATATTGACAGAGCTGCTGGAACAACATAAGACAGGTCCTCAGTTTTTATCTATTAACTGAAATTGTAGAATATATAGGCCCCAGGAAGCCCCTGCACTGTCATTAAGCATCATCATAGAATGGTTCTTCAAATCATATTGTTTGGCCACAGATGAATGATCACAGATATGGCTCCAGTATATTACTCAACAGCTCTCAAAGGCCAAAGAGTATCTGCCATGACATCAGTGCAATGCCTGGATAAGTCATTTCAGGCTTAAGTCCAATTCAATTTGTATGGCCTAACTTGGGGGTTTTCTATCATCTGGATGTTTCCAATTTGCAGTGCTTCTGCGAAAGAATTTCTTTATCACTAGGATGAGAAGCATGGCAGTGTCAGAATTAGTCAGAAACAAGCAGGATATAACATATCCACTCTTAACTTTACCCCCATTCAACCGCACTTTCCTTTGCTCACAAACAAGTTGAAAAAGTATCACAGCTGCATGCTGCCATCTGCTGTACTCAGTGCTTCTAGCAAGCACCTGAGCCAAGTACTGCCTCAAGGAAGATGAAGGTAAGCCCATTGGACAAAGAGGGCTACAACCAGGGACCTTTGGCACCAAGGAAGCAAAACTAATGACAGATTCTCTATGAAACCCTACCACCTTTTTTACCCCATACAGGAGTCATTGTCCACACTTTAGCAAACGACATTAGTACATTGGTTCAATATAAAGCATTTCTTGATGTAGAAAGATGTATGTATGTGGAGAAGAGATATTATACTTGCCCCAAAATAAGATGCTCTACCCTCCAGAAGGGGAAGTTTCATGATCCCATGGTTAAGGGTCTGCTCCATTGATTTTCCTCTCTACAGATGGTTGAGTGATTCTTGCAAAAGGTTGTAACAACTATATTTAGGAGGAAAGACTAAGGAACTTCAAGCTGCTCCATTTCTGAGAAAACCATCTCTGAACACTGACCTCTTCCTTTACTGTAGCTCTGCCTCTTTACTCTCACTTATCACTAACTTTCCTTAATTACCACCATTTTTTCTTTGTGCCTACTGCAATGTAACTTCCATTCTCATGCTATGAATGAAATTAATCCCATGAAAATATCATCAACCTTTTTGATTTTTCTACCTTTAGGCTCCTATCTTGGGTCCAACCCTGTTGAGTATGCTCTCCTTGACATTCTCCCAATTCATACATAGATTCATGGGCATAATGCTCTCCACATTCCCTCCTTACTTACTTGATTTTTCTATTTCCCCTTTGACTAGTTCTTTCCTTTCCCATTAACTGTGGAAATTCCTCAAGATCATTTATGAATTTGGTGTTAATCCCTCTGCTTTTCTGCCTTTCAATTTACTGCCTGGAAGAATTTGGTTCACTGATATGACTTCAATGATTATGTGTTTTCAGTTGAATCATTCTGAAGATTCCTGCTTTCTCACTGGTCCTATATTTTCCACTGCTTTCAGGGGACTTAGTGAAACAAAATCTCCTAACTTTGTGACAGTTGTGTCAATGCACCCTTTATTAAAATTGACTCCGGCTTTTAATGAGTACTATTTCTTTTACAAAATTAAACTGAGAGCGAAGCAGATGTGGCCTATGGAACTTCAGTGCTATGCAGAGACAAGCAGATATTTTCAAGTTCCTTTAAACCTGTCGAGTTCCACCCTTGGCTGACTCATGTGAGCATGGTCTCTAATCTACACATTGGCGAACAGATCATTGACTAAGTTAAGTACTAGAGTGTCAGTGCCTTTATGAGGACTGGCTCTGACCTGAGATTCGAACAGCTGCCATTATGGAGCTGAAAAGAGGAACCTTATCATTATAAGTTGCTATACTTGCCAGGAGTACACTGGCACATGAAATGACTTAAAAGGAGGCTGTGTATCATATGCTCAGACCCCTACAGAG
Organism: Dromiciops gliroides; assembly: GCF_019393635.1. Lineage (NCBI taxonomy): Eukaryota > Metazoa > Chordata > Mammalia > Microbiotheria > Microbiotheriidae > Dromiciops > Dromiciops gliroides. Next base: position 137,918,738 of record NC_057864.1, on the reverse strand, counting down.
AATAAGTGTTCCTTCCTTCCTTCAACTTACATCCATGTATGGCATATTTCTCATAACTTGGGAATTAATTATACATTCCACATTTTAATGAGTCAAGAAAAAATAATTTGGACACTGAAAATTCATATATCAAAAAATATATTTAAATTAATCATGCTCCAAATACTAAGTACCTATGATAGAAAAAGCACTGTTTGGTATTCAAGGAATATTCCATACCAACATGGTGCTTATAAAATAATGTCATAATAATTGTGTACTCTTTAAATCCCAACCCTAGCAAAAATCTTTCATACCCAGAGTCACTATATTCCACATTTTGAGCTCAAGATGAGGAGACAGGCTTCCTAACTGGATAAAGTCATGGGATCCCTTTAGAATTTCACAGAAGATCATATAATTAGAGATGGAAGGGACCCTGTGGGCTATTGAGTTCAACTCCATCATTTTCTTGTTTTTTGTTTTGTTTTGGTTTTTTGCAGGGCAATGAGGGTTAAGTGACTTGCCCAGGATCACACAGCTAGTTAAGTGTCAAGTGTCTGAGGCCGGATTTGAACTCAGGTACTCCTGAATCCAGGACTGGTGCTTTACAACTGCGCCATCTAGCTGCCCCCAACTCCATCATTTTCTAATTGAGGAAACTGAAGCTGAAAGAGGCTAAAGCATTTTACCCTTCTAACAGTCCTTTCCCCCTCTTGAGATGTAAGCAGAGAGTAATGGCCAGGTCAAGATACATTGCTATTTACTAAAAACATAGCCATATCTTCAAGGAAATGTAACAGATTTTTGAGTCTACATTTGGAGAAAGTCTGAGCTCTTTCAACATGTGAAATCATGCTCACTAGTTTGTAGCTCTGGCATTTGAAAAATAAGCAAGTGTAAAGTTCATTATTCTCATTCTTCATGACTTCTAGCCATTTCTGGGTTCTCTACTTTTTGCTCTGCCCTTTTCAAAACTTCCAACACATCAATACAGTTAATACAGTCTTGGCAGGAGATTAATCATCATTCTCAAGGAGTTTCAACCTAGTATCCAGTAAATTTAGTGTCAATGCTAATTAAGTCCAGCATATCTCAAATTTTCTCTCTAGATATAGTTTAGGACTTGTTTAAATATTTACCATAGTATTGCTGTGAAACGTTTGAATGTTGTCCTTCAATTTCCCCAACAGACTAAGTTGTTGACCATTTATTCTTCACTTGATTACAGAAGTTGGAAACCCTGACTCCCAGTGAAAATCTGAATCCCATTATCAAGCTTTCATTTAATGAAATAACTTCACCTGGTGTTTACACAGTAAAGCCATACTGATAGGAGACCAAAAAAAAGCATACATGCATACTACTTTGATGTTCACCAGCTATGTATGGGAGTGAAAAATGACCAGCAACTAAGGAGTAGTTGTAGAGGTCAGACTGATGCATCATTTTACCTCAATGCAGACTGAAATGGTGACTAAGAATCAAAAGATTTCAAAGGAGCAGTGGGGGTCACTTGTTAGGCCCACAGTGGCATTAATTCTCAAGCCTCAAGATGAAGGCATTCTGTATGTCTAATTGTGCACTTTCATTGGAATGGTAAGGTAGAAAAAGTACAATGGTCAAGAAACCAGGAAAGCTGAGCCATCGAAATGACTCTATCATTAATTAGTGATGTGACTTTGGATAAGGTAATCAGCCTTTCTGTAATTTAGTTTTCTCACCTTAACGTATGGAGATTTGACTACATAATATATAAATGTCCTTCCAGCTCTCAAATCCTAAATTTTATGCAATCCAGTATACATTAATGTACAGTAAATAGGGGAAAGTTAGTGTTTCCACTTTATAAATAACCAAATCATGACTCAGAAAGATCTAGTAATACCTTTTTGATAATCCAAGGAACCTGGGATATAACTGTGCCTGAAATCTAGATCTTTTGTTTCAAAGTCAGCCCTCTAATGTGTGCTTGGACTAAATGATGTTTATGTTCCCTTCCAAATCTGAATCCTATGACTTTATTCCTTTGAATAATCTAAGAAGCATTTTAAATGAAATATTTTCATTTCATATTAATAATAATACCTAATGATTGTGTAAAACATTACCATAGTACTTATTTTTTACAAGAAAACTTGGATGAAAGAAAAAATGAAAGAAAGTTAAAATAGCATGTTTCAGTCTGTGTACAATAAATATAAGTTCTTTCTTTGGAGGTGGATAGCATGTTTCATCATTATTCCTTTGGGATTGTCTTGGATCATTGTATTGCTGAGAATAGTTGTCATTCACAGTTCTTCATCAAACAATATTGCTGTCACCGTGCATAAGGAGAGAAATTTATATTTATTTTTGGTTTTTTTTTTTGTTATTTTGGCAGGGCAATGAGTGTTAAGTGACTTGCCCAGGGTCACACAGCTAGTAAGCATCAAGTGTCTGAGGCCAGATTTGAACTCAGATCCTCCTGAACCCAGGGTCAGTGCTTTATCTACTGTGCCACCTAGCTGCCCTGAGGAATTTATATTTGATCCCGAAGCTGGTATATTTTCACCAAATTTATTGTGCAGATGGGAGACATGGTCAGACCTATGCTATAGAAAAATTACTCTGGCAACTGTTTGCATGATTGGAGTGGGGAAGAGACAAGACAAGAAGACCAATTAGGAAGCTATTCCAATGGACCCAATGAAGGCCAGAATGAGGGTGGTTACTGTAATATTTACCCTACAACTCTAGTGGAAAGAAGAATAATCTATCTATCTATCTATCTATCTATCTATCTATCTATCTATCTATCTATCTATCTATCTATCTATCTATCAATCATCTATCTATGAGAGAAGTTGTAGAGTTAGAAGTTATAAGATATGGCAACTAATCAAAGTAATGTGGGATAAGAAAGAGGATTTTTTTTTATGAACCTAGTTGGCAGGAAGAGTGATGGTGCCCTTGAGAGTAATAAAGAAGGGGCAGCTAGGTGGTGCAGTGGATACAGCACTGGCCCTAGATTCAGGAGGACCTGAGTTCAAATCTGGCCTTAGACACATGCCACTTACCAGCTGTGTGACCCTGGGCAAGTCACTTAACCCTCATTGCCCCAAAGAAAGAAAAAGAGAGTAATAAAGAAGTTTATGTGAGTTTGGGGGGGAAAGCTAAATTCCATTTTGGAAATGTTGAGGTTTTCTAAAGGATATCTATTTGGAAATCTCCAATAGGAAGTTCATGATTCAGGACTGGAACTTGGGAGAGACTAGGGCTGGATTTACACAGTTAGACATCATGTACTTAGAAATGGTGATCAAATCCATGGGAATTGATAAGATCATAGAAAGAAAAATGAAGATGACCTAGAATAGAACCTTAAAATACATCCAGAGTTAAAGAAAGTGAGATGGATAAATTCTACTCAAGGAGACTTAGGAGTCATCAACTACTTAGGATAAAAACCAAAAGAGAGAAATACCATAGAAATCCAGAGAGAAAAAAAAAAGAATTCAGGAGGAAAAGGTGATCTATATTTGCAGAGGAAGAACTGAAAAAAATGTTAGATTTGGTATTTAACTTATGAAAGATAAAATAATTTCAACATGTAATGAAGTCAGAACACAGATTGCAGAGGGTTTAGAAGAGAATGAAAAGAGAGTAGTACAGACTCTAAGTAAAGACATTATTTTCAAGTTTAGCTAAGAACAAGAGGAAAGTTATAGAAGCATAGGTAGTAGGACTGATAAGCTCTATTTGGGGTCTTTGAACAGTGAGGGAAGACTTGAGAATTTTTGTAGGCAGTAGGAAAGGAACCAGTAGGTTCTTCAATTACCCCTAATTGAGAATAGATAGCATAAATTTGTAGTGGAGCCAATTAGTAGCTTTGTGAATTCCCCCATCTCAGTTCAACTACTCATTAATAGGAATGAAGTAGACAAATGATGGAATCTAAATTGCACAGTAGATTGAGTGCTGACCTGGAGTCAGGGATATTCCTCTTCCTTGGATCAAATCCAGCCTCAGACAATTAATAGCTGTGTGACCCTAAGTAAGTCACTTGTTTCCTCATCTGTATAATGAGCTGGAGAAGGAAATGGCAACCAATCCAGTATTTTTGAAAGAAAACCCCAAAAGGGATTATGAAAAGGCAGGAACAACTGCAAAAATGACTAAACAACAACAGGTAGATGACAGGAGTAATCCAGAGTGAATGTTTGGCAGGTCATGAGTTGTAATAGAATAAAAAAGCAAGGGATTTGAGAATAGAGACAAGTGTATAGTTGAGCTGGTACACAAAGGTGCTGAGATTGGGAAGGAAATAGAGTATAGTTAGAGCAGTGATGTCAGCTCGAGAATGAACTGAGAGGGGGTGGCCACAGGATAAAGGATAGATTTGGAAGTAATATGGCAAAAGGAGAGGTGACTATTATGATCAGATAATGGAATTTTGGAATTCTTTAAAGTGGAAATAGACCACTTATAGGTGATAGGCTGATCAAGTGTACAACCATTCATGTGTACTGCTTTGTTGGTTTACAGGTGATGGAAGTTGAACAGATTGAGGGACTGGGATATCCAAATTCCTTATGTATAAAATGACACAGTTGGGTTAGATGATACTATTTGATGATAACATTTTTTCATCTATAACAATAATGTCAACTAATTAAAGTTTAAACACAATTCAGTGCAGCCATTGTCCTAAGAGCAGAAACTCTGACTTTTAAAAAGACAACTTATTATTCTGTCAATAGTTCAAAGTTACACGTGTCACTGACTAGTGACATCTTAGGTAGGGAAGAGGAAGAGAGTCTACTGAATTTTGTCAACTAAATAGAATACTTACCAAAGAGTGTTTATTGGTAACAGCCATAACCTCAATATAAATTCTGAATAACAATTCCAGGATTAGAGGGAACTTCTGTGACCATCTAATTAGAGACCCCTTCATTTCACAGATAAGGAAACTGAACCCTAGAGAGCTAAGATGTTTGTCCCTAGGTCTATTGCCTTTTCCATGCTGTTGTGCTACATGGGAAAAAGTCACCATAAAGATCGCCTTAGCTGAAATGAAAATCTCTTTCATAGCCTACTTCCAGAAGGTTATTAACATAATGATATAAAACTGATCTGAATTTTTGTAAACAATTATAATGTTAATAGCACCGTGGATATCTTCACATTGTAACAAAGCTACCCTTGGCATTTTCATTAGCAAATCTCATTTTCAAAAGTTTATAACTCTACGTTTGAAAGAAAAAGATTCCTTTGCACTCAAACTTGGCAAAGAAAGACTTTGCAGGAAATCTAATTCACCCAAGGTTTGGGTTATATAAGTTTTAAAATATGTTATTTGGCATGTGACATTTTCAATGTCTAAACTAATAAATTTTTTTTTGTTACTTTACTTGTTAAAGTACAGAATGTGTAATTAATTAGGTGGATTCCCAAGCTAAGCAAAATATAGCCTATGTCTGTGTACTGTAGGTATTACTATTCAGCCCAATAACTTTTTAGCAGCTACCTCCAGGTGAGTATTTTCAAAATTGTCTACCTTAAGTTTTGACTTTTCAGTTGTGATTTGGGTTCTCATTTGAAGAAACACTCATGTAGTTCTTTTTTTTTTTTTTTTTTCAGGGCAATGAGGGTTAAGTGACTTGCCCAGGGTCACACAGCTAGTAAGTGTCAAGTGTCCGAGGCCGGATTTGGACTCAGGTTCTCCTGAATCCAAGGCCGGTGTTTTATCCACTGCGCCACCTAGCTGCCCTTCTCATGTAGTTCTAAAGATTTTCTTCCAGTTTTGGAGTAATGCAAGGAGCCCAGCTTTCTTACTGGACCTTTAAAAGCTTCATATTTGTTTGGATTTGGGTCTGAAGAAGGGGCATGTCCATAATTTGTATTCTTTGTAGCCCTAGTCTTTCTATAAAGGCTTTTCCAACCCTAATTTTTGGTAAACTCATTATGAGGCAGCTTGATTGCAAGATGAGCTGCAGGTGACTGGTTTAACCAGCTATTACTGCCAACTGGCCTGTTGATTGGTGAGTGGATTTTCCAGTCAGTGAAAAAGGAACTCTAAATATATGCTTCTTGGGGAAAGAGACTATTTTGTTTTGTCCTTGTGGTCCCAGTGCCTGGCATCATGCCCGCCACATTGTGAGTCCTTAATGAATACAGTGGATAGAGATCTGAACCTGGAGTCAGGAAGACAAATTCAAATCTGGCCTCAGACACACTTACCAGCTATGCAACTTGAGGCAAGTCACATAAACTTTGCCTGCCTCGGTTTCATCAACTATAAAATGTGGATAGCAATAGCTCCTCTCTCCAGGAGTAGTTTTGAGGATTGAGGGAAATACTATGTTAAAAGTGCTTCACAAACTTTAAACAACGATATATAGATATAGATATAGATATAGATATAAAACTTATATCTCACTGCTTACTACCTCAGGGAGGGAAGGAGAGATAAAATTTGAAACTCAAAATTTTAAATAAAAATATTTATTATTAAAACAATTTCTCTTTTTGCCACTGAAATATCTTTTATAATAGGGACCACTCTTATCTTTCCAGGCTTCTTACTCATTACTCAACTCCGTGTACTGTATTGTCCAGACAATGATTCACTTGTTGTTCCTCACGAACAATATTTTATCTTTATATCTTTGCCATGGTTATCTGGGAAGGCTGGTATGTTCTTTTCCAACCTCTTTCTTCTAGAATCTCTGATTTCCTTCAACATTCAGCTCAAGCATACCTTCTGCTGCTTTCAGCCAAAAGTATCTAAGCCTTTAAGATTATTTTGTATCCTTTTTGTATGTTTGCTGTCTATACCTATGTCCATATTTTCTTTTGAATTAGAATGTAAAATCTTTGAAGGCAGGCACTGTTTTCTCCTTTTCTTTTGTATTTCTGGTATTTATCCAGTGCCTGAAACTTAGTACGTACTTGATGTAGTCATTGATTGATTAAGGAAATTGCTTGGATATTAAGGCTTTCCTTAATTAACCTAACTTTTTTTTTTTTTAACTCAAGACTTACCAGCACAAGCCCTCTGTCCTAGCCAGACCAATCTGCTTTCTATACTGTAACATATCATGATCATTGAGAGCACTGATGAATATGTTCTTGCTCATGTTGTTATCTTGCCTGGAATGGATTCTCTCCTTCCTCTCCAGTTTCAGCTACTGAATCTTCCTCCAAGAAAACTCTTGTCAGAGAGATCTCTGGGATCTGCAAATCTAAGCTGATATACTACCTTTTCTTTTTTCAGTCTCCTTTCCCCTTTTCACTTATATCAATGGCAATGTCAATAGAAGCAGACAGGGGCAGCTAGGTGACACAGTGAATAGAGCACTGGCCCTGGAGTCAGGAGTACCTGAGTTCAAATCTGGCCTCAGACACTTAAAACTTACTAGCTGTGTGACCCTGGGAAAGTCACTTAACCCCAATTGCCTCACTAAAAAAAAGTTAATAGAAGCAGACATAAGAAATGAATATGTGCTTATACACAGCCTGACTACCTGAGATCGAGCTCTCCTAGCTCAACATATAGCAGCAGCTGGGGCACCAATAGATTTCATGCAGAACAATGGCCAAAGAATACATGAGTGTCCACTTGGCCCAAAAGGATAGTCTATAGGAAATACTCCTCAACACCAACTTCCTGTGTTGAAAGATAGAGATTTTTTTATTTCTGAGTCAATGTTATTTCAGAATCTAGTCTTTTAGCTAGAGAAGAAAGATTTCTTGGTCAGCACTAGCCTTGATAGTTAAACCCCCAAGTAGAGTTTAGGCAGAACCGTATCTTCCATTAAAAGAAGATTGTCCACATAATTCCTGAAAAGCATCCTGCTTTGTATCAAGAGAATTGGCAACATAACCTCTAGGTTGCAAGAGCAGCGAAGTGGACCTGTGATTGGGGGAAACAAGACCTGAACCTGCCATCCCTCACCATTACAGTGAATTATGCAGACAATGCAGGGTCCAATTAGAATGGAATTGATTATCAGGTCCCAAAATAGATTTATCATGGATGGGAGTGTCTAATAGCTCCTGCTCTTATCTTAGGAAGGATCTGAACTTGGGATTACTATTAAGGCAACTCTTTAATATGCTGGTGAATCCTTTTTTCCCGATGGGTCTTATACCTATTATGATTCAAGGGGTCTTTGGGATATAGATAGATAGATAGATAGATAGATAGATAGATAGATAGATAGATAGATAGATAGATAGATGGATAGATAGATAGATGGATGATAGAAAGATAGATAGCATGTATGTATATCTATATCTATCTATATACATATATGTATATTTATGTGTGTATACATGCATGTGTATATATAATATTTATATATATGTAAGTGTGTAAATATGTATGTATGTGTCTGTCTTTCTGTCTATATCTATCTATTTCTCTATCTATCTATCTCCATCCTCTCCAGAAGGGGGGTGCCAAACAAATGATTACCTTTCAATTAGGCCTAGACTATATGGATAACTCACTGTAAAAGGCTGCTGGTGGTAAGATCTTGATTTCTTTTTCTCCTTGACTATGACATAGCTGAGTATTTCAGCTGAAGGGACAAGACTTTTATTTCTTTAAGAGCAATGCTTTTATTTTACTAGAATTTTCAGTCACTGGACTCTCAAACTGAGGTTCTTTCATGAAATAATCCCTAAGTTAGGAGCTTACCAAAAAGTGTACTTTTTATAGATAGAAGATTAGATTTCACAATCACACTACGTAGGAAATTTAAAATTTTCTCTCTTTTACATAAGAGATTGATGTATACAAACATTGTCCATATGCTATTATGTCAGGCCACTTAGGTCAACATATATATGCTTTTACCAGGGGCTTCTATAGGAACTCTATGTAAGTGGGTATCCAACACCTGGGGAATGGCTGCTGAGTTGTGGTATGTGAATATAATGAAAAATTATTATGACATAAAGAAATATGGGGGCATTTAGATGGCACAATGGATAGAGTGCCAAGCTTGGAGTCAGGAAGACTTTTCTTCCTGATTTCAAATCAAGCCTCAGACCCTTACTAACTGTGTGACCCTGGGCAAGTCACTTAACCCTGTTTGCCTCAGCTGGAATCTATAAAATTAGCTGGAATAAGAAATGGCGAACTACTTCACTATCTTGCCAAGAAAATCCCTATTGAGGTCATCAAGAGTCAGACATGACTGAAAATGACTGAACAATAAAGAAAGAAAGATGATTATAAGGGGGCAGCTAGGTGGCACAGTGGATAAAGCACTGGCCCTGGATTCAGGAGGACCTGAGTTCAAATATGGCCTCAGACACTTGACACTTACTAGCTGTGTGACCCTGGACAAGTCACTTAACTATCATTGCCCTGCCCCCCCCCCAAAAAAAAGATGATTATGAAGAATTCAGAGAAACATAGGAAGATTTATATGAAATAATGCAGAATGAAGAAAGTAAAACTATATGAAAAATATACATAATAACTAAAATAACATAAATGAAAACAAGAGTAAAAGGTAGGGGGCGGCTAGGTGGCGCAGTGGATAAAGCACTGGCCCTGGATTCAGGAGTACCTGAGTTCAAATCCGGCCTCAGACACTTGATACTTACTGGCTGTGTGACCCTGGGCAAGTCACTTAACCCCCATTGCCCTGCAAAAAAACCAAAAACGGAAACAAACAAACAAAGAAAGAGTAAAAGGTAACAAAATTCATGTCAAATATATGGACAACATTGATTTCAGATTACTGAGGTTAAAACCAAAATATTCCTTTTCTGAGGGAAGGGGATCAGATCTCTGAACTCATGTTGAGGAAATACCCTCTACACTTTTTACCACCTTTGAAGTCATAGCTTTTGATGCCAAATCTTTCTGACTTTGAGTCTAGGCCCATACCTATTGTATCACAGCTTCCTCCAATTTGTTAACAAATGATAAAAGAGTGAAATGTTTAATATTCTGTCCTTTACAATCAGTATTATTAGATATTTTTGTTTAACTTTGTGTGTGTGTGTGTGTGTACATGTGTGTGTGTGTAAAGGTACTGTTGAGAGGGAGGATAGAGTTATTGAAGTAATTAATTTGTCAAAATGAAATATATAAATACAAAAGATGGATTCAAAATAATGGAGTATATTCCTTGAATGTGTCATGAAGTCCTTTCTTCATTTAATTCATCATCAAAGCTGTGTTCCTTCACGAATGCAATGTATGAATTTGTTTTTCCCTCCTTTATTTATACTAATTTCTCAGTTCTCGATTGACAAAAAGCTTTTCTATGTAAGAACTTAAAGATAACCTTCATTATTGCCTCTTAAGAATATATCTTGGGAAATGTTCAGATAAATAGATTCTACTAACTTTCTCACTTAGGAAAACTGAAGAAATGTTCCCAGAATTCTGGGTTCTATAACTCTGAGAAAAGCATTAAGCATTTAAAAGAGGATTTTTTTTAATTTAATTTTTTTTTAATTAAGTGAGGCAATTGGGGTTAAGTGACTTGTCCAGGGTCACACAGCTAGTAAGTATCAATTGTCTGAGGCCGGATTTGAACTCAGGTACTCCTGACTCCAGGGCCGGTGCTCTATTCACTGCGCCACCTAGCTGCCCCTAAAAGAGGATTTTAAAAATGGAGAAAACAATTCTTTCCTTGCATCCTTTATTATGCAAGTAGTTTCTTGAAAGTGGCAGGTTCCTTCAGATTCCTACCTGACAACTAGAAAGGAGACTCAAGAAAAATGTGCTTTCTTTATATGAGAGATTTTGTTCTTCCTGTTTATTCTTCTTAGTCATGACTTGCATCTCTTTGACCTTCTACCTGACCCCTTTGTATCTCTACTCCACTATTACGCCCCACAGACATGAATATTAGAAATTTATGCTATTATTTTAAAGCCAAAGTGGTAAAAATACTAATACTAATTTAATAAGTTAATACCAAGTATGATTCTCATGTTCATATATCTCCTCTTGCCATTAGGTGATTCCACAAAGACCATATTATAGGTACAGCCAGTGCCACAGAAGCAGTTATATATGACTTAGGTGGAGAAATGGATAAATCACATCATAGTGGGCTTTTTCAGTCTTCTAGTGGAGATGTAATATTGAGGCATCCACAATGTTATTGTGAAACAAAAGTTGGTGCTAAGGATATGAAGGCAAAAAGAAATTAAAGCTTTGTAAGGAGTTTAAATTCTATTAGAGAAGACAGCAGGCAGATTTCTAAACACATACAGTATAAATTCAAAATAAATATGAATAAATATCCTGAGTATACCTGTACCAATATACTATCAAGTTCACATGGACTTGTATGCTTGGGGAATTTCGGCTTAATGATTTTAAGTTAAGGAAATCATAGGATCATAATAGATTTAGAACTGGAAGTTATTTCAGAGGCAATCAAATCCAACTTTTTCACTTTACAGTCAAGGAAATTGAGACTATCGTAGAAGATATTAAAGTTTTCATCAGTGAGAGGTAGGACCAGGAAAAAAAAAAGATGAAAGATGAACTACTTACATAGCGAGCTTGAGAAATTATAAATTGAAAGATTATTTGTTCTTCTAATAGAGAAAAAATGTCAAGAAATCTAGAGGTAGCTTTGCAAGTCATGTGCTTAATTTCCTATGGAAGGAAGATGCCTGGGAAGACAGAAAGAAGAACTGCACAGGATAGGCATGCATGGACTACAATCTTGTAACGTTTGGAATGATGCCACCTGCTGGAGACTTACTGTAGGAAAACTCCCCATCAAGTGAAGTTCTTTGAGGGCAAGACCAGGAGTCTTTTCTTTGGCATCAGGAAGTAACATCTGCTTGTGGGAGGAAGAAGGGGAGAGCCTGGCGCTCTGACTAAGGTTCTTTTTTCCTGAGGACGCTGGTGGAGAAGGGAGCTAGAAATGCGCTTTCCCTTTAATAGATAGGAAGCTAGAAATATGTTCTCCCTTTAATAGATAGATGAATCTAGGCCTTTCTCTCTTTACCAAATTCTTATTCTCCTTAATAAATGCTTAAAAGTCTAACTCTTGCTAAAGCTTATAATTTATTGGTGACCACTCATTAGATATTTTAGACAGAATACCTAGAATTTTAGCCCTTAACAATCTGCATGGTTAGGAGTACCCACGTGGATTAGATTACAAATCAATCAAAGTATCCAAGTATCAAGGCTTCACAATGTTTTGTAAGGATTATAAAGATCATGATCCTCTCTGTTTTAAACGCACTAAAAGGTGTCACTTTCTATATTGGGCTGTTAGTTAGTCAGGCAGATCTGGCTACCTACCTATCTACCTATCTGACTGACTACCTAGCAATCCTATATAGAGAGTGACACCTTTTAGTGTTTTTAGAACAGATAGGATCATGATCTTTACAATCATTAAAAACATTTTGAAACATATATATATATATATGTATATAGATATATATATAGATATATATGTATATAGATATATAATATATACATTTTAAAAATCTTTATATATAATATATGTATACATATATGTGCATATGAGTATATATATACACACACATTTATATATAGAGAAAAATGAGACAGACACACAGAGAGAGATGATAGGTTGATAGGCAGATAGATGATAGATAGAATTTAAACACAGCAACAGAATATTAAGGACTAGGGAGAAAAAGTAAGCCAAATAAAGTCTTTGGATGTGAAGATAGACAACTTCAAGGAAGAAAAAAAAAAGATAATTAAAATAACTAAATAGAATTCTAAAATCCAGAGAATAAATATATGAAACAATAGAATATTGGTTGCAAAGGAAATGCATATTGTAGAGAGTAAAGACCACAGAAAACTCAGCACAATGAGAAGGGAAAACATGTCTAAGAGAGATGGAATAAAGCCAGTGAAAAAAAGACACATAGAAGAAAAAAATAACTGGAACTGAATAATTGGAAAAGAACAGGAAAACCAATAAGAAGTCTGAGGCTCAGTGAGAGCCAGCACACCACAAAGATTAAGAAAAAATATTTTTTTTGCAACTTTTTGTGCTATTAACACAATGACTTGCCTTTTAAAATGGGAATGGGGGAAGGGGGACCTTCTTTTTTCATATTAGATTGGCAGAGGTCTTAGTTTCTCAGGATTCATCTAGGGCTCCATTGACCAATGACATTCTGGCAAGAAATCTTGGGCCATTTGGGAGTTCATCCTTAGACACTGTCTCTACTTGATGTCTGACTATCCAGAGGTCAGAGTTCCATAGATGCGTTAATTTACTTTGATAATTTGGATGTTACTGAAGTTGTGTGAATTGATTCAGATTAACCAAGTCTGACTGCATGTTTGTATTTCACATATTTGTCAAAGTTTTCAGTAGTCCTTGACTGCCAGGAAGAAATACCAGAGCACTCTCACTGGCTTGGCTCTTCTTTAGTTTCTCCTCCTTCATAGACATAAAGCTGGAAGAAGGCCAGGCATGTCAGATATTTGCATCCTTTTCCCCTCAATCCTTGTTTCTCCAACCATCTGATGAAGGGGATTCACTAGCCTGACTCAGTCTCTTTCTTGTTGTCATAATAAAGAGATGGATACTGTCCCAAATGAATGTACCATGTTGCAACATGTCCTTCTTTCCATGATATATGTAGGTCTTTGTCTAAGATGAGTATTCAATACTAGGCACCCAGCCTCTCAGCCTTTGTGACTGACTAATAATTCGATCACCACCGTCTTCTTTACATTTCTATGATTTCTTGTGCTTTTCAATGCGTTTTTACATCCAGTTTCTCACTTCATCCTCCTGGCAACATTGTGAGGTACGTGAGGCAGTCATTATTATTGTTCCAATTTTATAAAAGAATCATGGAAAACTTACCCCCATCACATATCACTTTTTTGTTGTTGTTCATTAGACTGGAGTCTTCTTACTTCTCCACAATAAAAATGTTTTTACATCTCCTAAAAATTTGTTGCCATTTCAATATATAATGAACTTTTCTATTTTGCTTTTCTTGATTTCCTAGGAGTCATAGGGGTCAGTGAGAGCTGGGAAGGAACATAGAAATAATTTCATCCAACACTCTTAGTTTACAAATTAGAATAATGAAGCACACTGAGGGGAAGTGATTTACCCAAAGTCCCTAAGATAGTAAGTAGATCTGGGATTTGAAGGTAATACAAGTGCAATTAGAAGAGATATGATTTGAATCCAGCTCTTCTGATATGACAATGTTCCAGGAAAGAATACTGGCATTGTAAAAAGACTATTGGGGGCAGCTAGGTGGTGCAGTGGATAAAGCACTGGCCCTGGATTCAGGAGGACCTGAATTAAAATCCAGCCTTAGACATTTGACACACTTAAAAAAAAAAAGACTATTGGATCTTGAGTCAAGAAAACTGAATATGAATTCTGCCTCAGATACAAACTGTGTGACCCCGGTCAAGTCACTTAAACTTTGAACTACTTATTTCTTAGAATTGTGAAGAATAGTCTGTATCAGTGTATGTTATTATGACAAATTCATGTTATCCCTAAGTGCCTTAGGCTGACTTCCCTAACTTTAGTTTGATGGATGAGCTGGTCCAAGAGACTGACCACAGGAAAAACTATGGGAAGGACATAGGGTTCTCAGTGGTCATTGTGCTTCCTTGACATAGTTGAAAAATAAATAGCTTACATTTACATAACACTTTCCAGTTTCTAAATCCTTTTCTCAGAACAATCTTGAGAAATAAGTAGTAAAAATATTTTTATTTTCATCCTATAGATAAAAAACTGAGAAATTAATTTCTTGCCTTTGATTCCCTAACAAATATATTTGAGTTGGTACATGAGCCCAGGTCTCCTAAATCCAAATCCAGCACCATATCTACTATACCATGCTTCCCCTTGCCTTCCTGATGATGCAGACATTATCTTTAAAGCATTTGATAGAAGTGATTAAGAAGAAAGCTAGAGAATGTATTAGAAGCAGTGATATTAAGGTTGGTGGAGGAGATGAAGAAGAATGTGGGAGCATCATATACTTTTCAAATTAGACATGTAAGTCATTCCCTAAATAACGTTGAATTTATAATTATCAAGAAGAATTGGCTGAGCCCTGAAATTTCTACAGGGGAGATATTAAAGCAATAAAGGTCAATTTTCCTGTTCTTGAAGATTTTTCAAGTCAAATCAAGTCAACAAGACTTTTTTATGAGCTTAGCTTGTTCCAGGCACTGTGCTAAATTACGGAGATACCAAGAAAGGCAAAAATGATCTCTATTCTCAAAGGCCTTAAAAACAAATGACACACTCATACATAACTTGAAACCAATTTCAAGACAAGACAATTTCAAGACAATAGCCATAATGGCGAAATAATATTATTCAAAGTAATGCAATATATATCCTCTGACACTTTCTCCCAGAAACAGTCTGCTACATCTCCCTTGTTAGGGTTCTATGGTACTCTGAATAGTTCAGGTGTCTCTATGTTAACTGTGTTCTCTGCCCTCACCATGTTGTTAGGGGGCCAGTGGCTAGTGCCTCAGTTACATTTAACCATTTAAGTTGTTTTTATAATTGCTTTTTATAAATTTTACAAAGAGTTGTTTACTTCAAAGACATAGCTGGAACAAACATCCCTTATCCTGACACTTTAGGGGGGCGTACTTTCCCCTATACCACCTTAGTTTCTAGGGAGAATAAGCTCCACTTAGCTTAATTCCAACATAGCCTCTGTCCCATCATTTTCAAGTTTTGAAATGGCAAAACTTCTTGATAAATTTGCATCTCAGCTCCCTCTGCCCTGGTTTTGAATATCACTCCCAAAGCTTTCCCCTTGCTCCTCAGGTTATCTATGCTGTAGTGGTCTGTGGACCATGGACTGGGTAATGACAAGATATAGAAGCAACTTCTAGACCTTTCGAACTCATAAGGTCCAGGAAGCTCCAGTATCCTGATTGAGAAGAAGAAAAGAACAACTGCAAAGCAGGAGGACATAGGCCCTTTCGTTGAGGTCTTTCCCCTTATACTGTGGACTTTCACTGAATACCATGAATGAAAAAGTCACCATAATTCACCAAGGGGGAATGAGACAAAAGAGGAATGGGTCAAAGCTGATAAGATTTTTTTGAACCTCTGTAGGCAATCAAAAAACAATCAACACATGGGTAGCTAACTGGAACCAGATTCAAAATGGACATACAAGCTCTCATCTCTCTAAAGTTACTTCCATTCCTCATCATGATTTTCTATGAAGCAAATTTCCCAGGTTCTCCACAAGAAGAAATTGCATTAAACAAGCAAGTTGATGGGATCTATACATGACTCAGACCCTAGTTACACTAACTCCATGAGTGCTGAAGAGATAGAGCATAAAGCAGAGAAAGGTTTCTGGAGTAGATAAATTGTGAACCAAACCATGAAGATTATAGGTAATAGAATGTACAAGGAGGTGGAAGTCAGCAAATCAGATGACAGAAAGGGATCCAGATGACCACTGGATTTTTGGAACAAAGAAGTCATAGTGAGTGTGTGGACAAAAGAAATAGGAACATAGATTGGATTAGCTGCCAACAGACATCCCAATCAAAATGAAAATGAAGTCTTCCTCTCTCTCTCTCTCTCTCTCTCTCTCTCTCTCTCTCTCTCTCTCTCTCTCTCTCTCTCTCTCTCTCTCTCTTTCTCTCTCTCTCTCTTTCTGTCTCTGTCTCTCTGTCTCTGTCTCTCTCTGTATCTGCCTCCGTCTCCTTCCCTTTCTCCCTCCTCCCCCTCACAAACACACACACACATACGCTCACACACAGATGTTAGTTATCAGACAGTAATAGAACATAAACAGGCCTGTCTTACTACTCTGAAAGTTAGCAAGTATCAAGTTATGAGAATTCTGAGAGTTGTAAGTTTAAGAATTTTCATTAAAATGAATGAGGGTTGGGGGGACATTGCCATTGAAACACTGAAATTATCATTCAATCACTGCTAAGTTTATATCTCAAAGACATTCCCAAAAAGAGAAAAAAGATCTATTTGTACAAAAATATTTATAGCAGCTCTTTTTTGTGGTGGCTAAGAATTGGAAATCAAAGGGATGTCCATCAATTGGGAAATGGCTAAACAAACTGTGGTATATGATGGTGATGGAATATTATTATGCTATAAGAAATGACAAGAAGGATGATTTCAGAAAGGCCTTGAAAGACTTGTATGAACTGATTTATAGTAAAGTGAGCAGAACCAAGAGACAGCAATATTGTTTGATGAAGAACTGTGAATGACTTAACTATTCTCAACAATACAATGATCCTGGAGGCAGCTAGGTGGCACAGTGGATAAAGCACCAGCCCTTGATTCAGGAGAACCTGAGTTCAAATTTAGCCTCAAATACTTGACACTTACTAGCTGTGTGACCCTGGGCAAATCACTTAACCCTCATTGCCCCAAACAAGAAAATAAAGAAAAAACAATGATCCAAGATAATCCCAAAGGACTATTGATGAAATGTACTATCTGCCTTGAAAGGAAGAACTGATATTGATGGAACACAGACTGAAGCATGTTATTTTTTCTTTCTTTCATTTGTTTCTTTTATTCATACTTTCTTGTACAAAATTACTAAAATGGTAATGTTTTACATAATTGTACACGTATAACCTATATCTGATTGCTTACTGCCTCAGGGAGTGGGGAGGAGAGGGAGGGAAGGAGGAATAAAAATTGGAACTAAAAACTATTAATAAAAATGTTTATTTAAAAAACAAACAAAAAAGAAATTTTCATTCAAATGTTATTACAGAGTAAATATAAATGCCTAGGAATATAGTTGGAGGCAATATAGAAAAGCATAAAAATATTGAATTAGGGATCAGAGAACCTAAGTTCAAATCCTAGATCTATCATACATTCTTTGTGACTTCAGACAAGGCACTAAACCTTTTTGGGTCTCAGCTTTTTTGCTGTTGTAAGGATCAAATGAAATAATATACATTAAGAGCTTTGTGAACCCTAAAACACTATGTAAGTCATCATCATCATAATTACAGATATCCAGGTTCGGGACTAGATGACTTCTAAAGTCCCCTCTGACTGACTAGAGATTCCATGATTCTATAATCCTAAATGAGTTCCAAGAGATACACTCAACCTAAGAAACAAAAAGACTATTCTACCAGCATTTGGGCATAAATTAGATTTGTGAGGCAGAGTTGTACAGTGTCCTTAGCCTCATTCAAGTCAAGAAGACTGGTGATGGGGGCAGCTAGGTGGTGCAATGGACAGAGCATTGGCCCTGGATTCAGGAGGACCTGAGTTCAAATCTGGCCTCAGACACTTGACACTTACTAGCTGTGTGACCCTGGGCAAGTCACTTAACCCCAATTGCCTCACCAAAAACAAAAACAAAAACAAAAACTGGTGATGGCTCAGTGGATGACCTTGGCCTTTATAAATTAAGGTCTCTCCGGGGCAGCTAGATGGTGCAGTGGATAGAGCACCGGCCCTGGATTCAGGAGTACCTGAGTTCAAATCTGGCCTCAGACACTTAACACTTACTAGCTGTGTGACCCTGGGCAAGTCACTTAACCCCAATTGCCTTACTAAAAAAAAAAAATTAAAAAAAAATAAATAAAGGTCTTTCCAAGGGCTCAGTTTGTTTGAGACAAAGCCCATTCAATGACTATAGGCTAGCAACTGAAACTCTGGAATGGTCTTTAAAGTCTCATATGAGTTGATAAGGGGGAACTAGGTGGCATAGTGGATAAAGTGCCAGGCCTGGTTTCAGAAAGACAAGTTCAAATCTGGCCCCAGACACTTACTATCTGTGTGACCCTGGGAAAGTCACTTAACCTTGTTTGCCTCAGTTTCTTCATTTGTAAAATGAGCTAGAGAAGGAAATGGCAAACCACTCAAGTATTTTTGCCAAGAAAACCCTGAGTCAGCCATGGCTAAAAATGACTTGAAAAACAAGATGAATTGATGATCCTTAATTATGATCTGAATTGGTGAGGCAATTTTGAGGAAGGAGAACCTCCTAAGTTCAGCAATGTGGGAATAGGTACTATTTTTCCTTGAAAATTCAATTTGGAATTTTGTATTTCATGTACCCACACATTATGTGACATTTCATTGGCAACAATCCATGACTCTGGAATCACTGAAAAAAAAATGTGCCTTTCCTGTCATTTGAAAGTGACTTGAGTAAACTGCATAAAAGGCCAAGAGAATTTTTTTCTTTTAAAGACAATATTTCCATTCCATTTCTTTCCAGACAGGCTCTTACTGAAAACATTGATCATGCTGCCACTAAACTTAGGTTTTTTTAGACTTTCAGATTTTAAATAAACAACTATCTGTCTCCTTTCCATCACTCCTTTTACCCTTTTCACTAAGAAAAATTAAATGTCACATTCTTTTGCAGTAAACCAGCAGCAACAAAACTCAGAAATGTTACTAATATCTTTAATAGAAATTATCAAAGCCAAAATAATAATAATATGTCCCCCATAATCAATAACATGCTTTCTATTTTTAAACTACATGCTCAGCCTGACCCCAGATTTTAAAAGAAAAATTATACATGTTATTAGAATTTCCATTTATGATAAATACAACCATGCCTTTTGCATTAATCGCCCCTCCTTTCCATTGCTTTTATCACTACCCTAGTTCATACCTAATCAATTTACATCTACATTTCTGTAATTAGCTCCTAGTATCTCTTTCTGCCTCCAGTTTCCCCATATCCCTCTCCTGTTCATCCTGAAAACCTCACTTGGTAATTTCTTCTAAGTTATAAATGATGTTGTGTAGGATATACCATGATTCCCTTCCATCATTTACTTCACCTTACCAATCCATCTTTATTTTTAGCTTATCATCATCTACTTTCAGGTTCATTAAGGTCATTCTCATATTTCCTCCTACTTTCCTCAGTCTTTTAGTTTATGCTTCTTCTATGATTCACTCCTGCCCTTCTCCCTACATAGAATGTCTTCATAATTCTCACCATTGATTCTACCCAGTGACACTTTTTTTTGATGATGCCAGTCCAAGTTTATGTCTCCCCCATCTATTCTTCTTTTAATTCATAGGAACATTGATACTCATACTGGAAGCAACTTTTGAGATCATGTAGTCTGAGTCTTAACTGAAAAATGAATCAATGACATCACAAATAAGTGGTGATCAGGGATCCATTTGAAGATCTCTGGTGTTAAAGATCTGACAAGATTCCAAAGGCAGCTAATTCCTTTAAAAAATTGGATAGATTTAATTTTTAAGTAGTTGTTATTTGGAGTATCTGGGTAGCACAGTGATTAGAGCATTGCCTCAGGAGGACCTGAGTTCAACTCTCACCTCAGACAATTACTAGCCATGTAACCCTGGGTAAGATACAATGGAATCAATCATTTTCCTGCCTTTGAACATTAAGCTTTGATTAACACAACCTAAATTAACATTAGTTTTTTTTTTCTCCCACTTTTGCTGTCACATCATATTTTCAGCTCATGTAGAGGGCCTTCGGCAAGGTTCTTTACCATGGACCAGTGTTCACTATGACACCATTAATAATTGGAATTTTCCTTGTAATAAGGTACAAAGGAATAAGGGAATCCATTGGTCAAGCTTTACAAGGCAATGGAAGAAACTGCCAAGAGAGGAAATTCCAGAATTGATGGCTCAGAAGTTTTGATTCCATGAGAAATACAGAGAATAAATAAAGATTAGATAATTATAGGAGTTATGAACAGAAAATGGGTGGTCTAGAGTAGACAAAAAGAGATGATGGATAATGAAAAAAGTGGGTGAAATCATTTCTAGAAAAAGTGCACAAAAATGAAATTTTTAAAAATGTTGAACAGGACTAATTAAAGGGAAGAAGCTTCTTGACTTGAAGGTAATCTACTTGATTAATTGAGAGGAAAAGGTGGGGAGAAGAATTATATAGCCATATAAAAGCAGGAAGAAATGGAACTAATGAGCAAAGTACAAAATGATAAAGGGTAATAAATGAAACAAGGGATAGGGAGTCAGTGGGAATAGAGACTTCTTAAAAAGGATTAAGTTTACTTTAATCACAACTTGATAAAAACACAATGTTAGAGACGAATGGGGGAAAGCGAACTTTACTCCCATAACTTTAAATATGAATGGATTCAACAATCCAATAAAATGAAAAATAGCAACAGTTTTAGATAAGAAAACAAAACCCTACAATCTGTTGCTTATGAGAAACACATTTATAAAACAAAGATGTAAAGAAAAATCAAACTGAAGGGATGGAAAAAAATTGACTATGCATCAAGTGGATCCAGGAAAAACAAGAGTTGCAATCATTCTATCTGACAAAGTAAAAACAAACATTCAAAAAGGAGATTAAAAAATGAACCTACATTATACTAAAAGGAACCAAAGGTAATACGTTAACATTAATAATGAGCTCATAAGCTCCAAATAACTTATTACCCAAATTTAAAAAGGAAATATTATCTGAGCTACAAGAAGACATATACAGTAACATAATAAGGATAGGAGACTTAAATATTCATCTTTTAGTTTTGGATAAGTCTAACAGTAAAATTAAAAAAAAGGGAAATTGCTAGAGAAACCAGTTACAAGATTTATCACATCTTCTAAATGGGACTAAAAAGAATATACATATTCTCAAACCATATGGAACTTTTACAAAAATTGACCATGGACTAGAGACTAGCTTCTTAAATTTTGGGTTACTACCCCATATGGGGTAACTGAATGTTGGGGTTGTGAAATATTTGGCAACAGTAAAAGGTTATGTATATCTGTTTTACATACCTATATACCTGGGGTCATGTAAGGGTTGTGAGTACAAAAAGTTTAAGAAGTCCTGGACTAGAATACAGAAATATTGAAAAGAAATGTAAAAAGACAGAAAAAGTTAATATGTCCTTTACAAATTATAATACAATAAAAATAGTAATTGGTTAAGGGAACACAAACAAAAGACTTTAGACCCAAATGGAGAATTAACAGGGAAATCCTAAAGAATGTCAGTCAAATACAAATCATAGAAATAATTAATCATTATGTAAAAATGATAATAATAAAACAACACCCCAAATTTCTGGGGTACCACTAATGTAGTCCTCAGGGGAAAAATCATGAGCCTATAAACATACATAAACATAATAGAAAAAGAGAGTATTAGTGAACTGAATGTGCATTTAAAAATCAGAAAACAACAAATGCCAAATGTAAAATAAATATAAAAAAGAAGATATTAAAAAATTAAAAGGGCAATAATTAAATTGTAAACATGATAGATATGATGATAAATAAAATTATAGACATGATAGATAATGATAAATGATATTGTTAGAAAAAATAAGTAAAACTAAAATCTAGTTCTTTGAAAAAGACTAATAAAATTGATAAACTTTTAGTTAATCTGATTAAAAAGAAAGCAGAGGGGCAGCTACATGGCGCGATGGATAAAGCTCCAGCCCTGGTTTCAGGAGGACCTGAGTTCAAATCTGGTCTCAGACACTTGACACTTACTAGCTGTGCGACTGTGGGCAAGTCATTTAACCATCATTGTCCCCCTTCCCAATAAATAAAAAAATGAAAAGAAAGCAGAAAATTAAATTAATAAAATAGCAAATGAGCAAGCTGAGATCAAAGAAAAACTGGGAGATATAATAAGATAAGAACATATTATACACAGTTATTTACTAATAAAACTAAGAACACAAAAGAAATAGAGGAATTTCTTCAAAAGTAGAAAAAATATGCAAACTATCAAAAGACTAGATAGAATAAAAAATATAACAAAGACAGTTTCAGAAAAACTGAGAAGACTTATATGAACTGATGCAAAGAGAAGTGAGGAGAACCAGGAGAACATTGTACACAGTAACAGAAATATTGCAATGATAAATGACTGAAGACATTAGTTACTCTTATCAATATGATGATCCAAGATAAATTTCAAAGGACTCATGATAACAAATGCTATTCACTTCTAGAAACAGATGTGATAAACTGTGTGTGCAGATTGAAGCATGTTTTTTTTTTCTTGCTTTTCTTTTTGGTATTATGGCTATCATAGAATTATGTTTTGCATGAATTCACATGTATAATCCATATTATATTGTTTTCCTTCTCAATGAATGAGGGAGGGACTTGAGCGAGGGTTAAAATTTGGAACTCAAAATTTAAAAAAAAATAAGGTTAAAGAAAGCTCCTAGGGAAGAAAAGAAAATATACAATTTTGAATGTTGTCAATGTGTGGATTTATTTTACTTGATTATGTTTGTTACAAGGTTTGCCCTACTATCACTTAGGGTTGGGGTGGGGAGGATTTGGGAGTACTGGCAACAATGAGGCCCAAAAAGATGAAAATAAAGAAAGGGGAGTACTTATAGCCTTTCTTAAGCACAGAAAAGAGCAGGAGGAAGTTTAGAAAGAGAGACAAACAAAACAATTTTGAAAATAATATGTTGACTTTTTTACATTCTTTTAAAAATGAAACCTGGATGTAATAGAGATTTGTGGTTTCTTGTACAACCCTGCTTTTCTGTTCTTCTGTGTATATGGAAATGTTCATGTTTTTTGATGATTGTCAAGTTCAGAATTACAAAATTGTTTTTCAACAACAATAACTGAAAAAGACAGATAGAAATCTAAAATAATCCAATCTCAGTAAAGGACTTAGATCTAAATGTAAAGGAACTACCAAAGAAGAAAACTACTGGTTCTGATGGATTCATAGGAGAATTTTATCAAATTTAAAAATAATAATTAGCATCCATTATTCACAAATTATCCTCACAAACTGAGGAGAATCTTTAGCATAACTTTCAATTTTCTAATGGGAAATCATCATTTGTGTCAATATCTGAGCTCAAGATAACTGTCTTTTGGGAGTAACATTCTCTCATGTCTTTCCTCTCCAGGCAAGGATTATACTTCTCTTTTCTACCCCTCCCTGATCCTCAATTTTTAATTACTAGTATGTGCTGGCTCTGCCTTAGGTGGTGCATGACAATCCTATGTTCTTATCTAATTTTAAAAATTAAATTGTGCATATTTACCATAATTTCTATTGATTATTTTAATGAAATTTTGTTTTAGTTTGCTGGGGTTTTTTGTATTCTGATTATTATGTAAACTATTAGCTATTACTCCCAGTTTCATGTGTGCTGCATATTTGTACTCCACAATTAATGTCCTGTTAAATCCCTTACTATTCTCTCATGGTCCTAATGCACCATCTAGCTTGTTGATATACACATATTATACATACACATGAATGGATGGACATACAATAAAATCATAGCAATTTAGAGTTAGAAGGGGCCTGAGAAGTTATCTTGTATAACTTCTTGACTGATTCATGAGCCCCATCTACATACAGCACACACTCATACACACACATGCTCATGCATATATATGCATACACACATACACACACAAAACCATGGGATTTGGAATCAGGATTATTTGGTTTGAAGAACTTTTTCTAACATACCAAATGGATGACCATGCTATAGTGACTTAAGATTCCTATACACCAGACATTTTTCTCCCATAATTTACAAGTTACAGATGAGTCACTGAACTTGGAAGGAAGCAACCACCTGGAGGATGAGGCATCTACCCTGAAAGAACCTCACATAGATCAAGTCATACACCTGGACCAAAAATTAAAATAAAATAAAATACATATATCTCTATGTTCTCCCTTCTTTTTCATTCTTCAGAATTAAGATAATCAGAGACCTGAATGAATGAGTGAATGAATGAATGAATGAAATGTTCTTTTCATTAATTGTGTTACATGCCTATGCTTCACCTAACTTAGGTTTGTGTAGCATCCCCACTGAGCTACTATGAAGAATTGAATTATTTTTCTTCAGGAGGTGGCTCCTTCGTGGACTGAATTCAGATAGATAGATACAGCATTTATTTTGCCCAATAGATTTAGTTCTCATAGATACAGGTGGTCTGGAAGTCTCATTACCTAAGTAGATCTCCAGGCTTGTTGCCACCATTATTTTTGCCCCTCTATTCCCCCTTCTTCATCCCTTACTCATCATCTCCTTACTTTGTCAAGATGCTGAGCAGCAAAGCAAATGCAGCCAACAGGGATGTTCCCTACTCTACTCTGTTCAGAACCCAAACCCATTTTTCTTCTGCACAGAGACTTCACCAGCAGCAACTTTTTGATAATGCACTATAGTGATCTTAAAGCTTTGGAAAAAAATAAAAATCATCCCTTCCTTACAAAAAAAAAATACTTGGGAGCCAAGCTTATGTGAAACTTCATCTATTGCAGAGTCAAAAGAGGTGACTTCAAAGCCCTCCACAAAGCCAATCTGAATAATTTTGATAAAGGTGACTCATTGCCTAGACTGACCCTAGACTGACCTAGACTGGATCAGAGGGATGGATTCTAGGATCCGTCCAAGGACGGGATTGCACAACCTTCTGCTTGGCTGTTGTCAAAGAAACAGTTCTGGGTTATATTCAGAAAGACTCCAGCCAATCAAGATAACAACAGATCCTGTTGAACATTTCAGGGTGTTTTTCCAGGTGCTTCACTAATCTATCTTCAGTCTATTGATCATCTCATCCACCAGGATTATTAATTCATATCCTTTCTTTTGTATTTCCATTTTATTTTTTTAAAAAGCTATTAGAAGGCCAAACAGATGTCTTTTCTAAGGTCATTAACATGTAATAATCTTTAACCCTCAGATGTTGTCAGTAGATTCTACTCTCCAATATTTTGCATGTATTTGGCATCAAATTATTGTCAAAATTCTGTAGAATAAAAGCTTCCCTATTAATATCCCTAGCACCTAGAACAGTATCTGGCACATAGTAGGCACTAAATAAATCAATCAAGCAACCAACAAATAATCTATTAATCTAGGTTGCATGGTAGATAGAGTGCTAGGCCTGGAGTCCAGAAGACTTGAGTTTGGGACTGACCCCAGATACTTACCAGCTGTGTGACAACGGGCAAGTAACTTAAGCTCTGTTTGCCTCAGTTTCCTCAATGGTAAATGGAGACAGTAATTGCAACTACCTCTCAGGGATGTTATAAGGATCAAAAAGGATTAATATTTGTAAAATACTTAGCCCAGTTCCTGGCACATAGTAGTAGGCCCTTAATAAATGCCTGCTTTTTTCATTCCTTCATTCCTTTCCCACTGTGTATTCTTCATTAAGCATTATGCTATTTTGAGGATCAAAGTACAATTGAATTGAAATGAAACAAAGAGAAACAGCTCAATTGTCAACTCAGTCATTTAGTTTTGTTGTTTTCATACCTTTTCCATGGCTGTACCTCTTTCCTTTCCCAATTTGTTCATCTCCCTTTCTCCATCCCTGAACCAGCTCAGAAACCTCTGTTACCTCATGAAGAGAAGTACTTTTCTTTCAATGATCCCCTGTCTCAATGTGTGGTACCCTTTACTCCCTATTTGCCCTACAAAATATCACTTAACTCGAGTTTACTGTTAGTATGCTATGTGTTTACTGAATCTATTTAAGAACCTGTCTTCAGTTTTTACAGTTGTCTCTGCATCTGTACATTCTCAGAATATAGATTTTTCAGCTTTCTTAGACTATAAAGGACTTAGGGGACAGGTTTTCTGTTTAGCTTCTTTTAAACAAGCACAGCCTTAGAAACAGTTGGGGCCTAAATGATTATTTGTCCATTCACTCTGCTTAGGATGGTGTTATGGACTAGTTGTCCAAAACCCAGAACAAGTGGTTTACAGTTTCTTTGACCAGTTGCATGTCCTCTCAAAGTAGTCTAAAGGTTGGCTCCCAGCATGGGGATAAGAATACTCCAATGCAAAATACCCATTGAGTTCAAATCCCAACCCTGACACTTGTTACTTCTGTTATTTGGCTCATGCTCTCTAAACTCTCTGGACCCCAGGCTCTCATTTGGGAGGGGGGGCAACAAGGGTAAAAGAACTTGCCCAGGGTCTCATAGCTAATAAGTGTCAAGTGTCTGAGGCCAGATTTGAACTCAGGTCCTCCTGAATCCAGGGCCAGTGCTTTATCCACTGCTCCATCTAGCTGCTCTGCCAGGTTCTCACTTTTAAAATTAAGTGTTTATATTAGATGACCTCTAAGATTCCTTCCAGGTCTATATTCATGTTCCTCTGAAAATAACCAGCAAATAAATTGCATTACTGCATGTTCCTCTATTGCTTCATGAAATAAAGGTACCCTCACCCCTCCTACTCCTTTTACAAATCCTACCCCACTGTGTCTATAGCAGAGCTCCTCTGTGCTGGGAGGGCAATAGGAGTTGTAGTGCTGTTGGAAGGCCCACAAACCTGGAACCCTAGCATCCTAGTGGCCCCCTTTTGTTTTCATGGTTCAACATGCCGAAAGAAAGTATTTTCTCAACAATCTGGCATCTGTCCCCATTTTCTTCTCAGAAGCGAGGCAGAGGAGAGTTTGAGTCTCAGTTTGGGGCTGGCGTTGCATCCATTCCAAACTCAGCGGGCAGACTCCCAGCACATCTATTTCAAAGGAACGGCTGTCAGAGGCAAGGCTGCCGCTGGGTAGGAGACCAAAACACAAAAGGAAGCCACATATTTCAAGATCTGACGCAGTCAGAATGCTGTCTCCTCTGTGACAGATGACAAGATTCCACAGCCTGCTAAACAATGCTTAGCAATGTGTCTCTTACACCCTACTGCTCAGAGATGGGCACTTTGCACATTGTGGGCGGACTTCTGCTTTCTGCCCTCTGCAGATGCCCTGATTCGTGATTAATGGAAGAGGCAGAGGGATTTGGGAGGTGTGTTGTTATAGGGAAATGGCATTTTTACTGAGGTCTCCAGGCAAGCTGCCTAAACACATTCAATTCAACAAGTTTTCATTGAGCACCTACTCTATGGCCGGGATGACACCAGAATTATAGAATCTCAGAGTTGAAAGGGACTTCAGAAGGCATGTAGCCCCTCTTGTATCTATACAAGATTCATTTTACAGCATTCAGCCCTCAATTGAAGATCTCTACTGAGGCAGAACATTCTGATCTTGGATTTCTTTAATGGTTAGAAAATTTTCCTTACCTGAAGCCTAAATCTGGCTCCCAACAATTTCCACCTACTGTTAATAGTTCTGTCCTCTGAGGCCAGGCAGAACACATTTAATTCTCCTTCCACCAGACAACTTGAACATCTATCACGTTCTCCCTGATTTTTGCATTCTGCAGGGTAAACATTCCCAGTTTCTTCAACCAAAGCTCACTGTACTTTGAATCTGCAGTTCTGCCTGGTTTTACCCCACAAGATACTCCTCCCAGGCTGTTAATCACTTCTAATCTCATTTGGGGTAGCTAGGTGGTGCAGTGGATAGAGTGTTGGGACTGGCAGGAAGACTCACCTTCCTGAGTTCAGATCTGGCCTGATACTTACTAGCTGTGTGACCCCGTGGATGCAAGTCACTTAACCCAGTTTGCCTCAGTTTCCTTCTCTGTAAAATGAGCTGATGTATCTTTGCCAAGAAAATCACTAATAGGATTGTAAAGAGTTGGACACAGCTGAAATGACTAAACACCAAACAACAAAATCTCATCACCATTTTGTTGATTCAAGCCTTGGATTCTACCTCCCTTAGCCTCCTCTTTTTTTTTGAGGGCCAGAGAGTAGAGCACTAACATTCTCCCAGAGCCTTCCTATTTGGAGCACAGAACTTGGACTTCTAGCTCATTTACCTTTGATTCTGCAGCTCCACCTGGTTTCAACTCCATGAAACAAGATGCCATAATACTTGATACCCCCAGGTGTCTACCTCCCCTTTCCAGTTTATTTATTTATTTATTGGGTGTGTGTTCCCCCATTAGACAGCAAGCCCCTTGAGAGAAGGGACTGTCTCTTCTTATTTTCTATCCCCACTGGTGCATAGTGCCTGTAACATGTTGTTGTTGTTTCAGTAACTTTTCAGTCAAACAGAGTTATGTGATTTACCCAGGGTCACACAGCTAGGAAATGTCTGAGGCCAGATTTAAACCCAGGAAGATGAGTCTTCCTGACTTCAGGCCTAACACTCTATCTACTCTGCCACCTAACTTAATAAATTTATATTGAGTTGAATTGCATTGGTATGGCATGATCTCAAGGCCATTCATCATCTGGGCGATTCCTTTTTATCTTATCTGTGTCCTTCCTGAAATGTGATCCTCAGAACTTAAGACGAAACTCCACACACTGTCTGACCAAGGGAGAGTATGGTAGGACTATCATCTCACCTGTAGTACTGTTGGAGTAGGACTCCCTCACCTGGCCTGCCCCAATAAGCTCCAGAACCCATCTGGAATGGTTAAAATGTGGGGTCACCTGCCAACATTGAAGTTACTCTTCCCATTACTAATTGGTTCACTCAGGCTGTTTGACTGCTCAGAGGGCTTTGATGAGATAGGAACCCTTTTCCTTCTGGTGAGATGGAGGACCACCAGGGCTTCTCATCTACCCCAACACTGCCTTCTACATTTTGTCAGCTTTTATAATACACTGTGCCTTTATTCACCGTGGTCCCCAGGTATCGTCCTTGAACTTATTTTATGTAACATAAGGACCTTGGGTTCCTGTCATCAGTTGTACTGCTAGATTTTTAGTATTTGAAGGTTTTTCCATCTGCCCTACAACTAAACTTTCTTTCATGTGTTCTTTCCCTCAGTTGGAGTATGAACTCTATAAGAGCAGAGACTATGTCACTCTCCCACTTTGTATATCTAGCACTTAGCCTAGTGCCTGGCACACCATGAAATGTTTAGTAAATACTTTTTCATTCATTCATTCCCTAGTGCTGGACACTATGCTTCTCTTAACATGGTATATAATCACATTTGCTTTTGAGGCTACCATTTCAACTCTTGTTAAATATCAGTTCACTCAAATCCCCATATCTTTTGTTTCAGATAAAATTGCTTTCTGGCTCTCTTAAACATCTTAAACATACTTGTGACATCTAAATCCACATGAGAGGTATACACTGCCACTAATATTGTGACTGATTGACATTTCTATAGCAATTAATGGTGTTAAAGTAACAGAATACTTTCTCATTTGATTCTTGCAACTCTATGAAGCAGATGGTGGAAGTACAAATTATACCTATTTCACGGATGAGGAAACTGAGGTTCAGAACATTTAAGGCATTTTCCTAAGATTTTATGTGATATAACTGAGACTTGAATCCATCCAGGTCTGTTGATGCTAAATCCCATTCTATTTCCACCATCTTATGCTGTCATACCAAAAAAAGGTCCCTTCCCTTAAGGAGATTACAATAATTTCATGATACTGTATAAGAATATAAGGAAACAATTATACACTGTAACAATTGGAATGATGCCACCTGCTGGAGATTTACTGTAGGAAAGCTCTGCCATGAGGAGAAGGTGTCTGAGGGCAAGACATGTGACTTTTCTTTGGCGTCAGGAAGTGACGTTTGCTTGTGGGAGGAAGAGGGGGTGAGGCTGGCTTTCTCGCTCTCTTTTGGTGAGGATTCTGGTGGAGAGTGGAGCTAAAAATGCGCTCTCCCTTGGATAGATAGATGAATCTACGCCTTTCTCTCTCTCTACACCAAATTCTTATTCTCCTTAATAAATGCTTAAAAGTCTAAACTCTTGCTAAAGCTTATAATTTATTGGCGACCACTCATTAGATTTTTGATAGTATAGCTAGAATTTTAGCTCCTTACAACACAAACAAAAGAATGATAGTATTTAATGAATTTTAAAATTTGCTATAATCAATTTCCAAAATTTATGATATAGACAATAAGAACTGTTTAAATTCAATGTTGTCTTGAGATAATAATAATTCACATTTATATAGTTTGGGAACTAGAAAAGGCCACAGCAGACAAACAGCTTGGGCAACTCACTTAAGAGGGATTTTTTCTAACAAAGGTATAGTCTGTCAACAGCTATTTGATAGGCAGAAGCCTCTTTCCAGTACATCAGCATTAGCTTGCCCATTTTGGGGGGTTTCTAAGACCCATCAAATAGGACTTCCAATATGCATGTAATAAGGGGAATTCTTCAGACCTAAAAGAAAAAAAAAAACTCAGAACAACTAAAGTTGAATGGTCCTTAGAAGGTGGGAGCATCTATCAGTAAAAGAACCAATTTCCTTCCTATAATAATAGTGTTTTCAAGTTTGCAAAGCATTTTCCCCACTAGCAAAGGAAATACACTGTGCTCTATTACAAGCTCCATTTTATATATAGGAAGCTAAAGCTCAGAGATGTTAAATGATTCATCAAGGCCAAATATAGCTACAGAAAGTGTCAGAGGTGGTATCAGACCCCAGGCCCTTTTTCAAGTCCAGGATTATTTCTATTATAAATACTGTCTCCTGTGTTAGGAAAGGTTTTGTTTTGGAAGTGCTAGGCTCTGAATCACTTGAAGAAGCCTTGAAGGACAGGTAGAAAGAAGGGTCTTCCAAGGTGAGGAGACATCTTAATGAAAGGCATAATAAAGACTTTCCAGTATCTAAAGTAATTGACAGTTACCCAGAATGTATAGAAGCTTCTGTTTAGCCAAAAATTAACCCAAGGCTGAAAATAAAATGAAATCTTGTTGGTTCAAATTCTTGTTTCCGGTTCATTATGAAATGCATAGTTCACAGTTTAATGGAAAGAACACAGTATTGTTTGTCAGATTACCCAAATTTTGATGCTGAGCCATGTATGATGTTGTCATGTGGCATTGGGGGAGGGGTGGGTCACTGGATCATGCCAGTCTTTTCGCATCTCATCTGTAAAATGAAGCACCATAGGATTTCAAGCTATAAAGAAGGGACATTAGAAATGATCTAATATAACCCCCTTCATTTCATATATTTCAGAATTTGAAAGTTGGAAGGGATCTCTCTGTAGCCTAACCTATGCCTGAAAGGAATGTCCACTGTAATATATCCTCAAGTGGTCATCCTACCTTTCTTGCAGAAGTCCACAGTGGGGGAGCCTGTCATCTCTTGATATGGCTCATTGCACTTTTGTGTAGTTCTAATTGTTAGGGAATTTTTTCTTGTCATTAAATTTGTCTCTTCCCTACTTCTACCAGTCTTTCTTGTTTTTATTTCTCCGCCCCCCCCCACCACCTCAGAGTCCAAAAAGAACCAGTTTAACTTCTTTTCCACACTGGATGACTTGAAGGCAGCTATTCTGTTCCATGTGAGTCTTCTTTTTTCTAGGCTAAACATGTTCAGTTCCTTCTACCAGTCTTTATATGACATGGACTCAACGACATTCACCATCCTGGTGGCTCTCCTTTGGACACTACCGTATATCAATGCTTTTCTTAAGCCATGGCACCTGGAAATGAATACAGTGCTCCAGATATGGTTTGATAAGGGCAGAGTCCAGGAGCACTATCACTTCCCTGTTTCTGGAAGCTATTCTCCACTTATTGCAGTCCAAGATCACATTAGCTTTTTTGGTGGCCACATCACACAGTTGACTAATACTGATCTTGCATTCCACTCAGATCTTAGATCTCTCACAGACTGCTGTCTTACCATCACTTCATACGTTTTTGTTTTTTTTTTTTTGGTGAGGCAATTGGGGTTAAGTGACTTGCCCAGGGTCACACAGCTAGTATGTGTCAAATGTCTGAGACCGGATTTGAACTTAGGTACTCCTGACTCCAGGGTTGATGCTTTATCCACTGTGCCACCTAGCTGCCCCAATCACTTCATACTTTTGAGGTTGAATTATTTTGTGTGCAAGGCCAATACTTTACACTTATCCCTCTTAAATTTTCATCTAATTAGATTCCGCCCCAACTCTAATCTCTGGATTCCTCTGGATCATGACTCTGTCATTTTCTTTGTTGGATGTGCTTATCAGCTTTGTGTCATATGCAAATTCCATAACTACAGTGTCTGTTTTTGTTGTTCAGTCATTTTCAGTCATGCCCAACTCTTTGCAACCCCATACGGGGTTTCCTTGGCAAAGATACTGCAGAAGCTTGTCATTTCCATCTCCAGCTCATTTTATAGATGAGGAAACTGAGGTAAACAAAGTTAAATGAATTGCCCAGGGAAAAACAGCTAATAAATACTTTGGGTCACATTTGAACTCAGGTCTTCCTGACTCTTGGCCCAGCACTCTTTCCAATACATCAGAATCAGTTCTTCCAGAATCACTAATCAATCCATTTGGTCACCTATGGTACTATTTACTCCTGATGGACTTACTCTGTGCAACTTGGAAAGGGAGCATGAGTCAGAATAACTAGAGAAAGATTGGGTGTGCAGGGTAAGGGGTGAGGAATTGCATCTATTTCCCCATCTAGTTTCCTTGTATATGGGTAATGAAATGGAACACAAAGTTTGTGCACTCTTTCCACTATGTTTTTATCGAAATTACTGATAAAATTGTTAACCAGTACAAGGTCAAGTACAAATCATTGGGGTACTCCACTAGATCTTTCCTGTCATGTTGGCTTTTAACCATTAATAGCTACCTTTTGAGTACTGTCATTTCTTAATTCTTCTTGTTATATTATTATCTAATCTATATGTTGCTATTTTCTATAGAATTATTATAAAATAAATTTTAATATAATCTTTCCTAAAAGCTAGATGAACTGTATCCACAGGACCCTACTCACCCACTAGTTTACTAATCCTATCAAAAAAGGAAATTACATTAGTCTTCTATGACTTCTTCTTCATGAAGCATTGCTAGCTCTTTAAAATCACCATTTCTCTTTTTCCATGTTCACCAAACATCTCTCTAATGTTCTCTTCTATAATTTTCCCAGGAATCAAAGAAAAATCTACTGGTCTATAGTTTGAAGACCCTTTCCCTTCCCTTCTTTCTTCCCCCCTCTCTCTGTCTCTCTAAATAGGGATAACATTTGCTCTTCTCTAATCTAATTTTGTAGTACTTTTTCTGTTTTCCATGATCTTTCTTTTTTTTTCTTTTTTGTTTTTTTTTTTGGTAAGGCAATTGGGGTTAAGTGACTTGCCCAAGGTCACACAGCTGGTAAGTGTTAAGTGTCTGAGGCCAGATTTGAACTCAGGTACTCCTGACTCTAGGGCCAGTGCTTTATCCACTGTGCCACCTAGCTTCCCCTTCCATGATCTTTCAGTTATCACTGATGGCTGCTGAAAAATTACATCTGGAAGTTGTTTCAGGATCTGATAATGTTGTTCAATAGAGAGATATTTGAATGGCTAGATAGTCAGATAGAGAGATGGATGGACAGTGAGACAGACAGACAAATAGAAGCATTTATTAAGTGCTTAATATCTGTTAGGCATAATACTAAGCATCATTGGTCCAATGGTTGTGTAGTCACGATGGAATGTGTGTTGTTCAGAAAGATCATCTGCTTCTTCCCTTCCAGAGAGACAATGAATGGCCTTGACAAGAAGGCTGGCAGTGGTGGGTAGATGTTTCTTCAGTGTACACTAAGTTCGGACAGTGGATATAGACTTGAAGAATAGATTCCCCACGTACCATTTCTCAACAATTACATACACAATCTTTCTTTGTGAAATTAATTGGTCCATAAATTCACCCACCAATACAAATATGCACAGTTTGACATTCTTCAGCTCTTCATCTGATAAAAAGAAATTGTAAGTCTTTTGAAGAAAAAACAACAGATCTCTGGCATAGGGACTATTTGTAGAATTGCAAATAGTTGGTTACTTGGAACACAATGCATTCCCTTAAACAGAAGCAAAAAGATCAAATGTTGCCATTGAGAGACTCAATTCCCATCCATCCTCATCCCCTTCATCTACCACCAACATACTCCACATGTACAACTCATATAACAACATTAGGTTCAGAGAATTTCCCACAAATATGAAATAGGAATCTTAATGTTATATATATGAACGAATGAGCCTTACTATACATTCAGAGATTGGGGAATCATGCTACTTTACTGATAATCTATGATACATTTTACTATGATGATTGGGAGAGTAGGGTGGAGTATGGATTAGAGAGGTTTGTACTTTTCCTTACATATGACACTTTCCCCCAGTATGTGACATCATTATCATAAATTATTATTATTATATTTTTACAAGAAATTTTAATTCATTGGTTAAGAAGCTCTAGATAACTCTCTTTATCAATCCACCAAGTTATCTATGCTTAAGGGAGCTTTGGGATGTAAGATCCTTTACAACTTAGAGTTATAAAGAAGTTCTTAACCTTGGGTTGGTGAACTTGTTTTTAAAAGTAATTTTTGTATTTCAAATTATTCATTTTCCTTATAAAATGTTCTTTTTTATGCATTTGAAAGAATTATTTTGAAAAGGGATTCATAAGCTTGACCAGCCTAGCAAATGGATCTATGACACAACAAAAAAAATGTTAAGAATCATGTCTTAGGGTGTTTGCTCATAGTATATGTGGCTTGCCCAGGTTGTCATAGCCAGACTGCATCAGAGGAAGTTCTTCCAGAATCACTATTCCATTTGGTCACCTATGGTACTATTTACTCCTGATGAACTTGCTCTGTGCAACTTGGAAAGGGAACATGACCCAGAATAACTAGAGAAAGATTGGGTGTGCAGGGTAAGGGGTAAGGAATCACATCTATTTCTCCATCTAGTCTCTTTGTGTATGGCTAATGAAATGGAACTCAGAGTTCAGAATCTTTTTAATGTTTAGATTATAAATTGATGATGATTGCCCTGGCATTCCCCTTTCCATCAATATCCATGTCTGGTTTTAGGAGAGCTTCCTAGAGTGGGTCTTGGGTTTATAATACTTCTGCTTTATGATTGAGGCCTGCATGGACTTAGTTTCTTTCTCTGAAAGAAAAAGGAGGGAATTTTATATAATCTCAATATTGATGTTACCAAGCAAGTATTATATTTACTACTACTACTACTACTACTACTACTACTACTACTACTACTACTACTACTACTACTACTACTTGTAAGAATAAATTGTGTGGGGGTGGCTAGGTGGCGCAATGGATAAAGCACCGGCCCTGGATTCAGGAGTACCTGAGTTCAAATCTGGCCTCAGTCACTTGACACTTACTAGCTGTATGACCCTGGGCAAGTCACTTAACCCCCATTCCCCCCCCCCAAAAAAAGAATAAATTGTGATTCAGAACCCCCATTTTTGGCTAAAATTAGAAAGCCTCAGGGATGCCCTGCAGCTCCCTGCCCTCCCAGGCACTGAAGCCTCAGGCACATCACACCCCAGGTCCCACCACCCAGCCAGGCACACCCTGCACAGAGGCTCCATGCCCCAGCTGGCCTTGGGTGTGGCCCTGGGGGTGCCAGCAAATTAGCTTGGAGGGCATAGGTGGTTGGCCCCAGGTTTCCTGGGAAAGAAGGGTTTTTTTAAGGGAAAGACATAGAGCAGAGGAGAGGGCATGACTGAGTGAAGGAGATGTGGGGAAGATGAGAAAAGTTCACGGTGGCAGGAGAGAAAGTTAAAAGAGAGAGTGAGTCTGGTATATCAAGTTCACAGGTTGTATATTTTGCTTTTCTTTGTCCTTATATCTAAATTTATTACACATCAATAAACCCTGTTTTTTGTTCTATTGAAAGGAGGCTTTTTAATCTAATTTCTTGTTGGTCTGGGAGAAGCAGTTGGGGAGGGGGCAGGTCCTTATAGATTGGGTCTCCATACGGGGTTTAGAGAACCTGGGGGATTTTTTAAACCCCCTTACAGATTGTAAACTCCAGCCAGGAGTTTACAGATTAAGAAGGTAGATAAAAGCCTACATACTACATACTACTACATACTACTACATACTACTACTACTACTACTACTACTACTACTGCTGTTGCTACTACTATTGCTACTTCTATTGCTACTGCTATTGCTACTGCAGCTTCTGCTGCTGCTATTCCATATGGTTCCTCCATTTAATGAAATAGTTACCAAATTTTACTTGGCATTTCAAAGTCATATAAAGATTTTCCAGCATGCAGGGTGCTTTGGGATATAAGAATTTTATGCTAATTTAAGTTATTAATACATTTGAAAATAGAATACTAAAGTCTCCAGGAGAGAAAAGGACTTATTTTCAGATGTTCATCATACCAAACTCTGTGTCTATGACAAATGTTAAATAGTAATAAGATTAATTCATTAACCTCTCCAAGCTCTGAGTAGTAATGGCTCTATATGTGCTCACAAGGGGGCAATGACCAGCTTGTGCTGAGGATGGTACTTGCAGCCAGAAAAGTCAGTGTCTTCGCCAGCTGCCAAAACATCTTTGTGGTGCCTTCCCCCCTTCCCCATTCGATCAACTTCTTTAAGAACTTTTAAAATACTAAGAGGGACCTTGTTGGAAGCAACAAGAAGGATGCAAGCTTGAAAAAATTAAAGAAAATCACTCCTCAGGTTGATGGGGGTGGGGAGGAGGAGAAAGAAGGGAAACTATTAGAAGAGAAGGGAAAATTCCCTTATATCTTTTATAGACACATCCAGGTTCATAAGTAATTAAATATTCCTGGACCTGGCATGGATAAGGAATTTTGAGAGAGAAAACGAAATTGTAGTCAGTTTTGTATAACTAATTTGTAGCAAGTATCAAAATTTTGGGTTCAAGTTAATCATTAAAGTCAGTGAAAATGTACATTGGATAGATTGGTAATCAGAAACTGTTGTTCCTTCAAAAACAGTGATACTTTTTTTTTTGGGCGGGGCAATGGGGTTAAGTGACTTGCCCAGGGTCACACAGCTAGTAAGTGTCAAGTGTCTGAGGCCAGATTTGAACTCAGGTACTCCTGACTCCAGGGCCAGTGCTCTATCCACTGTGCCACCTAGCTGCCCCAATACTTTTTTTTTTAAAGAAGGAGAAGAAAGAGAGTAAAGTCAGGCACTGTACAAAGCATTGGCAATAGAAACAAAGGCAATAAAGTCACAGTTTTTAAAAAAGCTTACACTTTAATGGGAGAGAAAACATGTTTTGTTTTGTTTTGTTTTTTAGGAAGTAGTTTTGCAGGGCAATGAGGGTTAAATGACTTGCCCAGGGTCACACAGCTAGTAAGTGTCAAGTTTCTGAGGCTGGATTTGAATTCAGGTCCTCCTGAATCCAAGGCCAGTGCTTTATCTACTGTGCCACTTAGCTGCCCCTAGAAATAACCTTTTAAAAAGGCATTAACATTAAGGGGGTTGAGGAAAGGGGTTTCAGAAGGTGAGATTTTAGCTTGAATCAGAAGTCATGGAAGCCAGTTGATAGACACAATGAGAAAGAGAATTCTGGGTAAGGGGATACAAGTAAAAAAGTAGATCTGGGAGATGGAGTATTGTGGCCTAGTAGAATGTCACTGGATCAAAAAATATGTGGAAGAAAGTATGGTGTAAAAAGCCTGTAAAGGTAGGAAGGGACCAGATATGAAGGCCCTTAAAAGTCAAACAGATCAGGGGCAGCTAGGTGGTACAGTGGATAGAGCCCCAGCCCTGGATTTAGGAGGACCTGAGTTCAAATTCGGCCTCAGACCCTTGATACTTACTAGCTGTGTGACCCTGGGCAAATCACTTAACCCCAATTGCCTCACCAAAAAAAACCCCCAAAAGTCAAACAGATCTGATATTTGGACCTAGAGGTAAGTGGGAGCCACTGTAATTTATTGAATAAAGAGATGACACGGTCAGTCCTGTTCTTTGAAAGAGTTGTATAGAAATTGACTGGAGTGGGAAAGCTCCTTCCTCCTTTATAAATAATGTTCCCTGGTGCCTTCTAAGTGAGGAGGAAGAAATTTATGTGGTACTCAAGATAAGCTGAGAGCCAGCAGTAGTGGAAGCAACAATAGCTTGCTACTTGGTTTATGTCCCTACCCAGTAGCCATGGGATTACCCACGGTTCAATACCCTCTTTTGTTTTCTTCCTCTGGGTTTATTATTTTCTGATATTAGTTAAATTAGTCTTATACACAATACACATTAGGTTATAACTTGTGAGCTTAAAAAAGTCAGAAAAGTTATTAAAAGTCCCCTCAGTTACCAGAGATGGCAGCAAGAATATCCAAGTCCAGTGAGGAGCCAGCCCTGAGAAGGAACCTGCTTGCTCTTGCCCAATAATGAACCAACCTGACAGCTGAGAAGCTATGTTGTACAATCAAGGGAGGAAACTTGTCCATTGGTTATGATACACCATAAGTGAACTTGACAGGGAGAAAAGGACTCTGGGCCACAGTACCACTTCTTCCTGTGAAGGGGGAGGATATTTTGGGAAGCAACTACTCTTTTATATTTATTTATTTGTTTGTTTATTTTACTTATTTATTTTTTAAAAGTTGTAAATGAGTAGTCATGCAAAACATCTCCACATTAGCCAGGTTGTGAAAGAAACCAGACAAAAACAAAACTTCAGATTAAGGAACTATCAAAAAATATGCTTAAATCTATTTTTAGATACCATCAGTTCTTTCTCTGTAAATGGATTAAAATTTTCATAAGTCTTTCAGAGTTATGTTGGATCATTGCATTGCTGAAAATAACCAAATCATTCACAGCATATCATCTTACACTATTGCTGTTATTTTGTATACAGTATATTTCACTCTGCATAAGTTCATATAGGTCTTTCCAAATTTTTCTGATAGCATTCTGTTCATCATTTTTTAAAATTTCTGATAAAACAACTAACAAAAAAATGTTTAAATCTGTATTTAAATACCATCAGTTCTCTTTCTGTAGATGGATTGCATTTTCATAAACCTTTGGAGTTGTCCTGGATCATTGCATTGCTGAAAATAACTGAGTCATTCACAGCAGATCATCTCACAATAATATTGTTCTTTTGTATACAGTAAATTTCACTTTGCCTCAGCTCATGCAGGTCCCTCCATGTCTTTCTTTCTTTCTTTCTTTCTTTCTTTCTTTTTTCTCAACAAACATTTTTTTCCATTTACATGTAAGGGTAGTTTTTAACATTCATTTTCATAAGATTTAGAGTTCCAAATTTTTCTCCCTCCCTACCTCCCTTTCATCCCCCTCCACAAGATCTCAATCAGGTTATATATGTACAATCCACAAGTGTTCTTTTTATCAGTTCTTTCTATAGGGATGCATAGTATGCTTCCTCATTAGTTACTTGGGATTGTGTTGAATCATTGCACTGCTGAGAGTAGTTAAGTCATTCACAATTACTCATTGAACAATACTACTGTCACTATGCACAATGTCCTCTCAGCTCTGCTCACTTCACTATACATCGATGTTCATTAGTCTTTCAAGGTTTTTCAGGGATCATCTTGTTTGTCATTTCCTGTAGCACAAGTCCATTCCACTACAATCATATAACACAGCCTTTTCCATCATTCCTCAATTGATGGACATTCCCTTGATTCTCAATTCTTAGCCTCCACCAAGAGTTGCTATAAATATTTTTTTGTACAGTTTTCCCCCCTTTTCTCTTTTTAATGATTACTATTGTTAACTGTTTCCCTTCCATCCTATTCCCTTCCCCATGATATTTATTCTATTATCCATCTTCTTTCATCCTATCACTCTTCAAAAGGGATTTGCTTCTGTCTGTCCCCTCCCCCTCTCTGCCCTTCCTTCTTTTGCCCCTTTCTCTTTATCCCTTTCCCCTCCCCCAGTGCATTCCTATCCCCCCTCAATTTTACTCTAAAGATGTCATGGGGCACCTAGGTAACACAGTGGACAAAGCATCCACCTTGGACCAGGAGGACCCAAGCCCAAATCTGGCCTCAGGCGCAAGTCACTCACCAACCCCACCCCTGAATCCCACAAAAAAAGATAAACAAAAAATAAATGCTTTACAGATAGCTTCCCTTCATAATCAATTCCCACCTGTGCCCTCTGTCTAAATTTATTCCTATTATCTGCCCTAATACTCAGAAGGCTCTTATGATTTAGAGATATCATCTTCTTATGTAAGAATATAAACAGTTTAACCTTTTAACATCTCTCACGACTTCTTTTTCCTGTTTACCTTTTTATGCTTCTCCAGGGTCTTGAATTTGAAAGTCAATTTTTCTATTCAGTTCATGTCATTTTATCACAAATATCTGAAAGTCCTCTTTTTCATTAAAGTTTCATTTTTCCTCTTGAAAGATTATACACAGTTTTGCTGGGTAGGTGATTTTTGGTTGTGATCCCAATTCCTTTGTCCTCCAGAATATCATATTCCATGCCCTCTGATTCTTTAAGGTAGAAGCTGCTAGATCTTGTGCTATCCAGACTGTGGCTACACAGTATTTGGATTGTTTCTTTCTGGCTGCTTGCAATATTTTCTCCTTGACCTGGGAGCTCTGGGCTTTGGTTATAGTATTCCTGGAAGATTTTCTTTTGGGATCTCTTTCAGGTGATTAGTGGGTTCTTCAAATTTCTATTTTACCTTGTTTCTAGAATATCAGGTCAATTTTCCCTGACAATCTCTTGGAAGATGATGTCTAAGCTCTTATTTTCATCACGGTTTTCAGGTAGTCCAATAATTTTTAAATGATCTCTCCTGGATATATTTTCCAGGTTAGCAGTTTTTCCAAAAGATATTTCACATTGCCCTCTATTTTTTATTCATTTGGATATGCCTTATTGTGTCTTGCTTTCTCATAAAGTCACTAGCTTCCATTTGTTGAATCCTAATTCTTAGGCAATTATTTTCTTCAGAGAACTTTTTTATCTCGTTTTCAATTTGGCTTTTCATGCTGTTGACTATTTTTCATTACTTTCCTGCATCACTCTCATTTCTCTTTGCATTTTTTCCTCTACCTCTCTAACTGTATCTTCAAAGTCCTTTTTGAATGCATCTTTGGCCTAAGACCAATTCATATTTTTCTTGGAAGCTTTGGATATAGGAGCCTTGATGTTACTATTCTCTTCTGAGGGTTCACCTTGATCTTCCTTATTGCTAAAGGAACTTTCTATGGTGCACAATTGTCTCTGCCTGCTCATCTTGACCTTCTTTTACTTGACTTTTTTTTTTTTTTTTTTTTTAGGCAATGGGGGTTAAGTGACTTGCCCATGGTCACACAGCTAGTAAGTGTCAAGTGTCTGAGGCCGGATTTGAACTCAGGTACTCCTGAATCCTGGGCCGGTGCTTTAACCACTGCGCCATCTAGCTGCCCCAACTTGACTTTTTAACTCCTTCTTAATGTAGGGCCCTGCTTCCAGGCCACACTGTCACAAGCTTCAATGGGTCCCAGATGATATGATTTAGGGAGGAGCAGGTTCTTCACTCACTTGGCCTTTGTTCTGGTCTGTAAATATAACTCCAGGTCAACTTGCTAATTAACCAGGCAGCAAAACTTTGTGTACTATGGTTGTTAGCTCCCATGAGCCTGCGCCCATCCCCGACCTGGGCCTGTTTTGCTTAAGATTTCTTCCTGGTTCCCTGCCGCGGTAGGACAACTGAATTCCTCCTCAGTTCCCACAGAGACCTCTGTATTCTCCTCCTCTCTCCCCCACCCCAGCCAGCCATTCAGTCCTCTCACCAGCCCATGAGCTTATTGCCAGAAGATGCCCAGACTGCAGCTAATTTGGAGGCTTGGGGGTCAGCTTCTCTGGTGCAGCCTGTCTGGGGCTGGATCTTTGTCAGTGAAACTGCAGGGTTAGATTCCACTTCCATATCTGTATAACTTCCCCTACTGCCTAATTTCTAAGCTGTTTTTGGCTGGAATATAATTTCAGCCCATCTTTTTGAGGGGTCTGCTGCTCTAGGAGTTGTCTTATGGCTGTGTTTGGAGTTTTTTGGAGTGATTGTGTCAGGAACTCTGAGCATTTACTGCCTTTACTCTGTCATCTTGGTTCCACCCTCACAACTACTTTAAATTTAAATACAACATACTAAGATGGAAACCAACATTTATTAAGTACCCACTATGTTCTAGGCATGGTGCCAAGCAAATTACAAATATCATTTATTTTATGGAATACTATTGTGCTATAAGAAATGATGAAACATGGGAAGACTTTTATGAACTGATGTAAAGTCAAGTGAGCAGAACCAGGAGAGCATTGTACACAGTAAACAGCAATGTTGCCACAATGATCAACTGTGAAAGGCTTAGCTACTCTAATCAATACAATGATAGGAGACTATTCCAAAGGACTCAGAATGAAAAATGCTATCCATATCCAGAGAGAGAAGTGATGAACTCTGAATGAAGAGTAAAGCATACTTTTTTCCTTTATTTTTTCTTGCTTTTTTGGAAACATGACTAATATGGAAATATGTTTTTCATGACTTCAAAAGTATAATTGATATCACATTGCTTGTCTTCTCAATGGGTGGTCAAAGGACTAGAGGGAGGAAGAAAATTTGGAACTCAAAATTTTAAAAATCAATGTTAAAATAAAGTATATGATTAAAGAACCAAATATAACTCATTTGACCTTCATAACAATCCTTGGAGGCAAGCACTATTATTATCTTTATTTTATAGTTGGGAAATTGAGGCAAGTAGAGGTTAAGTTACTTGTCCATTGTCACACCGCTAGTGAATATCTGAGGTTGGACTGAATTCAGGTCTCCCTGACTTCAAGACCTAGCTCCATAGGGACCAAATAGATGTTTGTATAGAGGAGAGTATATACCCTAGTTTAGAGGGAGTGGTGGTGGTTGTTTTTATACTTTGGTTCCTGCTACACCTTCTCAGTAAACATCACTTAGTAAACATAAGGATTCCTATTGTGCTTTGTCTCATCTCAGTTCCTTATCCTGAGCCTTCTTCCCTTTGGTCTATATGCTTTTGGATGTCCAACTTACACTGGATGAAGGTAGTCACTCTAGTGTCACTATTTCTTAATTGGCGTTCAGTTTAGTGGTCTTTTATTTTATCTAGGGCAGATACCAGCAGAAGGAAAGACCAGTTATAGGATCTTAGACAATACAAATTGAGATCCAGTGGAGACCTACAATTATATTCAGGTTTTTAGAAGCCACCAGAACATAGCCCTGATGAAAACTAAAAAAGTTCTAATTTAGGAAATAAAGCTATAAATACAAAAAAAACCCAGAAGACATTAAGGATTATGGAATTGTATTGATCCAGGAATGTTCAGGACACAGTTATATGAGAGATTACGTCTGATGCAGGTATAAACAAAGGTTCAGATATGTGTATGGGTGAACCACAAGACTACACATAATTAAATGATGCTATAAGCAAAAGACAATCTTTTGTTTTTTGGTGTGAGGCAATTGGGGTTAAGTGACTTGCCCAGGGTCACACAGCTAGTAAGTGTTAAGTGTCTGAGGCCAGAATTGAACTCAGGTTCTCCTGAATCCAGGACCAGTGCTCTATCCACTGTGCCACCT
Organism: Dromiciops gliroides; assembly: GCF_019393635.1. Lineage (NCBI taxonomy): Eukaryota > Metazoa > Chordata > Mammalia > Microbiotheria > Microbiotheriidae > Dromiciops > Dromiciops gliroides. The sequence continues at coordinate 137,874,550 of NC_057864.1, read as the reverse complement.
AGCTGCCCCCAAAGACAATCTTAAGACAAAAGAAAATGTTGAAAAATAGAAGAAAATTGAAGATATCTCTTATAAAAACTGACCAAGAAAATAAACAAGTGGAGATAATCATCAGATTACCAAATAACCAAAACCTCAACAATATTTCAAAAACAATATACATGAAAACTTTTCAGACCAGAAGACAGAGTGGAAATATAAAGGATCCTTTGGTCATTTCCTTAAAACAAACAAACAATGCCCCACCCCCACCCCCAAACTAATTTTAAAATGAAAACTTCCAGGTATGTCCTAGCCAAAGTGAGTACAGCAGATGGAGATTAAGCATTTATTACAAGTCAGGCATTGTGCTATTTGCTTTATAAATATTACCATTACTCACATAGAACTTCCAGATTAAAGGGAAAAAAATCTGCAATCAATTAGAAAGAGTTTATTGTGATAGAACTACATTCAAGATCATGTGAGTCTTTGTAGCTATAACTATGAAACATAGGAGAATTCAGAACCATATATTTCAAAAGGCAATGGGCAAACACTTGCAATCAAGTACAACTTGCTTACTACGTATAATCAACAAGGGGAAAAAATTGACCTTTAATTAAATAGAAAACTTCCAAGCATTCCTGATGGGGGAAAAAGTACAGGACTGAACAAAATCTATGAAATAGAAAAAAAAAAGGTGAGAAAACTAGAAATGTAAATATATTAGGGCCATTGGAATGTACTCCACCATGGGAAAACATTTATGTTCTAATAAGGAAGAAGAATCAGGTGTCCCTTTAGAAGCCTAATATTATCATAGGTCTAAAAAAACCTAAATAACACAGACAGAAGGACTTGGAAAAGTTTGAGTCTGTTTTTTTTTTTTAATCTTAACTGAAGAAATAAAAGGGAGGGGTTATATATTGGTAAGAAAAGAGGAAGAAGTGAGTAGAACTTAATAAAAAACCCCATACAAACAAGGAAAAAGAGTGTTGGGGAAATGGGCATCATATGAAATTCACGTTCATTTAAACCAAAACACATTCACACATACAGAAACAGAAATTGTTGTAGGAAAATATAAAATTTAACACAGAAACAGGGAAAAGAGAGGATAGAAAAGGGGGAGGATTGGTTATAGGCAACTATCAAATCCAACTTTGAAGGAGAGATTAAAGGAAAAGAAAGAGTAAAATCCTGTACTTGTAATTAGGTCAAGAAAAGGAGAACAGAATCAGTCAGTCAATTAACTACTCTTTATTAAGCACCTACCATGTTCCAGGTGTTGGGCTAAGTGCTAGGAATATGAAGAAAGGGGAAAAAAAACCCCGATAACTTATTAGTGTTGAGCAAGTACTTCCTGTCTCCCTAATTTCTTTATAAAGAAGATTGTGGAGATAAGGAGAAGAAAAAAATATGAGGATAAGATTGAGGGAAATGAAAAATTATCATTACTATTAATGTTAATGGGATGACCACTTTAAAATAGAACAAAATAGCAGAATGGATCAGAAAGCAAAACTGAACACTATGTTGTTGTTGTTGTTTTAACTAGAAAACATCAGAAACATAAAGATTCACATAAAGTTAAGATAAAAAGATGAATCAGAATTTATTATATTCTGAGTGAATTCAAAACAGCACAGGTAGTCATCATGATTTCAGACAATGCAACAGTAAAAATAGGCATGGTTAAAAGAGATGAGAGAAATTACATTATACTTAAAGGCACCAAATACAATGAGCTCTTATTAATTTTTTACATAGTTCACCAAACGAAAGCATCTAAACATTATACTTCAGAGGAAGTGTTAATTGATTTACAGGGTAAACAGTCTATAAAATTATAATAATTGGGGACCTGAGTATTCCTTTTTTAGACCTAGAAAAATCTAACAAAAATCAATCAATAAACATTTATTAAATGCCTATTATGTCTCAGGTATTGTGCTAAACATTGGGAATACAAAAAAGACAAAAGGTAATCCCTGCCCTCCAGAAACTGATAATCTAATGGTAGAGACAACATGATATATATATATATATATATATATATATATATATATATATATATATATATATATATATATATATATATACACACACACACACACATACATATATATGTATATATATGTATGTATGTATGTATGTATGTATGTATAAACACACACACACACACATATATATATATATATATATATATATATATATATATATACACCCTTATATATGAACAAACGATATACAGGATAAAAAGGGAAATAGCACAGGGAAGGCACAAGAATTAAAAGGGTTTGGGAAAGGTTAGCTATAAAAGATGGATTTTTAGTTTGAACTTAAAGGAAGTTAGGGAAAGTATTAAACAAAGTTGATCAGAGAGAACATTTCAGGCATGGAGGACAACCAGAGAAAATGCCCAGAGCCAGGAGATGGAGTTTCTATGTGATGGACTTAAGAATATGTGATAGGGAGTAAAGTGTAAGAAGACTAGAAAAGTAGGAGAGGTCTAGGTTATTAAGGGCTTTGAATATCAAATATTGGATTTTCTACTTGATACTGGAGGTGATAGGTAACCACTGGACTTTATTGAGTAAGTAGGTGACATGGTCAGACTATGCCTCAGAAGAATTGCTCTGGTGGATGAATGGAAGATGGATTTGAATGAGGAGAAACTTGAGGTAGGCAGACCCACCATCAGTCTATTGTGATAGTCCAAGTGTGAGGTAATGAGTGTCTGTACTAGAATTGTGGCAGTGTCAGAGAAGAGAAGCGGATATATTTAAGAGATATTACAAAGGTGAAATCCACAGACCTTGATAATAGATTGGATATGAGGAGTGAAGAGTCAAGGATGGCTTTAAGGTTGTGAGCCTGAGGGACTAGGAAGATTATCTTGCCCTCTACAATAATAGGGAATTAAGAGTATGAGGGCTTACGGGGAAAGCTAGTGAGTTCCATTTTGGACATGTTTAATTTAAGATGTCTACTGGAAATCCAGTTTGAGATATGTGAGCAGTAGTTGGAGATATGAGATTGGAGGCCAGCAGAGAATTCAGGGCAAGATTTGAGAATAATCAGTTTAGAGATGGTAGTTAAATCCATAGGAGTTGATTAAATCACCAAGTGAGGTAAAATAGAGGGAGAAGGGAAGAGGGCACACTATGTAACTCTTCAGGACATCTATGGTTGGAGGGTGCAATCTGGATAAGGATCCAGCAAAAGAGACTGAGAAGAAGCAGTCAGATAGGGAGGAAGAGAATCAAGAGAGAGTGGTATACTCAAAACCTAGAAACAAGGTAAAAAAAGCAAGAAATTAAGAATATAGCATTACAAATGTTAGATATCATAGATCTCCAGAAATTACTGAATATGAATAAAAAGAAGTACACATATTCTAAGCTGTGCATGGCATCTATATAAAAACTGAACATGTATCAAGGCATCAAATCCTCATAAGAAAATGCAGAATAGCAAAGGATATTAAATATAATCTTTTCTCACAACAACACAATAAAGATTATAGTTAATAAAATACATTTGAAGTTAGAATTATAATTTAATTAAACAATAAATAATTCAATCCTAAAGAATTAGTAGATAAAAGGACAAGCCATGAAAACAATAGCTACTTTCGTCAAAGAAAATGCAAACAGTGAAACAGCAAACCAAACCTTTTGGGATACAGCCAGAACAATCCTTTAGGGGAATACACACACATACAAATACATACATACATACATACATACATACATACATACATACATACATGCATGCATATGTATGTCTAGGTATGTATATAAAACCAAAATCTACATTAACAAAAAGAGAAAGAATATATCAATGATTTGGAATGTCGCTAAACAAATAAACACCTAAAACCATGACACATAAAATTCCAATTAAGCACCAAAGGAAAAATTTGGAAAATGAAAGAAGAGATTTTTGGAATTAAAAGCAAGTCACCATTAAGCTAACAAATGACACTTGCAGTATTTTTGTTAAAAAAATATAAAACAGACAAAAGCTGGCTAATCTTTTTTTTTAGAGAGTAGAACAACCTAATTGTCGGCATTAAAACCAGACACACACACACACATACAGAGACAGAGACAGAGAGACAGAGAGAGAAACTGAGAGAATTTACAATAAATTAAGCTTAATTAAATGAAGTTAGAAATAATTTTGTTCAAATGCACACTAACAAAATGGATAAATTAGATGAATAGATGAATGAATAAATATTACAACTTCTAAGGATATTGGAGGACTTAAAAAAAACAGGATAAGCATACAGACAGACAAAAGACCACATGCTCTTATATACACCTCCTTCTCTCCTCTGACATTGCCACCACTCTGCTGTAGGCCTTTGTTATATCATGTCTGCACTATTGCTTATAGCGTGTGGGCTGGTCTCTCTACGTTGAGTGTCTTCCAACTCCATCCCATTCTTTATTAGCTGTTAAAATACTCATCTTAAAGCATAAATCTGACTATGTCACTCACCTATTCAATAAACTATAATGGCTCACTATCACCTCTAAAATCGACTAGAAAACCAATTGATTAGGGGCAGCTAGGAGGACCTGATTTCAAATCCAGCCTGAGGCACTTGACACTTACTAGCTGTGTGGCCCTGCAAAAAAAAGAAAGAAAGAAAGAAAGAAAGAAAGAAAGAAAGAAAGAAAGAAAGAAAGAAAGAAAGAAAGAAAGAAAGAAAGAAAGAAAGAAAGAAAGAAAGAAAGAAAGAAAGAAAGAAAGAAAGAAAGAAAGAAAGAAAGAAAGAAAGAAAGAAGGAAGAAAAAAAGAAAACCAACTGATTGAAATTCAAAGCTTAACCCCACCTATCAGTTTTCTTACACCTTTTTCTCTCCTAGCCCCACATAGCTTTCAATCCATCAACACTGGCTTCTTTATTGTTCTTTGCATGAGACAATTGATCTTCAGATTCTGGCAATTTTAAGTAGCTGTTCCCTATACCAGGAATATTCTCCCTTCTCATCTTGGCTTTCTAGCCCTCCTGGCTTCTGTCAAGTCCCAGCTAAAATCCCACCTTCTATTAAAAAAGCCTTTATTGATACTCCTTAATTCTAGTGTCTTCCCTCTATTTATTATCTCTAATTCATCCTGTATATTTTCTATTGTATGTACTCCTTTTCATGTTTTCTCCCTCCTTAGTCTGTGAGTTCATAGTCTTAAATCTTAAGTCTTAGTCTTACAAGTGGGATCCTATTTTTTTTCTTTGCATCCTTAGCACAGTGCCTGGCTGATAGAAAGTGCTTAATAAATGCTTATTGACTGACTGGCATCTACATATATGCTTAATTGAGCACACAAAAGATAAGAGAAAAATGAAATACAAAAAGTGAAGAAAAGGTGTTTTGGGGCTAGGGGTTCACAGAGAATGTGGATAAGAGAGTACATCAGTGAGGTGAGAGATGGAGTGAGTAGATGGAAAAATGGTGATGAATGTGAATTAGTAGGTTAGGTGGTAGCAAATAGAAAGCATGGTTTGATATGAAAGAGTATTGGATTAATCAGTAAGCAACCACAGGATTCTGGCTGTGTTTTATTATTTTTTGGAAGCATTATAATGTCAGGGCATTGAAAAAAAGTAATAAAAACAAAAGAAACAAAGCCTAGTCAATTAGGAATATCTTTTTCAGTCATTTCAGTGTGTTTTCTATAAGTGGTGAGAACAAGATAAGAACTTAACTTTTGGTAATTTCACCAGTGGTTCCTTGAGAACCACTATCTCTCATGGTAGTTAGCCCCTTGCCTTTTTTATTGAGGCTGAAAAATTGGGCAAAACAAAACCAAAACTGTTTCAGTTAAACTCTTCATATCAAACAAAATCATGGGATGTAATCTAGAGAGCTGAACTGTGAGTGAAAAGACTTTGATTCTAGTCCTATTTTTTAAATTAGTCTTGACTAATAACTTGTGTGATCAAGGGCAAGTTGCTTTACTACGCTAGACTTTCATTTCCTCATCTATCAAATTATGGGGCATAATTAACCTTTTTGAGATTTTCACATAATGTAATGAAAAAAACCTTCCTAATATTTGCAGGGGACCACAAGTATAATGGATTGTCTTCAAGAATAGTGGATTTCTTCTCAATAGAGGCGTTCATGCTGGAAGAACACATTTTTTGCAATGTGGTAGAGGACAGTACTGTTGGCTTGTTGCAGGTTAAACTCAATGACCTCTGACATCCCTTCTATCTCTAACCCTGAGATTTCAGGAGGACAAAAAAGACTGAATTCACTATTCAGCTGGATATTATGGCATAGGCTTGTTTCCTAAATTAGTAAAGGTTTCCTTTAGTATTGTATAGTTGACCTTTTAGACTAGATAATTTGTAATATTGACTATTTTATTTCCTTTATTCTATAACATCAAGCAATTACAGATTGTTTATTAACTAAGATAAGAGACATTAATGCCCATTCTTTTAACATTTGAAAATTATAAACATGTCAGGCTGACTAGAGAAAAAATATGAATTTAGAAACTAGGAAGAACATCAGAGACAATCAACTCATATCTAAACCATGAATTCCTTCTACAGTATCTCTGACAAGTGCACATTCACTTTTACTTTCAACAATTCAAATGACAGAAAATTCACTACTTCTCAAGGAGGCCCTTGATTTTTTAGATAGCTCTAATGTTAGAAAATTCTCTTTATATTGAATTGAAATATGTCTCTTTGCTGGCTCCAACCATTGGTCCCAGTTCTCCCTTCTGGAACCATATCTATTATAAGTCTATATCCTTTTCCATTTATCAACTATTCACATTTCTGAAGACAATGGTTATGTTCTTCTAAGTCTTCTCTTTTGCAAGCTAAATGTCCTTATATCAATCATTCCTCATGTGACATCACTTCCAGTCTTCTCATGATAATGAGAACTGGCTTCAATTTGTCAATATCCCCCCTTGAAGCATGACACTCAGGACTATCATGCACCATATTTAATCTAGCTGAAGTACACAATACAGTGGGAATATCACCTCCTTCCTTCTGGAAAACGCACCCGTGTGATTGACTATGTGACTAAAACATATCATCCCTTTGCATTACTTCCTTCCTAACTTTTTTCTTGGAGAAATGAATTGCAACAATTGAAATATTGGTTGATTCCTAGTTTTTGTTCCCTTCCTTCCTCCTCCCCCACACCTCTTGGTTTGACCCTCATTAAGTTTTCTGACCCTACAAGATATCCCTCATTTGTTCCCTAGAGTATTCCCTTAGATCTGCACATCACTTTGATTGCTCTCACATCTGGGATTCGTCACATGCTTGCGTTAACCGTGACCATCTGCAGCATTACCCAGCAGGATTTAGGAGACACTCAGTCAGAAAAATCATCCCTACTAAGAACAACATATGGAAAAAATTAAGAAAAGACATCTTCCATTGAAAGCCCTTTAAAATATATATTTATGACAGGCACACAGAGAGAAGGATATTGCCTTTCCTCCACAAGGGTTAAAGGAAGAGTTCTACTTCTTCTGAAGATTACACAATTAATTATGCAAGATAAATGCAAATGTTTGGCATGCTCATATGTAAACACAGGGATTTTCTCACAAAGTCTTGTTTAGAACCAGGCGTCGCCTCCAATAGAAATGTCTCTCATTTTCCATGGACTTTCCTGATACTTCATATGAGAACAAATGAAGATTTCATAATTAGGGATAGGGGAAGCCGGCCACGTTTTCCTGGGTTGGTTCATTGAACATCTCCAACTATTTTTCCAATGCTTTGGGTTTGGCAAAAGCCAAAATAAGTTTTGCCAAGCATTTTTCCCTTAATTTTTAAATCCATGTGCATTAAGGGAAATTTAATCCGTATGTTTCTGATTCATTTACACTTAACTCATCAAAATGTTGTTTTGTAAGAGGCATTTGGTCTCCAACAAGACTTATGAGCCCTCTTGAAAAAAAGAAAACATAAAAAAAAACAAACGTCCCCATCATCTCTGGTCCAGAGAAGGCTGTTCACCAGTTTCAAATGCATAGACTGAATGCCATTTATTTCTTTGCAATGTTAAGCTTCTGTAGAGTCCTAGACTTTCAAATAGCTCTTCTTACTTTCATCCATCTATGGACTGGGAATTCCAAGTGTGCAGGGTAATGAAGAACTAATTCCTTTTCTGTATATTCTAGCTTTTGCTCTGAGTGTCCCACAATACTATGGTCATTTGAGGCTGTTCTGACTTCCCTAGGAGGGTCTTTCTGCAGCATACTATGTTCCCTCAAGGATGGATCAGAACAAACACTGACATAATGGGTTTGGCAGTTGTGTTTGTTCTGATTATGGGTTCTTTGTAAGGTAATGACAATGAGAAGAGGTCGGATGAGCCAGGGGTTGGGGCTGGACCTCCTAGAGTATATAAAGCGATTGGGATTAAAAGGAACACTAATTCAATTTAAGTCAATAAAACAATTATTACTATTCTATTATGTTCAAGGCAAAGAGATAGCATGAGGAAGTGGATAGAGAACTAGCTTTAGAGTCAGGAAAATTTGTGTTCAAGCCTTGCCTTTGATACACACTTGTTGCATAAACATGGACTGATCACTTAAGTGTTCTCTGCATTCTGAGAATGTTCCATGTTGTAGTACACTAAAACAGAGCTGAGGGGGAAAAGGAAGCCAAACACTGATTTCTTCCTAGTTTAACTTATGATTCTTGTTAAGTAAATGATAAACTCAGCATTTTCTATGCTTCTATTAAGAACTATTAAATGCTGTCATCATTTTCTCAAAATCCCCCAGACTTGTTGCTAATCATTGGTACTGGAAGTTTCCATACTGTGGGTTCCATACACTGATCAAAAGATATTGTTGAACAACAATGACAACAAAATATACTATTCAAAGTCCTATGCTAAACACTGGGGATACAGAGAAAAATAAACAAACAAAAATAGTCCCTGCTCTAAGGGAGCATCAGGTCCAAACTTCATTTTATAGGTGAGGAGGTTAAAATCCCAGGAATTTTTCCCCAAAGAGGGGAAATATTTTGTACAAGGTCACACATTTCATTTCTATGATAAAGGACTATTTATCTGGACTTCCCAGTTTAGTAATCACTCAATTTTACCACTCAAGAAGTTGCTTCTTCAGAATAGAAAAGAATACACTATGGGGGGGGGGGCGGAGTATTGCAAGTAATTCCTTCCTAAAAGCAGCAGAACAGATTAGATAACCTCCTAAATCCTTACAAAGTCCAATCCATGACCACCACTATCCATCTGCTAGATGCAGAGTTGGAATGGTACAAGCCGGTGTAATGAAGGCCTCTATGGTTTGCACAGGATTGGGAGAATTTGATTCAATTCATCAAATTAGGTTTTTACTATATACAACGTGAGAGGCAGCATAATATAGTGACAAGACTACTGAACCCAGAATCAGGAATTTCTGGATTAAAATCTACACTCTGATTTGTACTAGCTATGTGACCCAGGCCAAGTCATTGAATATCCATGATCAACACTAACAACTCTCCAAGACTCTAAGAGATAGATGGGTTCCCATTTTTCTTAGTGGAAAGAGTTCCTTCACTTTCCCCCTCCCCAAATATAGGTCATTGGTATTGCTTTAGGTAAAAGATACTGTTGCTTGTTGTTCCATCAGTTCAGCCATATCTGTCTCTTTGTAACCCTACTCGGGTTTTTTTCTTGGCAAAGACATGGATTGGTTTGCCATTTTCTTCTGCAGCTCATTGTACAGATGAGGAAATTAAGGCAAACAGGGTTAAGTGAGTTCCCTAGGGTCACACAACTAGTAAGTATCTGAGGTTGAATTTGAACTCTGGTCCTTCTGATTCCAGACATGGCATTTTATCCACTCTGCCACCTAGCCTCTCTAGAAAAGAAATATGGAATGCTTCATGAAGGTGCATGTCATCCTTGTACTAGGGCAATGCTAGTTTTTTCTGCATAGTTGCAATTTTAGTATAGGTATTTCCAAAGCGAACACAAAAGTCACTAGGAAATAGGAAAACAAAAGTGATGACATGGTCCCTATCTTAAGGAACTTACGATTTTGTTTTGGAGATAAGGTATATACATGAATAATTATAACAGAAATTAGAATATGAAGATCCATTACTAGAAATTTCTATACTTGTTAAAAGTAATATAATATGTACTAAAGAAAGAGAGAAAAGCTTATTGTCTTAAATCAACTTTTAAGACATATCCATTTGGTTTGGGGAAAAAAATTTCAGACACTACCAAGACACACAGAGGAGAGAAGTAAGGGGGAACAAACTTTTGATAGATTCCTATTTTAATTACTGACCCCTGCTTAAAGTCTATTAAACACAATTGGTTTAATACTTCTGAAAAACCATTGAATGTTGTCAGCACCCTTTAAATTTTGCTACTCTCTAGCAAAACCCCAATTACCTCATGCTAGTTATTGCTCTACTACAACCACTCACAAATAAGAACATAAGTGCAAAAAATCAGTGCAAAATACTATGAGAAATGAGGAGGGAGGGCTCAGTTCTTGCTGGGGTGAATCAAGGAAGCCTTCACAGAGGAGGTAGTATGCCTTTCCTCAGACAGCAAAACCTTCTTACATGCTGGCTTTGATAGTTGGATTCTGCTCTGCAGATTCAGACTATAAAGATGAGGCCATAATTCAGTAACTTGCTGTACACAAAATACATGACTATGGTGGGGGTAACAGGGGAGTTACCAAAATTTTGAAAACAAGATATTATAACCAAAACAAATTATTCCTTGCATTTCTGGCTTTGACCTACATTGTCACAAAGCCTTTCCACCTAAAGTTACTGTCAAATATATAATAAAGCTATCATGTAAATTAAAAAAAACATAAAGTGACTAGTCTCATTTCTAGAAATGGCCAGACTTGCAGTGAATGAGTAGGATTTAACAAATAGTCCAGACTGGAAGTTTCACTAAATAGTTATTTCCAAATGAAATTACACCAGTTTAATTCTGCCTTGGATTAGATACTGTTTATATTAAAATGGAGTAAAGGGGCCTTTCCAAATCTTTGAAGTAGGCATCACATATAATTGGCCTTATAAAAATAAACTGACTAGCCAATCAGACCATCCCCCTAATCTGTTTCAGGAAAAAAATATTAATCTGGTAATGTTCTGATTTCACCAAACCTCTGTATATTTTGCTTTTTGAAAAAAGAATTACTAGTTCCTGAAACTTTTCATTTTTCCATGATCACCCTCCCACTTAATTAGAGCCACTATTCTCAAGAGAACTGTAATAAAAGGAAGGTTTTTTCCTCCCTAACAGTGCAAACTTGTGATATACAGTCAGTATTGATGCTTTCCTAAAAATGTTTTATGTCCTTATTTCTAGGACAAATGAATGGCTAAATTAAAAACAACAATGAAGAAATCCTTTAGTAAAACATGTAAACAGATCTTATTTCACTAGAATAAAAAATAATGACAGGCTCATACTTTTCATGCTTGGTTTCAGGCCCCTCAATTTTGAGTTTTTCCAAAGTTGAAACAGTTATTTCTTTCATCCCTACAAAAATGACTTGACTACTCCTTCTCTATTTCCTTTCTTTGGCTCCTTTTCCTCCTCTCTTCATTGGCTGCCTTTCCTCTTCCTGCACCTTAAATATGATATTCCTACAATACTCTGGCCTTCTAAGCCCTCTTCTCTTCTTTCTCTTTGGTCCTTCTTTGGCAGTCAAATTCATTCCCATGTTTTCAATAGTCCCCTATGAGGTTGACTTTAAAAATAAATCTCCAGGCCAGATCTTTCTCTTTAGTGTCAACCAGTATTTCCAACCATATTGAGGACATCTCAGCATGAATGTCCCATCAGCACCTCCAACTTGAAATGGAAATCATCATCTTTCTTCCAAAACCTATGTCTCCTGGCTTCCCTGTTTCTATCAATGTCAGCATCCTTCCCACAATTACCCATACTCAGAACCAGAGAGGCATCTTTAACTCCTCCCTCAAGGACGTGTTGTAACTTAGCATCTCCTTCCTGTCCCATGTCTATCTAGCACTAAACTTTGATCATAATTGACACTTAGCAAATAGTTGCTAAATGAATGAAGAAAGGAATGGCTTCTTTCAATTTTTCCATTGCCTTCCCTCTAAGATTGCCTTCTGTTTACATGGCATAAGTCTTTTGTGTACATAATTGTTTGCATGTTGCCTCTCCATTTGAATGTGAGTTCCTTGAGGGTAAGGATCTTGTTGTGGTTTTTTTTCCCTTTATTTATATCCCCAATGCTTAACATAATGGTTGGCACAATATAAATTCTTAACAAATAATTGTTGACTGACAGATGTCTCTCAAAATGGTCCTCTTTTTTCTTTCTTTCTTTTTTTTCTTTTTCTTTTTTTTTTTTTTTGCAGGGCAATGAGGGTTAAGTGACTTGTCCAGGGTCACATAGCTAGTAAGTGTCAAGTGTCTGAGACTGGATTTAAACTCAGGTCCTCTTGAATCCAGGACCGGTGCTTTATCCATTGTGCCACCTAGCTGCCCAATGGTCCTTTTCTTTCGATTCCTACTGATGCCCACCCAGTCCAGTTCTCTGTACCTTTTCATTTAGACTATTCAAATAGACTCATTAAAACATTTTAATTTCATTAAACATTTCCTAATTACATACAATTTTTTTAACAATCAGTGAAAAAATTTTAATTTCAAATTCTCTCCCCTCTGTCCTTACTCCCTCCTTGAGAAGGCAAGCAATTTGATTTTGATTATACATGTGAGGTCATGTCAAACATTTTCATATTAAATAAAACAATAAAAAGTATGCTTCGGGGTGGCTAGGTGGCGCAGTGGATAAAGCGCCGGCCCTGGATTCAGGAGTACCTGAGTTCAAATCCGGCCTCAGACACTTGACACTTACTAGCTGTGTGACCCTGGGCAAGTCACTTAACCCCCATTGCCTCACTAAAAAAAACAAAACAAAACAAAAACAAACAAAAAAAAAGTATGCTTCAATCTGCATTCAGAGTTTATCACAGAAAGCTCTGGAGGTAGAGAGCATCTTTCATCATGGGTCATTAGGAATTATCTTGGAACAATTTCTTGATCAGAGTAGCTAAGTTTTTCACAGCTGATCATCTTTACAATATTGTTGTTACTGAATATAATGTTCTGCTCACTTCACTTTGTATGAGCTCATATAGGTATTCCCAGGTTTTCAGAAACTATTCCAGTAGAATCTTAATTAATTTCCCCATATCTATTTTTTGTTCCCATAATGCTTCCTTCGTATCACTGACATATTAATCTTCCTTGAGCATAGTTTTTTCTCATGTAACTCCACTGGTCAAAAACCATCAGTGGCTTCCCATTGCCTATTAGATAACATTAAATTTACTTGAATTAAGCCCACACATCTTGTCCCTATTTATCTTGCCAATAATATTCTTCCTCCCATGATTTACAGTATAGTCTAATTATACTCTTTTCTGTTCCCCAAATATATTGCTCCAACTTCTCCTACTATGTATGTGCTAGCAGCATCTCACCAAGCTCCAGAGAGCAGAGATTGTCAGACCAAAACAGGACCTCCTTCTCTCATTAGTACCAGTCCAAACCTCTCAACCAATCCCCTGCAGTTTTACCACTGCAGTTACGAGGGCTATTGGATCATGGAACCTCTTTCCTTAAAAATCCATTCTACTGCATCATTAGATTTCAATTGGATCTCCCTTCCAAAGAGTTGTGGGCACAGCTCTCTTGTAACTCTTGACTAGGGGTTCAATATTTCCATTCATATCCATTTCCATTTTCTCTGCCACTAAGTCCTAAATACCTCTGGGTTTTGTCCTCCAATCCACCATGCTACCCTAACCAACACTGGGCCTCTCCATTGATTGCAGCTAAACTCTCCTACATGTTCTATCTCACTTAATAGACTAGGAGTTCTTTGTACCAAGGACTGTCTTACTTTTATATTCGTATTCCCAAAGCTCAGGACAGTGCTTAGCATATTGTCAGTGTTTAATACAAAGGTTTTCCATTTGATTCCATTCCTTTAACATGAATTGTCATGGTGACCCTACTATGCTTCCAAAGACATACACATCTACCTGTTGAGATTCTAGATCTTCTTTAAGGTCTAGCTCAAATGCTTCCTCCTCCAGCAAACCCCTCTTAACTCCCAGCCAAAAATTATCTCTCTTGCTTCATCTTTGGTAGCAAATTGTACCTCTCTTTTGTAGTTATCTCATTTATGGTTGTACTACAACAATTTTATGTATCCATCCTACTATTTGTCATGCTTTAGAAGGCCAAGCACTGTTTTATTTCTTTTCATATTCCTCTAGCACAGTGCTTTGTACACTGTAGGTACTCAATAAATATTTGTTAAAATGGATGGACAATTAGGCAGTATTAGTAGAACAAAACCTTTTACTTCTTTCCCATTTTGAGTGGGTATTATTTTATACATGACTTTGAATTTAATTATGAAGGTTTTTTTAGCAAAATACACGAGTATAATATGAATCTAAATGCTTTGACCTTATAGCTATTTAGAATATGAAGAGGGATGAGTCAGAACAAAGGAGAAGAGAGTCATGAAGGGATAACAAATAGGTGACAGAGTAACAGACCTTTGATGATGCTCCAGCAAAGGGTCCGTGAGGGAAGAAACAAGTTTTCCATTTGGAAAAGAAAACACTGGAGGACACATGGCTGTGGCATGTGGAATCACGCCATCATTCTTCCAGAGGTGCAGACAGTCATATTCTTGTGACCTTCTTCTTGCTACTCCTACCTAAAGGCTCATGATGTTAACACAGCAATTTTTATTTTCATTTTTCCCCAAATTCTTCCGTGACTTTGTTGAGATGTCATCAGGGTATAAGACAAGGTCAGAGATTCAAACTTCTTGGATTAAAAAAGTTGGGTAGGCCTCTCCCTAGTCCTGTCAACAGGTCAATTCAGTTTCTTCAACATTATTAAACATTATGTGTAACAAAACACTATGGGCAGCTAGGTGGCACAAAGGCTAAATTATTAGGCCTGGACTCAGGAAGTTTCATCTTCCTGAATTCAAATCTGGCCTCAGACACTTCCCAGATGTGTGACCCTGAGCAAGTCACTTAACCTTACTTGCCCTAGTTTCTCATCTGTAAAAGGAACTGGAGAAGGAAATGGCAAACAACTCCAGTATTTTTGCCAAGAAAATCCCAAGTGGGGTCATAAAGAATTGGACACAACTGAAAACAACTGAGTAAGACAACAAAAATATACTGTACTAAGCTCTAAGAGAAAAACAGGTTCTGCCTTAAAGGGACTTATTTTCTAATGGGGGTTCCAACATATAAATAGAAAAAGAAATACAAAATCATTTGAGGAGGAAGAGAGCACTGGCATCTGAAAAGTTTCAAGTATAGGGCCCAGAAAAAATAACCTCATCTGAAGAGATTTACTTCTGATTTCTAATCCTTCCTACCCTTCTTCCCCCTAAAAATGACCAGAACTAATCTAATTCTTAAAGATTCATTTGAAAAAGTCACAAGGGACTGATTCCAAGGCATTTTAAATGGAAAACACAATTTCAGTGTTTGCATAGACAATAAAAGAAAGATTTTTGACTGAATCCAGTAACAAAGCATAGGAAAAAAGAGACTTAGGAGTATATATATATGGTTTTGCCATTTCTTTCTTCAGCTCATTTTACAGATGAGGTAACTGAGGCAAACAGGGTTGTGACTTGCCCAGGGTCATCCCGCTAGTAAGTGTCTGAGGCCAGATTTTTTTTTTCTGACTCCAGACCTGACATTCTATACACGTTATTAACTAGCTGTCTCAATGATTGATTTATCATCTCCCAAACCATAGAAATAGATTATCACTGAACCGGCATTCTATTGGCCAGAAGCAGTTCTGCTCACACTCCAAGCAAGTGCGGCACCATCTCTCTCCCCTTACAATGCACCAGGCAATAGGAAGTTCTAAAATGTTGTTGAGAAGTATAATGACACGACCATATCTACAATAAAAAAATCGAATAATGACAGTGATATGAAGGATGGATTTGGGGCAAGTGGGAGGTAGGCAGAGAAGCAGACAATGAAAGTTGAAACAGTGGTGGGGGAGAGGGGACAGCTAGGTGGCGCAGTGGATAAAGCACTGGCCCTGGATTCAGGAGGACCTGAATTCAAATCTGGCTTCAGTCACTTGACACTTACTAGCTGTGTGACCCTAGGCAAGTCACTTAACCCTCATTGCCCTGAAAAAAAAAGAAAGAAAGAAAGAAAAAGAATGATGGGAGCATATCTACAGTCCAGGTAGAGAATGGTATAGTTTAGTTATTTCATTCTACTATACACTCTAGGATGGGATTTATGATCTAGCTGAATTATGATAAACAAACATCAAGAATCAATTCATCTGGATCTTCCTAGATATTCCTTTGACATTATATAGCTAATCTATTTTGTATACATCAGTTCTTTTAAAGAGGTAGCAAATTTTTCTTAGGAAAACAAATGCTAAAAAACCATCTGTACATTTAACGAGAAAATAATAAAATACTTTTATGACTTAAAAAGAAGAGGTAGCAAATTTCAAAATAATGGGAAATTAGTCAAACCAAACTGATGCCAAAGTCAAATTATTTAGCCAGTTACCATGCACCTTGAAATGCCTGATTTTTTTCCAGTGGTATTTTTGGATTTGTGCTGCTCTATCTGTCTCTTGTTGCTTAGTCTGCCTTGAGACTAAGGGTACAGATTTGCAAAATGACTGATTAGAAAAAGAAATATAGCCTATGGCTATGGAACAGAGTAAATTTAATTGATCTTTACAGTTACAGAACTTGTTATTTTGCCTTAGTTTCTAACTAACTCAGCTTTTCAGTTACAGGCATGCTTATTTGAAGCATTTGGGTAATGGAAAGAATCTTTCACTTTTCATTTTATAGACATAATCCCATTGGTCCCATGAAGATATAAACTTTGCCTTTGTACGTTTATCCAACATCTAAGCAATTAAGTAAAATTTAGAAGAAATCAATGTATCCATTTATGGTTGCTGCTCAAAGTGCTCATCTTTCAGGCTAGCTACCAGACATCTCAAATGGCCACTAGATGTCAGGCTTGCAAAATAATTAAATGGACATTGCAAGGCCGCCTCTTGACTTTAAAATTATGTCAGTTTTGCTCATTTTCCTGAGTGGGATTCTGCTACCCTGGTGGTTGTGGCATTAAGTCACAGGTCTTAACTCATATAGAATTATGCTCGTTGGGAAATCATTTCCAGGCAAGAATTTCTAAGCCCAAGATTTGTGTTAGTGTGATTGTCCTTGTTAGGAAATTGTTATAGTGCCAAGGACAAAATGTTGCTTTTTTCCTCTTCTCTTGATCACCTATGTGACATCACTGTTGCCATACAGGAGTCAGTCAGTTAACAAGCATTTGTTAAGCAATTACTATAAAAGTTAATGAGGCAAAGATATCCTTGTTTTGCCAGGCTTTTGCCAAGGACTTGTTCTTTAATTCAATTCAACAAGATTTTATTGAGCATCTAATGTGTATCGATGTGGGGTAGATATTAAGGTTATCTAAGCTGTTACCATCTTTGTGAAGCTAATACAGTGATATGGCATGTACAAAGATATTTATGAAAGAAAATACAACATGATAAAAGAATTAAAAAACCAAGTGTTGTGTGAGGCTTGAGGGGAAGATACAGGAATAGCATGGGGCTTTTCAATCCCAACCTCTGTCCCTTTAAACATCCTGGCACTGCTATTCCCTAACCTCCTCAACTCTCATGACCTCAGTCTCCGAGTATTTTGACTATGCATAAAATACTCATATATTAACTACCCACTCACACTGCTCATGTGAATGTATCCTAGCGGCCAGAATTTCTCCTAAGTTATCCCCCCTCAACTCATGCTCACAGGTTGGGTCAACAGGGGAGCACTACCTTGGGTTCAAAGTACCCTGTGAATTCTCAGTCTTAGAACACTAGGGCATGATTCCCCATTAGTATATTTACCTTGTATCTATTCAACCAGAAGACATCATCAATTCAAAGGCATTTATTAAAATGCTAAAATAAAAAGGGTAAGAAAATATATTTTCCCCATAAATCATGGAGAGGCAAACACATAGGAAACTCATGTGGCCAAAACACATAAAAAGAGGAGCTACTTATACTCCATATGCTATAGGGCCACTGAGCCCTTGTACAATTACTGTTGACCTTAGTCTCATAGTCTCACCTCTATGCTATTTCACTGCTTGTCTCAAGTCATTATGGCCTCTAGATTCTATCTCCACTGAAATCCTGACCTAAGAATTAAAAAAAAAAAAGTTTCCAGAAAGAGAACTGAGTTCAAATCCTACCTCAGATACTCACTAGCTATGTGACCCTAGACAAATCACTAAAAAAACCCAACCTCCCCCCCACTGTTTGCCTCAGTTTCCCCATGTGTAAAATTGTAATAATAATAGTATCTACCTCCCAGGGTTGTTGAGGATAAAAAGAGATATTTGTAAAGAACATGTCAAATTTCAAAGCACTATATAAATGCAAACTAATTATTATTACCTTGGAATCAGGAGGGACTTCTCCAGTTCTCCTACTTTATAGTTTCCTTTGCTGGACAACTTGACAGCTCCCCAGCTGGATTCTTTAACCACCTTGGCTTCTTTACTTTTCAAGGTTCCTGATTTTTCTTGGGCAAATAGCCTGCTTTCAGTTTCTGGTTCCTTACCAATATAATGGACTATTTTACAAGCTGAGAATGTGTCCTTTAAAAAGTCTAACGCCTTTATCAGTTCAAAATGGACCATTCAGAACCCTGGAAAGGGAGTTGCTCCATAACTTACACTAGTTATGATTATGCCTAGGCAGGTAAGGAGTAGAGTGAAGGTCATTACTGAGGAAGGTCATTACTGAAGGTCATTACCGAGAAATATTCCTAGATAGCAAACTTTTGAGATGAGGAATCAAGGATGGTGAGGAATTCATCAGGCAGAGAGGGAGTATTCCAAATATAAGCAATGATATGAGAAAAGCGTGGAGGTGGAAAAGTACAAGGTGTGTATGGGAAAGAGTGAGTAGGAGAGTAGCAGGAGAGGACAAGGCTAGCGAGCTAGCTTTGGGATTGTCTTGAATGCCGTGCAAAGGACTTATAACTTTTTTTCATCAGACTTATAGCTGGAAGTAACTTTAGTGGTCATCTGGTCTTCCTCCTCACTCTTCGGAAGGAAAACCTAGTCCTAGAGAGGTGATTTCAAGTACTCAGGGTCACCTTGGAAGTTGGAGACAGTGGTAAGCCTTGAATTCACATTTTCTTGACTTCAAATTCAGTGCTCTCTACTATACTAGGCTCTTGTTTCTCTTTTTCCCTACCCTTCAGAAACAGTAACTTCCGTAGTTCAGGGGGAAGTCAGAAAAAAAAAGTGTGGAAATTACTGGGGGGATAAAAGACAAGCCTATGTAAGGGGACTCTAAGAGTAATAGTATTTTACATGAAGCTTCTTTGACAGGAAAACTTTCCTAACTAACCAAGCAAAGCCATGAGAGAGATCCTGGGAGGTTCCATGTACCACCCCTTCACTGACTGAAGAGGTGGGGTCAAACTGTTAGATCTCTCTGATTCTAAGAGCAAGGCACAAGGCTGAGATTTGTCTAATTGAACAAGAAAGCCAATGTGCTGGATCCATGGAAAGCCTAAAATGCTCACCTTTGACCTTTGCCAGTGAATTGATAGTACAGTTATTCAATAGAAGAAATATTCTGGCAATCATGCAATGACTTGGTCAAAGACCAAGATCATACCATGAGAAAATAGAATCAGAATTCAGACTAAGAGGCTGAAAAATGGCACTGAGTATAGATGTGATCTTGGACAAATCACTTCCTCTTTTTGCGCATCAATTTCCTCATTTATAAAATGAAGATAATAATACATGATCTATATCTACCTTCAGGATCCTTGTTAGGAAATATGGGAAATATAAATATTTAGTAGGTGACTACTTACTATGTTCCATGTGCTATACAGGTACTATCTCAGTTGTTCTTTGCAATAATCATATGATGTTTTACAGTTGAGGACACTGAGGTATATAGAAGTTAAGCAACTTGCCCATATCTGAGGCTGGATGTGAACTACAGTATTCCTGACTCTGGCTTCAGTGTACTATGCGTTGTGCTACCTGTCTTAACATTATTTGTTAACCTTAAAATGCTATGGAAATATGAATTATATCTTCATTTTGTAGGCTAAGTTGAACAATGAAAGACAAGATATACAGGGGTGCTATTTTTTCCTGGGAATTTCCTATATGCAGTATGGTGTTATATTTTAATACAACAAATTATGGCTAGAGTTACAATATCTAATTTATAGGCAGAAGAACTGATTGAGTTTAAATGACTAAGTTTAAACTGAGTTTGAATCCTAGTAGTGCTATTTACTCTGTGAGTTTGAACAAGTCCCATAACCTCTCTGAGCTTCACTTCTTTTATCTGTAAAAATCAGAGAGTTGGTCTATGTGCTCTCACAAGTTATTGACTGATGGAAATTCCAGGATTTTTTTTTGGGGGGGGGGGGTGAGGCAATTGGCGTTAAGTGACTTAC
This sequence comes from Dromiciops gliroides, assembly GCF_019393635.1. NCBI lineage: Eukaryota > Metazoa > Chordata > Mammalia > Microbiotheria > Microbiotheriidae > Dromiciops > Dromiciops gliroides. Next base: position 137,853,946 of record NC_057864.1, on the reverse strand, counting down.
CCAGGGTCACACAGCTAGTAAGTGTCAAGTGTCTGAGGCTGGATTTGAACTCAGGTCTTCCTGAATCCAGGGCCGGTGCTTTATCCACTGTGCTACCTAGCTGCCCCCCTCCCCGCAATGATTATCTTTAAATGAAACACAGGTCTGGAAAAAAACTAGAGTGACTAGGTGAGGGGCCTAGAAACAATGCTATTTGAGAAATGATTAAAAGAGCTGGGAATGTTTAATTTGGTGAATAAACTATTTTAAGGACAAGAGTAATTTCCACCTGCAAGTATGTGAAGGACTATCATATGGAAAAAGGATAATTTAAAAATAATTTTAAAATGTGAATTCCAGGGTAAAAGTATGCCCAAAGTGGGAAAGTTAAAGAGAATAGATTTGGGCTTAATATAGAAAAAAACTTTCTAATAATTCCAGCCCCAAAATGAAACCTGCTGCCTTGTTTGCTGGTGAATGAACTATTATTTGAAAGTGTTTGAGCAGAAGCTTGCTGTGCACTTGTCAGGAATGTGTTAGTGTCTGGTGAACTGATATACATTTTAGAAATAAATGTCACCCTCCATGGATCAGAAATGCATTTTAAGAAAACCTTAATGGAAATGCATGGTAGGGAAGCTCCATCTTAATGAGATTGCTCAACATTTTCCAGAACTTAAGAGATTCTAACATATACACATCACTGAAAGCTGGCAATCAACAGGGAGAAAAATATTGACTTTAACAAACCTCCCATAGGGCATTTTCTCCTCTCTGATGATATATTTGTTGAAATTTAGCCACAGGCATTTAATGCACACTCATTGATTAATTGATTGACAAGATTCCTGCATTCAGAAAGATGGACTAGATGACCTCAAAGATACCTTTGAATGCTATGACTCTAGATTTTACATGGTTTATCTGAATAATTATACATTTTTCCCATTATGAGCTTATTTAATGGGTTTTATTCCCAGTTCTACCTATGAAATATAGGTAAGTTCCTTCAGCCATCTGAGATTTAATTTCTTCACCTGTCATCCAAAGAGGTTGAGCTACAAAATCTTGAAGACCCCTTCCAACTTAAAAAAAATGGCTATGATAGTAAAAACAACAACAAGAACAACAACAAAAAACAAACCCTCAAAACACCATTTATCTTATATTGGCCAATAAGGCATTAAGCTAGGAGTAATTAATTGTCAGATGTCTGGATAGACAACTAAAAGCCTTTCTATATTGTTTGTTCTAGAATTTTCATGTGATATAGATCAACAAGCATAAGTGGGAGAAATATCTCCTACTTAGGTCAGGTTGACATTTTGTTATGCTTTTATTCAGGATTTTGCTATTTTCATCATTGTCATTTGGAATCAGATAATGTTGGTAAATATTTTCCTGTGTGTACTTGGACCTTGGTTATATCTTCAATCCATTGATCAATCAGGTATCAAGTGTACACTTGGCATTTGCCAAGAAAAGTGCTGAGTCCTGGGTATACCAAGACAGAAGTGAAGCAAAGACTGTTCTGGGGGAGCTTGAAATCTAAGCATTCTCTGAAGCCCAACTGTGCAGGAGTTCAGATCTCCAGAACCATGCTGCTACTTTGTCTTCCCTAGGGGTTCTAGAGGTACCCTGAAGGGAGTATGTGGTTCTTCTAATACTATAATTCTGAGCTTCCATTCTGGTGCAGCCCCCTAATGTCCCTGTCAATGATGAGAAGCCCCATCATCATTTAATAGTGCCTGTTAGCATCTCCCCAGTATCATTTTGCCAACTGATGTCTCTTCAATATATATTATCAATAAACAAGCAATATGAATTAGCTTTTACATAGGGATGTTTATTCAGAAGATATGGCAACAACATAAGTATAGGCACATTCTCATAAAGAAAGTGGCTGCTATGAAGATTCCTTCTACCATGTTCACCTCCAAATATGGCATAGACAATGGAGAACACTCTTTTTTTTCTTCTTCAGAAAATGGTGATTTGGCTGCCAGATTTATTGAGTGCTTGGCTGAGTCATGTTGGTCACTCCTCTGGGCTGCTCTGATTCCTCCTCTGGCTCAGCTATCATGGCTATTGAAGTCTCTGTCTTTTTCTTTATTTTTTAACTGGACCTCTGATGATTGTTTTTACCTTCTGAAGCTCATAAGGTCATTTTGCTTCCAGTATTCTTTCACCTAAGAATAAGAAAGAATAGACACAACAGAGAAAGCAGAAACAAAAGTACTACATGTTCCAGGCCAAACACTGCCTTGGGTGGTGGATAAGCTATTATTACTACTGCTCTCTCTGTCTACCTGGAGGCTTGCTTTTATTGCCAACAGAGAGGGGGGGTGGGGAGGGAGAAGGGTTGAACTTCTTTGTTGGTGTCTCTTCTCCATATCCAGAGCTTCAGATCAGCAGTAAAATAAAAGTCTCTTTGGGATTACATGGTAATAAGAAAGGAAATAGTCAACAGATAAATGAGCATTCTATGAAGTGGAGGGCAGGGCCCTCCTTTATACACAATGATGCATTTCTGGAAGCAGACTCTCTCAAGCCTCTTTCTGGATTAGCATCAGAGCAGAAAATAATAGAAACTTAAAATAAGAATGGACCTCAGAGAGCAATGTGTTTTGGGTTTGGCTGAAAAGAGTGGAAGATGTACTGGATAGAACATTCATCTTGGAGTCAGGATGACTGTGTCTAAATCCCATCTCAGGCACTTATTAGCTATATAACTCGGCCTCCTAGGGCAGGAAGAATACTTCAGGCATTCTTTCTCGCCACCCAAAATCCATAGCAGTGGGTTTGCCTGTACCTTCCTGGTAGAGTCTCTTGCTCTTCCAATGGAGCCACTGGACAAAATTACGGGCATTCATTACTAAACACCACTTAAACTCCACAGCCTTCGGCTTACCTTGACTTGTGCAGCTTGGTCTTGCCATCACCCCAAAACTCACCATTTCTATGATTGTGAACTCTGAAATATTCATCTAATTACAAGGGGCAGCTAGCTGGTACAGTGGATAAAGCGCCTACCCTGGATTCAGGAGGACCTGAGTTCAAATCTGACCTCAGACACATGACACTTGCTAGCTGTGTGACCCTGGGTAAGGCACTTAACCTTCATTGCCCTACAAAAACAACAACAACAACAACAACATCAAAAACAACAAAACAAATTAAAAAAAAATCTTTCATTTGGGGGCAGCTAGGTGGTGAAGTGGATAAAGCACAGGTCCTGGATTCAGGAGGACCTGAGTTCAAATCCGGCCTCAGACACTTGACAGTTACTAGCTTTATGACCCTGGGTAAGTCACCTCATTGCCTTGCAAAAAAGGGAAAACAAAACAAAACAAAAAACTTCATCTAATTACAATCTGTTGTCATGAGAACCCTTCTCCCTCTGTCTTGCAACCCCCAAATCTGTTCTTAATCCATACCATGATGCCTAATCCCTCTTTACCTCAGTTCTTTCCCAGGCTATCATCTCTACCCTGGCTACACTCTCCTAGCTTCTCTATCTTGACCTCTTAGTGAACTAGTTTAAATCAAATACCCTCTTATCTCGCTTCCTGAGCCCTTTATCCAATTGTAAATCTTTCCTTTTCTAGGATTAGCCCTGGATTTTCCCTAAAATCTACTGCCTTGCCTCCTACTCGTGTTTCTGGGTACAGCTGCAGAAACAAAAACCATCCAGACTTGGTAGATTACAAATTTATGTTATATAATCTCAATTGGTCCCTCACTGTAGTAAGGCAATCCTTTTACATCTCCCTAATTGATTCCCTATCTTACTTACCAATGCAGCTTCTTCATGCCTTTTCACTTCTTTTCAGTCCTCCCATGGCTCCCTACTCTTTTCCTATGGAAAATTTTGCCTCATATTTCATTGAAAAAAAATTGAAGCCATTTGTTGGGCTCTCCCTCTTCTCTAGGCCTCCTCATCTCTCACCACTAAGACACCTCCTGTCACTTTTTTCTCCTTCACCCCTGTCTAACTTGAAGAAACCATTTTTCTCCTTGCAAAAGTAAATCACTTTACAGGCACAAGTGACCCCATTCATTCAATTTTGTCCAGCATATTGCTATAGCTGGTTATCATCCCCATTTGCACTTAGTTTCAATTTATCCTAGTCTATTGCCTACAAACTCTTCCATCTTAAATCTGTGAGTCTATGAATGTGCTCTTTCTGCACACTTTGAATCTGAAGCTATCACTAGTGTCAAAAAGATATCCAAATAGGCCATTAGTGACATTCCCACTCTAATCGGACAGGAATTGATCATTTTCACAGCATGGTCACTCATATTCCTTTGTATTGGACTGAATCAAGCTATGCTTCACCTACTTCACCCTCCTCTAACTCCAGGTGGCAAAGGCATGGGACTCACAGAACCACAGTATGGGAGAGAATCTCAGGAAAATAATTCAATTCAACAATATTTATTAATCATTTCCTTTAGGCAAAGAACTGTGATGTTGTTAGGGATACAAAAGAAAGGATAAATACACAAATAACTATGGTATAAGTTCAGAGGAGAGAACTAAATTGATTAAATGCAGCCTTAGACTTTACTAGCTGTGTGATCCTGACCAAGTCACTTAACCTCTGTTTGTGCCAGTTCATTTGTACAGCTCCTACTATGTGCCAGGCCCTGTTCTAAGTGCATTACATTTATTATCTCCTTTTATTCTCACAACCTCCTGCAAGGTAAGCACTGTTATCATAATCACTTATAGTTGAGGAAATTGAGGCAAATGGAGGTTAAAAAAAAAATCTTGCCCAGGGTCACACAGTATATGTCTAAGGCTAGATTTGAACTCAGGTCTTCCTAGCACCAAGCCCAGAACTCTATCCACTTTGCTACCTTGTTTACTATAAAGTATATTGAAACATTTTTAGGAAAGAGCAATGTATTCTGAGTGGATAGGAAAGGTTTAATGATTTTAAAAAGGAGGGGTAGGTGGGTGGGTGCATTTCACCTGATGAATTGGAAGAAGAGTCTCTTTCAGAAATGATGAATGTATGAACAAAGACACAGGGAAAGATTTGAATATAAAACAAAAATGATTCCATTTCACTGGAATTTGTAATACATTAATGTAATTTCATTTCATCTAACAAATATTTACTCACCTACATTAAATACAAAATGTTTTACTTTGTATTCCTAAGGATACAAAATGAAAAATGTCCCTCTACACAAGGGTCTTATAGTCTATTGGGGGAGAAAATATGTAGAGATATAAATATATAAAAGGATAGATACAAGTTAGTGTGTGGCAGGGGCAAATGGGACTATGAATTTTATTCAATAGGAAATAGGATGATATTTGAACAGAAGAATTACATGCATGAAGTATAGCATAGGCTTGAAGCATAGATAGGAGGGAAGAGAGTAGAAGAGCAGATCAGTCAGGAATTCTATAAGTATGTGGAATAGGGTTCTGATAGCAGAAATGCAGACTTTTAATGGGAGAAGTAATGTGAAAGTAGAATCTAAAGGAGGGCAGTGATGTGACTTAGTGGATAGAGTGCTGAAACTGGAATCAGGAAGACTCATCTTCCTGAGTTCAAATCTACCCTCAAATACTTACTATCAGTGACCCTAGGCAGGTCACTTAGCCCTGTTTGCCTCAGTTCCTCATCTGTAAAAATGAGCTGGAGAAGGAAATGACAAACCACTCCAGTAGTTTTGGCAAGAAAACCCCAAATGGGGTCGTGAAGAGTCAGATGTAACTGAAAAATGATTCGACAACAACAAATAGTCTAGATGACCTGGATATGCCAGGAGAAGGAATGAAAGAGTTAAAGATAACAGCCAAATTCCCAATATGGTAGAATTTTACAGGCTTGAGAGTGTTGTTGGAAATAATATTTTTACTTTGGGATCTGTTGAGTTTAAGGTGTTAGTGAAAGAGAGAGAGAGAGAGAAAGAGAGAAAGAGTTAGTTCCAGTATGGGTATAAGAATGGAAGCTATCACTCTTGTTAAACTTCCTAAACTGATACAACACCCCCTCTCCTCGGCAAATTAACTGGACTTCAATTGTACCATCTAACCATATATCCAAGTCCATAAAGGTCTCTGGGTTCCTATGAAGAATCAAGCAATTTCTTTTCATGTACCTCTCAACAAAATCCACATGTCATTACTCCCATTGGCCTCCCAAATGTCAAATAAAAAGTCTCAAGTAGTTCCTTATGTAGAATTTTTCCCACTGTGCCCAAAATTATAGTTAGGGCTATAGGTGGGGGGAAGAGGGAGGTTGGCCTGGAGACAACTATCATCCCTAAATATAGGAAATTATACAAATTCAACTGCCAACAGTTTGCTCTGTGTGTGTGTTTTCAGTACATAGTGCTTGATTACATAGTATGCCCATGTAGCTCTTTCCTTGCTTAAGGCCATGGGGAATTTATTCTTTAATCTCCAAGGAAGGATGGACCCTAATAAACAACCATCATCCCTAGAGGCATCACCAAAAGCTTCAACAGATTGGCATGGAAGCTAATATAGCCCCATCTTCTCCTTCTACTCATCTCCAACTTCAGTGAGATCATTGTGTTCCCCTATTGTACACCTACACCAACTTTTCCAAGGTAGGCCATACTCAGGGAAGTTCTATGATCGTTTAGTTTTGATTCTGGGATAAAATAAGATATTTTGTAGGTTACTCAGCTGTTAACAGAAAGAGATCGACAGCCTTAGTCTAGAGAAAGATATTAATTAAGGACATGGAAGTTAATTCAGTTGAGTGAAGCTCCCCTCCCTTTGGGTTGTCTATAGTGGTCTGCCAGCCAAGCCTCAGAAAAAGGATGGAACTCCAAAAAGTGATGGCCACAGTCTAAACCTTTGATCCCCTGAGCTAATCAGTAGAGGTCATCAGACAAAGAAAAATATTTAAGATTTTTTTTTCAAGATTATATGTCTCTAGAAAGTACTAGAGAAATTTCCATTAAAGCTATTAAGGGAAGTATTATGTAGTCAAGAAGAACTTCTTGGAAATGCAGCATATATGAGTGATTATTTTAAAGCTTCATGTAATTTTTCTTTAGTAACATGATTGCAGTATTATCAGGGAGACAAAAAGATGAACTTGAAATCAGAAAGGTTAAAGGTATGAATCTCACCTCTAACACTTCCTAGTTGTGTGAGTCTCTCTGGCCCTCAGTTTCCTTATCTATAAAATGAGGGTTTAGGATTAGACTACCTTTAATATCTTTTAAATTTGAAATCCTACAATCCCTAAAGGAATGGATTCTATTGTTCTTTATCTTTTTATCCACATGGACTAGCACAGTGCTTTAAATATAGTAGGTGATTAATTATTAATTGTTATTAATTATTTACAAACATTCATTAGGGAGTTTGTTTAATTGTATTGCTCACTTAAATATGTGAAGAAATCAAACTTAGAATTTTATATTAAGTTATGGAAACAAGCATAAACCACGAAGATACAGTTTAAAAAAAGACTTACTATATTAAAAATATCCTGGGACCAATTTTCAATTGAATTTTCCTTACCTTAAAAGTGATCAGAGTTTTGGGATAGTTCAAAATGTTAAACAAATGATCATTAAATCTAATTAATGAATATATGAATATTTAATGGACCCCTGAAAGATTAATCTTGAAAGGTTAAATACAACTAAGGATTGCTTACTACTGCTCACTTATTAATGAGTGCCAGTGCTTTAATCGTCTAGGTTAATGAGTAGGTAGGGCCATTTGAGAATGCTTTCAAAGAAACACAAACCCAGCTCTTTTCACCCAGGAGTTATAATTCAGAACATCTTACTACCCTGACAGTATAACACCAAATTTAGAAAGGCATACGACTTATAATAGTCCTCAACAGTGTTACCAGGAGTATATCCTTCACCATCATTTCATGAAAATCCCCTATAACATTGTTCAACCAATCACAATAAATGCCAATAAATGGCAATCCAAGCTAATGTTTAAATGCTACTTTAATCCTAGTTGTTTAATTCCTCAGAGCATTTCTGCCGCCGGAACAAAACCTTATAGCATTGTTTTGCCCAATGTCGTGTTCTCACAGGGAAAAAACATGTAATGGTAGCTTTTTATGCTTTTATCAGTATCTTTATCTATATGTGGGACAATAGTGTCATCATTTAGAACTGGAAGTTAACTTGGAGAGCATCTGGTCCCACCATATCATTTTGCAGATGAGAAATCTGAAAACAAGAGGAATAAGTGACTTGGTCCAAAGGCTTTTCCTTAGAGAAAAGGAGAAGGAAAGGAGTTGGATAGTTTAGCTCTTTCAAAGTCATCCATCCTTAACATTCATCCTCTCTCAAATAAATTAACATATTAAAATGATTTTGCAAACCTTAAAGCATGGTGTAAATGCTATCTAGCTAGCTCCTCTTGCCTCAGAATAATTAAAACAATCCGTTTTTCTTGTCTTTAGCATTCATCACAAGGCTCATTTGGGAATTTAACTCCCCTGATATTCTTAAAAGACTGTTCTACTTTTCTGTATTCAACTATTACCTGCTCTTTTTTTTTCTTTTTTTCAGGGCAATGAGGGTTAAGTGACTTGCCCAGGGTCACACAGCTAGTTAAGTGTCAAGTGTCTGAGGCTGGATTTGAACTCAGGTCCTCCTGAATCCAAGGTCAGTGCTTTATCCACTGCGCCACCTAGCTGCCCTATTACCTGCTCTTGCTTATTCTATACCTACTTTTTTACAAATGTAATTTGGTAAAAGATTTCCATGTTAATCTGTTTAGGTAGTTTCCTCTTATCCTCATTATCAACAAGTTCCTTGATATTAATTCAGAATTTCCTCCCTGAGAACTTTCCTTCCCTTTGGGGTCAAATTCCCCTGCTAATATGAGGCCAGTGGATTCTCCTACAAAGAAAGCTAGGTGGCATAGTGGATAGAGAGCTTGGCCTCAGTTCAGGAAGAGCTGAGTTCAAATTCAGTCTCAGACACTAATTGTATGACCCTGAGCAAATCACTTAACATCAGTCTGTCTCAGTGTTCTCTACTATAAAATGAGGATAATAATAGCACCTACATCCCAGGATTGTTGTGAGCATCAAATGAGATAATATTCATAAAACATTTAGCACAGTGCCTGACAGGTACTTAATGTTCATTCCCTCTTTCCTTATCTATTCTCTGAAACCTTTGAAAGGCAGTGTTTCGATATCCAGGGTAAAGTTGATGTCATAACTGGTCTTCCTTCCTTTCTTTAAAAAATGTATGCATATGGATAACCTATTGCTTACTGTCTCAGGGAAGAGGGAGGGGAGGGAGGTAAGGAGGGATAGACTTTAGTACTCAAAACTTTAAATAAAAATTTTTATTATCATAAAAAATAAATGTAGGCAACAAATAGAAAAAATGTAGGACCCACTTGCCATCTAGGTGAAGTAGGCAATGGGGGACTGACTTATAATTGACTGAAAGAATACTGAGCACTGTGTTTTCTATGTAGGAAGGAGAAGGAGAAAGAGAGAGAGAGAGAGAGAGAGAGAGAGAGAGAGAGAGAGAGAGAGAGAGAGAGAGAGAGAGAGAACTTTTGAATAGTGGACTACAGTCCAGACATGTAAGAGGAAGCTGGCCCCCTATCATGCCCCATGACCTCTACTATTTTCAACTCTAAAGATCAGAGAGAGTAGATCTCCCTTTGGTGAGATCACTCTTTCTCCTGGTTTGAGTTGAGGTGCTAAATTCCTCCTTTACTATTAAGTATTCTTTATTCTCTTCTAATCTATATAATTTTTCCAAGTTTGTTTGCTGTTTTGCTTAGATAAATGGATTTACTTGTTATACATTATTTCTGGGGTGTTTTGTATAATTGTTTAGTAGGAAGGGGTTAATCTGGCAGGTGTAAACTAAGCCATCCTACTTGCCTTGAGAGTAATCAGGGATAGAACTGTGATTTTCTTCTTAGTTACTTATAATCATACATATAGACTTGAAACATGTGAGGTGTGGAATATAGTCATAATTCAAGCCCATTATCTTTCTGGGAGATGACAGAGAGACTGCCCAAATTAAGTGGTCCTATGACTTCCCTGCTCTTCTTCCTAGACAGGTTGTCTGCTGTGCTGGCACAAAGGAAGAAATGAAATTTACTTGGAGATATGATGGACCAGTTTGGATCTCAGGTCATCTATGCAGTATATATACAGATATAAGTATGTGTATGTGTTTATGCAATTATGTAAGTATGGTCCACATACTTTAAGAATTTTTTTTTAAATCAAGGTTCTTTTTTTTTTTTTGCATTGCTGTCATTATTCAAAGACTCCTCCCCTTCCTTCCCCAAAGCACCATCATTTACAACAAAGAAGTACAATTAAGCAAAACAAATGAATAACAGCAATGTCCAAACCACTTATGTATTATTTTGTACCTATAGTTCACCATCTGTGCTACTATTATGAGTCTTTCAGATAGTATAGGTCATATGCAAATAGGATTATTCCAACAACCCTGTTTCAAGAGTTTTAGGAATTTTCCTTCCTCATTCTAGAATACTGAGTTTTAGGATCCTTATCTCTCCCAGAGGCCAGTGCTCCAAAAAAGTAGAATTAAGGACAAAGGAAATAAGTTGGAGACTGGTTTCACCAATTGCTTTTGGTTTTGTCCCTAGCTATATTTGCATAATAGAGTATAAGGGGAGGGAGGATGGCCTAAGGGGAGCCTCTTTGTTGAAGGTATATATGATATCTTTATGTTTGTTTGTTTTCCAGTGGAAGCCTTAATATAGATTGCTGGGATGCCTGATAGGCATTTGTCAGGAGCTAAAATACATGTTTTCCCCCTAATCTCATCATAGGCTAAGAACTTTGAGGAGCATCCAGAGGAGGATCAATCAAAAGAAAAGACAGTCCTTAGACTAGGGGCATCTGCTATTTTTTGCTGGCTACCAGGATGTGTAAAGTTTTCATAGCTCTGTGCCTTGAAGACCTTTGAAGACCTTCCTTGTAATAGGTTTACTCAATGCTAGACAAATAGATGGTAGCAGAGATAGCTGGTAATCTCTGAAGCTAAAAACAAGCAGAGAGAATACCTGGTTGAGAGATAATACAAGCATAGATATGATATCTGGCAGAGATGATGCCCAGTGAGTGGAGAGTGAAGATGAAGACAAGACATCCAGCAGAGAGCAGCATGATCATATCACCAGAGCATAGAATTAGCTGTATAATATCAAATGTAGGTATTACCCTGGTCAAACATGTGTGTTTGTGTGTGTGTGTGTGTGTCCCTCTCTTCAGGTTCCTTTTCTCCCCTTATGTACCTCACCAGTGCTAGCATGATAACTTGTAAAAGAGTATATCTCCTATGGAAGTGGAGGGATAATTTCATCACTTAATTTGTCATTTCATCTGATTAAATGTCTTTTGCTTAGAACTAATATATCCCATCTGATTACCTTAGAAAAAGTAAACACATTGGTAAGGACTTTGTGAGCTATGATAATGTTAAGTAGGAATGAAGTAGAGGCTCAAACCTGAAATAGCTTTCTGAAGACCTATATTTGGGGGTTAACTTTGCTGCTGCATGTTCTTATACCATAATTTTAGTTCAGCCAGTCCCCAATCACTGGGCACATATTTTGTTCACAACTATTAGTTCTTATAAATAATTCAACTATTAATTGTTCATCAGGATAAAGCTTTTCTTAGAGAGTTCATTTATAATTACCTCAATGTTTCTTTCAAAGACTGGATTGTCTAGACAATCTATTTTATATTTTATTAAAATGAGAATTTTATGTAATCAATTAAAATCAATAAACACTTGTTAAGAACCTTTTCTCTTCCTGGCACTTTACTAAGTATCCAAATAAGAAAAAAGAGATAGTCCCTGCCCTTAAAGAGCTTACAATTTAATAAAGGAATTTTACATACTAAAGGAGGCTTTATACACATATGGAATTATGTAGATTATAGTTTTGTAACTATTGATCTATTTCATTTATTTTTAATTTTTATAAATTAATTGTGCAGATTGGATAATTTCAAAAAATGTGTTTATTTCCTTTTCTTTGGCTACATATTTTTTGAGTTTTTATTTAGATAATCTGGTTTGCCTTTCTGGCTTGGAAAAGGTTGAGAAAGTGCTCAGCTTGGAGACTTCAGAGGCAGACCACCCCAAGCAGGATGACCAGTGCCAAAGTGAAACCTTTCATTCTCAGATTTAAAATGGAAAAGATTACAGAACCCAAGACATGTCTGGGGAACTTTAGGATGAAAAATGTCATTGAAGAAAGTATAAGTGATTTCTCAGGACTTTCAGAGATTAAGGGAGCAACTTTTCCTCTTGCTATCCAAGGAGCCTGTTTAGAAATAGAGAAGATGGTGGTGATTCTATTGAAGTACCATGATCACATATCCTGCAACAAAAAGATGAATTCAATGCTGACCACCAGTTTATTTATATCATCTGGCAAAACAAAACAGGCGATATCATTTCCTCTGGAAAATTTTATTCTTCTTAAAGCAGTGCATAATCAATCTTGTCTGACTTTTCCACAGGTTCTGATTTCTATAAACTTTGCATCAAGAGAGTCACTTTCTAAGTATACTATATTATTAAGACTGGAAAATTTCACTTCAAGAGCTGGGGCCAAGGACGGCAGAGGGAATTGTTCTTGTAGCAGGAGGAGAAAATTCCTTTCTCTTTTAATTCCTCTTACTATTGACCATGTCATAGGAGACAAAGAAAGATCACTAGCAGACAGCACATATAGTTGAGATGAAAGAGACTGGACTAGTTGGAGACTAAATACATCCAAAGACAAGTCAGCTTTAAAGTATGACCCCTAGTATGAGAGCAAAGCACCAGCTATGGACTCTCCAAAGACACTAACCAGCAGGGCACTACACCTAAAGGGAGGTTGATAAGTACTCTACAAAGGTCGATAGGACTTCTGGTAATCAGTAATTGTAAAGTATTACTTTGCCACACATATTTTCTACATATGTGCCTTTGTACTTAAGGTTTGGGCCCACAGACCCTGGGCATATTTGTGGAACAATGTGCTGTGGTCTTTGAGGGAGAATGTTTTTGTAACTTCTGTTCTTGCTCTGCTATTTTGTGTGTGTGTGTGTTTCCCCTCTAAACACTGATTCTGAGATAGATTTTTCCCCGCTCAGATTGGGACATCCTGGGGCACTCATTCAAAGCTTGCTATTCTCTGAGAGGTAACCCTGCAGCTGTGCATTTAGGAAGAGAAAATAAAGACTATCTTTACTAAAAGACTAATTAATTCTGGCTTATTATTAGTGAAAAGAAAATTGATGTGGACTTGTGAGTTGTATTATTAGAAACTAAGCCTTTCACAGTTTCCTGTAGAACCTTGGGATAGTGGTATCAGGCTACCTCTGAGGACAAGTTGGGAGAGTGGATCTTGAGAAAGTATTATAATTAAGACATTTAAACATGGAAAATTTAGTACTGGGTGTCTTATCATTTTAGGTGGTGAGGGGAGAGAACAATCATTTATTAAGTACCTACTATGTGCCGGGCACAGTTACAAGCACTTTAGAAATTTTATCTCATGTGATCCTCATAAGAATTCTGAGATGTAGTTTATGCTATTATTATTATTATTATTTTATCTTTACATTTTACAGTTAAGAAAACTGAGAAAGAAGTTAAATGACTTGCTCAGGGTCCCACAGCTAGTAAGGGTCTGAGACTCAATTTGAACTCAGGTCTTTTTGACTCTGTGCTCAGCTCACTGTCCACTAAGCCACCTAGTTATCTCAAACCATGAAGGCTCTCTTCTTATTCTGGAAACAGATAGTGGTTGGCAAAAATCTAGTAAGATGTAGGCATCTTCTGAGAATCTAGATCATACTAAAACTTTCTACCTTATAGGCAAATATTGTGTTATAAATTCTTCTACTATTTTGTTTTGTTTTGTTTACCTGCCTCTGATCTTCTCTCCAGAGTCTCTTTGTCTTTCCCTGTCACCTGTGTCACTCAAAGTTTTAAATTTAAAATCTGTTTTTGATATTAAAAACATTCTTACCATTTGGTAGAATAGAGTCTATAAAGCACCTGCTTTGTACCTTAAACTCAGGTCTTCCTGAATTCTGACTTAGTTTTTACTGTGCTACCAACTGCAATAGTCCAGGTGAGAGGTGATAAGGACTCTGAACTAAGGTCTACAATGAATCCTGCTTTGGACATGTTTTTGAGACCTCTTTGGAGCAACCAGTTTGAAATGTCCAATAGGCAGTTCTCAGGGGAGAAATTGATGCTGGATATATAGAACTGGGAGTCATATTGTCCAGGAATGATAAAGAAATAAATACATGGGAGATCAAGAAGTCACAAGGTGAGATAGTATAGAGAGAATTGAAGAAGATATGTATGAAAATATCCAAAGGAAAGCATCATTGCAAATACATATTTTCTGATGGCAATGACTGTTAATGCAGGTGTGAGATCACCATTGCATGGAATTATCCATTGAAAATAAAGTTGTGGTGGACCAGGAGGGCGGAGCCAAGATGGTGTGGTAAAAATTATTTGTGGTAAAGATTAATATTGAAAGTTTTAGCTGAATCATTTGGGAGGGGGCACACCTGGCCCACCCTGAGATTGCTCATGCTACTGAGCAGCTCTTGAAGTACCTCCCCTTTTGGGGGAGGAAAAACTGAATGAGACTGGAATGGAGGGAACTTCTGGTAGGAGGGGTGTGTTCAAAAGTTCTCGCTCTTTGGGCCTGGCAAGCAGTCTGGTGGTGTCTGGGGACCTGGCGGAGGCACGTGTTTTGCTCTGTTTCGGGCAACTGCTGAGTAACTGTAGACTGACCGGGGTTTGGTGAGTTTTATGAAGGAAAATCCTAAATTCCTTTTAACTAGTTTAATTGGGAACTCTCTGGGATTGCATAGGCTAAGCTTAGAGTTAAGACAATCTATATGTATTTCTACCTCTTTATTTCCTTAATTGGTTTCACCTTTGTGGTTTAATTACTTCCCAAGTAATAAAACCTGATCCTTTATGAACTAAAGCTCAGAGGCTCCTTTTATTATTGGCCTGGGAGGAATATATAAAAAGGAAAGTTCAAAGGGGAGATTAAACCTAAAAGAGTCCCTCATATTTCTGGGACCCCAATATTAAGGTATCACCCTAATATGGTCCGTATATCAAATTTTGGCCCTCACAATGGCAAAGGAAAGGCAGTAAACACTCAGACTTCCTGACACAATTACTCAAAAAAAACCCCCCAAAAAACCAAAAACCAAAAACCCTGAAACACAGCTAGGAAAAAACATCTTTGAACAGCAGAAACCAAAAAAGATGGTTGAGATTATTTTCCTGCCAAAGACAGCTTGAAAGTTCAGCAGGAGGGGGAGCTGGGTTGGGAATGGAGTTCAGCCCCAAGTTCACAGGGACCGGGACATGGATCCAGCCCCAGGTAGGCTGTGCAGGAGAAACTTACTCCTAAGCCTCTGAATCAGCTGCAGTGCCAGAGTCTTCTGGAACTAAGCTCATGGTCTGGTGAGAGCACTAAATTCCTGGCTGGGGGTGGGGGCAGGAGGGAGTCTACTGGGGTATATGCAGGAGCTGAGAGGGAATTTGGATGTCCTAGCCCAGTGGGGAACAAGGAAGAAACCTTGAGCATGGCCCCCAGGTTGGGAAGAGGTGGTGGCTCGTCAGAGCTAACAACCAACAGCACACAAAGTTTTGTTGCCTGGTTAATTAGCAAGTTTTCCTGGGATTATGTACAGACAAGAGAAAAGGCCAGACAAGTGAAGAAACTGCCCCTCATTAAATCATAACACCTGGGACCTCCTGAAATTTGGGACAGTATAACCTAGAAGCAGGACCCCACACTAAGAAGGAGTTAAAAAATTAAGTAGGGGGGCAGCTAGGTGGTGCAGTGGATAAGGCACCAGCCTTGGACTCAGGAGGACCCGAGTTCAAACCCAGTCTCAGACACTTACTAGCTGTGTGACCCTGGGCAAGTCACTTAACCCCCATTGCCCTGCAAAAAAACAAAAACAAAAACAAAAGTTAAGTAAAAGATAGGCAAGATGAACAGGCAAAGAAAGTTGCAAACCATCGAAAACTTCTTTAGTGACAAGGAAGATCAAGGTGAACTCTCAGAAGAGGATAGGAACATCAGGGCTCCTACATCTAACACTTCCAAGAAAAAATATGAATTGGTCTCAGACCATAGAGGTGCTCAAAAAGGATTTTGAAGATAAAGTTAGAGAGGTAGAGGAAAAAATGGAAAGAGAAATAAGGGTGAGGCAAGAAAATCATGAGAAAAAAGTCAACAGCTTGAAAAGTCAAAGGGAAAAGGAGATAAAAAAGCTGTCTAAAGAAAATAATCGCCTAAGATTTAGGATTGAACAAATGGAAGCTAGTGACTTTATGAGAAAGCAAGACACAATAAGGCATATCCAAATGAATAAAAAATAGAGGGCATTGTGAGATATCTTCTTGGAAAAACTGCTGACCTGGAAAATATATCCAGGAGAGATAATTTAAAAATTATTGGACTACCTGAAAACCATGATCAAAATAAGAGCTTAGACATCATCTTCCAAGAGATTATCAGGGAAAATGGCCAAGATATTCTAGAAACAGAAGATAAAATAGAAATTGAAAGAACCTACCAATCACCTCCTGAAAGAGATCCCAAAAGGAAAACTTCCAGGAATATTATAGCCAAATTCCAGAGCTCCTGGGTCAAGAAGAAAATATTGTAAGGAGCCAGAAAGAAGCAATTCAAATACGGTGAAGCCATGGTAAGGATAGCACAGGATCTAGCAGCTTCTACATTAAAGGATCAGAAGGCATGGAAGATGATATTCCAGAAGGCAAAGGAATTGGGTTTACAACCAAAAGCACCTACCCATCAAAAATGGGATGTCAATGAAAAAGAGGACTTTCAGGCATTTGTGATGAAATGATCTGAACTGAATAGAAAATTTGACTTTCAAATTCAAGACCCTAGAGTAGCATAAAAAGATAAACAGGAAAAATAAACCATGAGAGATGTTAAATGGTTAAACTGTTTACATTCCTACATGGGAAGATGATGTCTAAATCATAAGAGCCTTCTGAGTATTAGGGCAGATAATAGGAATAAATTTAGACAGAGGGCAAAGGTGGGAATTGATTATGAAGGGATGATATCTGTAAAGCATTTATTTTTTTGTTTATCCTTTTTTTTTTTTTGGTGGGGGACAATTGAGGTTGATGAGTGACTTGTGTTTGAGGACAGATTTGGGCTCAGGTCCTCCTGGATCTAGGGCTGGTGCTTTGTCCACTGTGTCACCTAGCTGCCCCATGATGACATCTTTGGGGTAAAATTGAGGGGGGAGAGTAATACGCTGGGGGAGGGGATAGGGGAGAGGTAGAATGGGGTGAAATCTCACATGAAAAAAGCAGGAAAGGGCTTATAGAGTGGAAGGAGAGATTGAGAAGGAGTGAGGAAGTGAATGAGCCTTATACACATCAGAATTAGCTCAAAGACCTTAATCTCATCAGAATGGCCTCAAGGAGGGAATAACATATACACCCAATTGGGCGGAGTAATTTATCTAACCCTGCAGGAGAGTAGGAGGGGAAGAGGATAAGGAGGGAGGGACGAAAGAAGGGAGGGCAGAGCAAGGGAGGGAGCAGTCAGAAGCAAAACACTTTTGATGACAATAGGGTAAAAGAAGATAGAAAATAGAGTAAATATCATGGGAAGGGAATAGGTTGAAGGGAAATAGTTATAATGATTGATTGATGATAATGACAAAAATGTATGGTACTTACTTTGCTGGGCTGTTGTGAAGAAAATTCTTTCTCAAGTTTAATGTACTATATAAAAGTCATCTATTACTGTTGTTGCAATAATCAACCTCATGGGTTTATTGTAAGGAAATCTCTCTTTAAAATACTATATAATTGTAGCTTACTATAAAAAAAAGTGATGAGCAGGATGCTATCAAAAAGACCTGGAGGGACCTGCATTAGGTAATGCAAAGTGAAATCTACTATATATAAAAGAAGAGTATTATTGTGAGATAATCTGTTGTGAATTAATAAATTATTTTCAGCAATGCAATGATCCAAGATAACTCTGAAGGTCTTATGAAAAATGCAATCCACCTACAGAGAGAGAACTGATGGCATTTTAATACAGATTGAAACATAATTCTTTTTTGTTAGTTACTTTATAGAAAAAAAACAAAAATATAATGAACAGGATGCTATCAGAAAAACCTGGAAAGACCTACATGAACTGAAGCAGAAAATTTGACTTTCTGAAGTAGAGTGAAATGTATTGTATAGAAAATAACAACAATAGTGTAAGATGATCTGCTGTGACGTACATGGTTATTTTCAGCAATGCAATGATTCAATATAACTCTGAAGGACTTATGAAAAATGCAATCCATCTACAGAGAAAACTGTTGGTATTTGAAAACAGATTGAAGCATAATTTTTTTTGATAGCTCCTTAATCTGAAGTTTTGTTTTTGTCTGTTTTCTTTCACAACGTGGCTAATGTGGAGATGTTTTGCATGACTACTCATGTATAACATATTGAATAACATATTGAATTGCTTGAGTTCTTTCAGGGGCAGGGAGGGAGGGAGGAAGAGAAGTTGGAACACAAAGCTTTAAAAAATTGATGTCAAAATTTGTTTTTACATGTAATTTGGAAAAAAATTCTAAACAAAACAAAACAAGAAAAATTTTAAAAAAGAAAATGGGGGGCAGCTAGGTGGCGCAGTGGATAAAGCACTAGTACCTGAGTTCAAATCCGGCCTCAGACACTTGACACTTGACACTTACTAGCTGTGTGACCCTGGGCAAGTCACTTAACCCCCATTGTCCCACAAAAAAAAAAACAAACAAAAAAAAAGAAAATGAAGTTGTATAATGATTATAGCAATCTCACAGTAACTGGCTTAGGAAGAGGATGAAAACTTTGCTTGCGGCTCATCCAATTTCGTAGGAGGCAAGGACAGAGTAAGGGTGAACCTATTTAATCTATTCCATTGCATGAAGTTCCAGAATTAGTGATTAAAGTCTTGCCTAAGTCCATAATATCTTATTATTAATTAATTTTTAATTTGACTAAGTTTTTGGTCTGTGATGATGTACCTTTGAAAGTGAATTCAGGGGGCAGCTAGGTGGTGCAGTGGATAGAGCTCTGGCCCTAGATTCAGGAAGACCTGAGTTCAAATCCAGCCTCAGACACTGATACTTGGGCAAGTCACTTAACCTCCATTGCCCTGCAAAAAAAAAAAAAAAAAAAGAAAGCAAACAAGAAAGTGAATTCCAAAGATGAATTAAAACTACTAAGAGCCCGGGTGGATAACAGTGGAAGGAGCTAACATTTTCTTAAAGATCTTCAGAAATTAAGATTTCTAGGAACCTTGGAAACTTCTAGTGTTCTAGTTTATTTAGGCCTTATCACCAGAAAATCCTTTTTTTATGTTATTTAGCTTAATTCTCTAACCATGGTAAGGGGAGAGAGGGGAAGGAAAATGTTTTTTCTATAGTATATCTGTCTTCTATAGAAAGGAGGAACAGATGTCAGTGCTTTATTTACAATATGTTCTTATTGTTGTTGAATTGATTCAGCCATGTCTGACTCTTTGGACTCCATTCGAGGTATTCTGGGCAAAGATATTAGAGTGGTTTGCCATTTCCTTCTCCAGCTCATTTTATAGTTGAGGAAACTGAGGCAAACAGCATTGTGACTTGTCCAGGGTCACACAGCTAGTAAGTATCTGATGCTGGATTTGAACTCATGAAGAAGAGTCTTATGACTCCAGGCCTGGCACTCTATCTACTGCACTACTTGACTGCCCTTATTTACAATAAAGCTCCCTTTAAAAAAGACAGTATTCATCATCCATCTCAATGATTTTCTCTGAATTACAAAACAACAACAATGCAAAAACAATGCAACCCCCCCCCAATACCGTAACATCTGCTTGTAGGTCCAATATTTAATTATTTTATTTTCTAGAGGTATTATGTCTTGTTTTCACATTCTAACCCATATTGAAGTTTCAATATAGACTGTGTCCTTCAGACATACCTACTACATGGCATGGAATAGTCAATTTGTTTTCCATTTTTAATGTAAAAATATATGTATGATATACACATATATATTGTACAATATACGCACATACTTACACATGAATTATTGTTCCTAATTGTCCTTCTTGCACTTAGAAAGATTGAACATTATCCCAGCTGTTTTTGTTACACATGCCTGTAAGTCCCTGCTCCTGGGGAGGCTAAAGCAAAGGGAATGCTTGAACTTGGGAATTCAGAGTTGCAGTGGGGCTAAAGATAATAAGTGCCCACTTTAAAGCTGACATCAAAATGGTGAACCCCTGGAGCAGAGCACCACCAGACTTACTAAGCAGGGGAGGACCAGAACAGATCAGGAATGGAACAGGTCAAAGCTTCTGTGCTAATCCACAGGAGGAACAGTCCTGTGAGTGGCTTTCTTAGTCTAAGTGAGATAGGAAGACCCAGTCTCTAAGTAACAAAAAACAACAATATCATGGTTTTATAAAGATGATTTTGAATCTCTTTCCTCCTTATAAAGAGAACTAAAGAAAGAAATGACAACTTTAAAGAAAATCAGATTTATTTAATTAAAATTGGATGTATAACATTACAGACACTTAAAACCGATGAGATTATGTAAACATTTGATACCAATAAGCCATATAAAATTATAACCATTTCTATAATTTCAGACATATGAACATGACCTGATAAATTTCTAGTGCAATCATCCTCAAAATATAGTTCAGGGATCTGATCCCCAAGACCATATCAGGGGGTCTGTGAGGTCAAAACTATTTTGATAATAATACTAAGACATTTGATTTCTATTATGGCGAATGTTGATAGATATAGCCCACAGAAACAAAAGCTCTTTGAACTCCTCAATAACTTTTAAGAGTGTAAAGGGTCCCCAAGTGTGAAATTTCCTATACTAAGGGATATAGTTGGCCTAGGATGATGAAGTACAAATCATTTTCCTCTCTCCCTTTTCTTTCTAGAACCAGGATTTTTAACTAGGGGTCCATGAATACATTTCAGGGAAACTGAATTTGGATTTTAAAAAATTACATCTTTATCATATTATAGTTGGTTTTCTCTGTAAGCCTATGACTTTGCTATGCATCTTAAAACATTATTCTAAGAAGGGATCCATAGGCTTCATCAAATGTCCAAAGGGGTCCATGACTCAAATAAAGGTTTTGAACCCCTGCCTTGCTCTTCACCCTTTATTGTTATCCTTGCAGACCCCAATCCTAGAGCCAGTCATTTCTGTACTGCATCAGAGGCTGGACCTCTTTTTTTAATGTTTCTAGTTTTATTGCTATCCTCTGTCTGAGGAAAATAGCTGGGTACAGAAATCCATAGCCCAAGATTTATGAAGAAGGGACTGGATCTAGAATCATCCTTAAAGCATGGCAAATAAGAGAGATTGATACAGCAAAAGTACCTTGGAGGTCACCCACATGGCTATAGGAATCAGGGAAATGGAACTATAGGAAAGTAGTGGGTGGTTAAGTGGAACTAAAAATACCTCTGAGTCATATGAATGATAAAGCACTTTTGTGGGGGAAGGGTTCTTAGAGAGTAGAGGAGAAGACTGAATCTTTCTCCTATCAAAAATGCACACAAGTGTGAGTGGAGCCATGAGAGAAGGCGCAAAGTATAATTGTCTTGGGTTGGCCCCAATAATACCAGTCTTTTATTTTTCTCCTCCTTATCATAGGCCCCATGGCCTAGAATGAAAATGACTTTATTTTATTTCATTGCTGCAATAAATGCTTCCAACTGTTGAACATTCTAGACTCACTATAGGAAGCTGAATGCATTCAGCCTTTTCCTTTTATATCATTGGTTCATCTTTATGTAGTCAATTAGCAGAGAGACTATCTCAGAAAAATCTTCCAGGAAGGCTTCAAACTATCACAAACCTACCCAGCCATTGCACATGAGCAATAAAGTATGTACCTTACCTGAGGTGATGACAGTTAATTGCTTATTATTCATTATTATTTGGTTGGCTTTTCAGACTCCAGAGATTGGGGATTCAGGAGGCAACTTGCTAGTCATGAGATACTCATTTATGATCCCAGGGAAGAACTTCAAACTCTGCCCATTCAAGCTAGAATTTTCCTGAACACTAAAGATCCATAGTGCTTTTTAATTCCCCCACCCTCTTTCTGTACTGCCTAACACCAAAGCCTAAAAAAGGACTTTCTGATAAGCCTTTCTAGTGGGTGAGGTGAGAAGAATAAGCTTATTCAAGGACAAAAACTGACAGAGAGAGATCCTTCTTAGATGTTTGTAGATGCCCCAATATTCCCCTTTCCTCTAGACATTGTGACAGAGGTGACTAGATAAGGACTTAATACTCAGAGGTTGCCATTAATAAGTCTGGAAGTCAGTCACCTTTTCTTAACAGCAAACTGATGAAGCTCCCTCCACTCATCCTGAGACACCTATTGCCATCCATATACATGAAATGTTTAATAGATTTCTTTTTTTTTTGGGGGGGGGGATCGGTGCAGGAAGTTATCCGAATACAAGATTAGAAACTTCAAATAGACCAGGAGAAATTATGGCAAGTGATATAGGGACAAATTGATTTCCACTTTTACACATGATATATATCATTTAATGTTTCAGAACCTTCCAAGGACTGTGACCTGCCTAAGAAAACCTTCTGGCTTTGTGCCATTTTCTAAAATATTCTCTTCCAGCACTCATTGCTTCTTCTGCTTACTCTTCAGTTATTAGCACTAGCCAGTTTTAAACCCATGTCTTCATTGGGGAAGAAATAATAGTATGCACCAGAAATACCAGCTCTTTATTCCCCAGTGTTTATTTTTTCAGTTGTTTTTCAGTCACACTCAGCTCTTCATGATCCCATTTAGGGTTTTCTTGGCAAAGATATTGTAGTGGTTTGCCATTTCCTCCTGCAGTTCATTTTACAGATGAGGAAATCAAGGCAAATGGGATTAAGTGACTTGCCCAGAGTTACGCAGCTAGGAAGTGTCTGAAACTGGATTTGAACACAGGAAGAAGAATGTTTCTGAATCTACGCCTGGCATTCCATCCACTGAGCCACTGAGCTTCCTAGAACCAGAAACTCATTTCCAACACATGGATGAAGCATCTTTCTTAATCACTTGCCCCAGATCTTCATGGCAAGATGGAAAGATCAGGAAAATCGAGCCAGAGACATGAATTCAAATCCCAACCCCATCATTTGCTAGCTAAATGGCAATAACAAGTCCTTTAATCTCCATGGGTTGCAGTTTCTTCCTCTATAAAAGGCAATTATATTACTTGTAGTCTTTACCTCATAGTTTCTTTTTTGTTTCTTTTTGTGGGGCAATGAGGATTAAGTGACTTGCCCAGGGTCACACAGCTGGTTGTGTCAAGTGTCTGAAACCAGATTTGAACTCAGGTTCTCCTGAATCCAGGGCTGGTGCTTTATCCACTATGCCACCTAACTGCCCCTCATAGAGTTTCTGGGAAGAAAGAACTTTGTAAATCATGACAAGCTTTATAAATGGGAATTTTTGTGGCCATCACATGATACACATTTCTCAGATACTAAACTAAACTTTAATTAGGGAAAAAGAAAGCATAGAATGTTTAAACCTCTGAGTCCAGATCTGGGAACTGAGGTCTAGTCATCTATTTATTTGGTCATAGACTCATAGGAATATGGATTTAAAGTTGGAATGGACCTTAAAGGCCATTGAGTCTAAAATCTCATTTTTCAAATAAAGAAACTGAGGCCAAGAAAACCATACATGATTTTCCCAGGATCACACAGCTAATAAGTGTCAGAGTTGAGATTTAAACCCAGGACTTTGTGAATACATGTCCAGTGTTTTAGTCACTAAGCCATATTGGTATTTATCTTTAGCCAGGAATCAGAGAGCTCAACATTCACTGCCCTTTCTGCACTCTGGTCCCATGTCTCTGACAACATACTGCTAAATATGTCCCACTTTTATTTCCAACTCCTGAGGCACAGTTGAAACTAAAGTAATTCTGGGTTATTCTAGGGCACCACAGAAAGCTGTACCTAAGTTAACATGCCATTCTTTTTTTTAAAGCTGAGGCCACAGTTTCTTGTTGTCAGCAGAGAAAGGGGGATTTTAAAGCAACAAAGACAGGCTATTAAATACTCAGCTGCCTAAGGATATTCTCAACAAATCTTTATTCATGATGAAGGCAGAGCAGAGCAGAATATACTCTTATCAGTTCTACTACAATTTACTATAGAGAAAAAATAAATTTAATAAATAATTCTCTCCATCCTTTTCTTTCTCTTATCATTGGCTGAGACATTAAGTTTTTATTCTCTTCCAGCTGAAGAACGATCTTTATTAGATAATAGAGAACTCTACTTTCTCTTCTCATTCCTACAACATATCTAGAATGCAATATATTTGAATACTGTTATCTTTTTACACTTGGCATATCTTCTTCCCTCCCTTTCTTTCCTTCTTTTTTCCTTCTTTCTTTCCTCCGTTCTTTCTCCCCCCCCCCGCCTCTTTCTCTCCTCTTTTTTTTTTTTTTTTTTTTTTTTTTTTTTTTTTTTTTTTAGTGAGGCAATTGGGGTGAAGCGACTTGCCCAGGGTCACACAGCTAGTAAGTGTTAAGTGTCTGAGGCCGGGTTTGAACTCAGGTACTCCTGATTCCAGGGCCGGTGCTCTATCCACTGTGCCACCTAGCTGCCCCTCTCTCCTCTTTTTTTTACAGTATTATATTATGGCATAAGGTTTTGAAAGGTTAGACTATGAGTCAAGACTGTTGAGTCACTTTGGTTCCAGTTCTGCTTTTGATATGTAATGGACTATGTGACCCTGGTCAAGTCATTTAACTTGTAGTGTTCCAGACAATTCCCTAAAATAATAAATTGAAAAGCACAGGCTAATCTGTAATCTGAGAGGGATTCCCTCACTAGAAGTTCCCTTTTCCAATGAGATCACAGGTCTGCTTCAGAACAAAACAAAACATGACTGTAGGAAATATATCATAACACAGTAGATAAGAAGCCCTGAAATCAAGAATAACTAGATTGATGTCTTCCCTCTGACATATATAACTTTCACCATGGACAAGTCATTCAAAGTCTCAATATCTTAAATAGTTAAGACTATGTTATAGGTAATTTGTGGAGATGTATATTGGTAAAGGGAATGTCTACATAGGTAGATCCCCATCTTGACAAAATCAGTCCTTTCTCCAATTCATCTCACCAAAGAAAAAGGAGAGCAGGCAAATCTAAAAACACCTCTAAATGGGGTCCTAGGAGACTTAGTTCTTTTGTTAATGAACAGGACTGAGAATTAGTTAACTGTCCAAACTAATGATAGATTCCACAACTCTATATAAAACAAGTGTCTGGTACAAGGGAATTAATGATATACTCAAGCAATTCTGTCTCCTCCCTCCCCACTAGCATTCATTGTCTAGGCAGTATTCTTAATTTTTCCTGCATCATGGACCTTTATGGCAGTTTGATAAAGCCTATATGGACCACTCTCCAAAACAATGCTTTTAAAGACATCATTTTTAAAGACATGGGATTAAAATGAAACCATTTCCATTAAAATGCAATAATTAAAATATTTTAAAAAAAATAAACAACTTCTTGGACCCCAGGCTAAGAAACTCTGCTCTTGTGGATGCCAGTTTAAATACATATAGTCAGACTCTTGCCATCATCTAGGTAAAATAAGTATTTATCATGTAACTATTGCATGATCAGCCTGAAATGGAAAATATTTAATTTAGTTAAGGCCAGAGAAGAAAATATTTCATAGCATTACTTCCTAAGGTGGTTTCCCAGAGCTAGGATGCATTCTTATTATTCAGTACCCCTACCTGTGCATCTATCACATTATCTCTTTTGTCATTTTATAAAGATACTCCCATTGGAAGTGTCCAGCATATATTAAATGCATATTTTTGTATACTGGATATCTATGTGAATACATTGCCTACATGTAATAACACATATACAGATTATGATTAAAATATTCAAAATGTGAATAGTACATTATCAAGGGTTAGATGAATTCAAAAATTAAATTTCATAGAATTACAGAATGTTAGAAATGGAATAAATTCTAGATTCTAAATTCCATTTAGTCAACAACCCTTCATTTTATAGCCAAGGGAATTAACGAATGGAGAAAGAAAGTGAATTGAGTAGTCTCATAATTTGTAAAACTTGGCAAAACCTGAACTTGAATACAGGCTACTTGGATGGAGAACTACTTTGGTTCACAATAGTGAAACTTGTCTTCTTGACACAATTCTTTAATACCTGGCAGTTCTCTACAAATATATATTATAGATAACTTAATTTGCTTTGATAGAGGGAGTTTTCACATTAGAAACCCCCTATAGTTATGAAATCTCAGGTCTAGACAAAAAAAGGCCATACTTTTAAAGGTCCCTTTCTATAATCATAAGGATATTCAGATTATTCTCAGTATGACATTTCAGTGTGCATTCCTATTGGTATATATAGTTTCTCCCATCAGGTCCTTAATTTTGTTTTTACTATTTTTTTTACTATTCTAAAAGTTTGTGAGTAGACTACTCCACTGAGTTCTTGCAATTTCACATTTTTGTCAACTTTTTCAAAATCTATATTTTAGGTAAGTAACCTGAATCCCACAATTTTCTTTGAACCTATCCCCAGGTCCCAAACAAAATGAGTTCCTACACGGCTTCCCACATGAGAGATAGATTTTGGCCTTCTGACTTCCCAAAGGTTCCCATTATAAAGAGCTAAATTGGTTCTAAAATTGAAGCTTATATTAATTTTGAAATCAAATAAAAAGGTTCACTAATATACCATGGATATTTGCATTTGGGGAAGAAGTTTTTTTGCCCTTAAGAACAGCCTAATAAACAGTTGAAAAACAATTTACTTTTTACTACTTCCCGAAAGAAGAAAAATCTGTTTAACTTCAGTACTCCAAAGGGTTTGTTCTGTTAATGTCTATTGTTAAATCAATGTTTCATTTAAAATATAAATATAAGTAGAGGATTTTTGTTTTGTTCAGACCTCTAATTTTTTCAGTAGGAGTTTTCCTTTTGAAACTTCCTCTAACAATGTATATCCAACAACTCTTATTACTTATGTATGGTCTTAGAGAGTTTGAACACCTAGCAGGTCTATTTTATAGGCAAAACCTGGAAATAGGTCTACCTGGGTCTAAGATAAGCCCTCTGCCCACAATATCATATTGTCTCATTTACAATCTAAATATATTTTGAGTGAAAGACAAATATTACAAAGTTACAGTATCTAGACAAGAGTTCCAGAAATCTGGGAACAAGATTAACAAAAGACCAAGAAATTTCAATATGGTGCCTTGTACACAGAGCAGGCAGTTTAGCTAAAGAGAAAGTATGTGTCTATTCCACCAAACAAGGGTGTTCTGCTCCAATGGTGGCCTGCAGGGGTTTGGGGGTTGGGGGGTGGTGGAATATATTGTACTTGAAGAAGGAAAAGATATAGAAGAAGGTATGAGGAGTAAGGGGCTCCCTCTCTGGGTTAGATGACACACACAGCATATGTGGTAGGATAATATTGGGTGACAGAAGTGATAGGATGATTTCAGTGGAAAAGAATGGGGTAAAAACTCTGATTCTGATCCTTTCATAGTTTTCCTCTGAGGAGTTTCATGTGTTCATATAATTTTTCTTCTGAATGCAAAGACTTATGAGTGATAAATGAAACCCCGAGGAACTTAGCAGCAAACTGGCCTCCTTGCCATTCACTATGTATTCTGCTCCTTTTTCTATCTCTGTATTTTTTCTTTTTACAGTGGAGGGATTTTCCTTTTGAAATTTCCTCTATCATGTATAGAATGTTGTTTTTTTCTCACTTAATGTCTTACATAGTAGTTTCCTTCAAGGTTCTGCCCGAGAACCACATCCTCAGTGAGATTTCCCCAGTTGTTAGTGCTTTCTGCACTCCCTCAAATTAGATTAAATTTACTTTTTTATACATTTTGTATTTGGTTATCTGTTTACATGACCCCTTCCTTTGTGTAAGGAGAAACCAGTCTCCTTGAAGACACTTTCTTTGTTTCTAATTCTAGCATCTAACAAAATGTTTGGGATATCATAGGTAGATAAAAAATGATTCTTGAATTCAATTGAAATCCTAAGTTATTTTCTTTGCTTGTTTATAAGCATAGTCTAATTATGCCATTTACTGAGAACACGCATGACTTATTTTTTCTGTCACTGAAACATGAAACCTTGAAAGCTGACAAATAAACGTTTAAGGGCTACCTCCTTGATCCATTGCAAATTTGTTATGGCCTGGTCTGGTCAAAACCAGGCAGCTCAATGAGAAATACTTAAATAACAATTGATCTGCCACTGTAAAACTGAAGTCCAAGGTTACAAAAGGAATGAGATTCTGCATCTTTTAATGAAAGATAAAACAACAATATAAACATACACAAATTTACAGAGAAGGGACCAACTTTAATACATTTGGAGTAAAAGGTGTTTCTTTTTTAAATATGGTATAAAAATAAATGCAAGAAACATTAACAGAGAATGTACGGACAATGGACAAAGACGCAGGTTTTTTTCTGACTGGGAATACATAAGTGAAATGAAACTTTCTGTTCTAATTTACTGCTCAATAAATGTGATGCCATATGCATATTTATTAATATATATATATATTTTACAATTCTTCCAGTTTGTGATTTACTGTATTTTTTTTTAAATAAACTGTGTGTCTAGTAGAAGCTTTCAAAAAAAGTTTTCACTGTACTTGAACTCGCAGAAAAATAATAGACAGATCCAGCTTGATATGAAGGAGGAAGTGAACAGACAAGGTTTGAAATGGAAGCGGTGAGAAAGGATAGAGTCCCTCGGAGTCTGGAATGCTTTAGTGTACACAAAAGAGAACAAATCCAGTCTTTTGCTCATGCAACATCTTGGTCTAATGTCCTCTGATCCAGGGAATTAGTGAGCTACAAAGTGTGTATAATGATTCGAGGCTGGGTCCATGCTACAAGTAGATCCTTTTAATAGGACTGAACTAGACTGGTTAATCTCTTTGATGTGAGCGATTTCCCCTGAGGAAAAGATAAGAACACAAACAAAGAAACAGAAAACAGAGGCATGATCACTGAAAACCTGCTCAATGGCAGCCCTCTGGTGTTGGATGTGACATTGTGAAATCATGGGCAATCAATCCAGTACCAGGGTTGAGATGGGGCCCCTAAGGTATACCTTTGCTTAAATTTTTAGCCACTGGACAAAATTTACCCTCCCTCTCTCCCCTTCCCCATCCCACCAATTGCAAACAGACTGATGGTTTCACAGCACAGATTAGCAAATAATAAACATGTCCATAAACATTCCATTTATGCATAGCAATGAATCAACACCTAAGCCTGGTTTTTGTCATTATACCTACCAGATACAATAATCTTGGATATAAGACTTCTCAGATAGGATATTTTTCAGAAAGCTACTCTGTCTTGGGAACAAAGGGATGATGTCATGAAAATATTTTTGTTTGTTTGTTTGTTTTCCAGGCAACTAAACAAGAATTTGTCAAAAATCTGTGTTGATTGAGACGAATGGGTTTAGTATCTGAAAAAAGTAGGACTGACTTTACTGATTTTAAGTGATAAGAACTGTGTGTTAAAGTGATAGAAACCATGACTATTCCACAAAATGAAAGGAAGAAATGAAGGAATTAACTGCTCTGCTACTTTGGGGGAATCTCATCAATTTCCCATTTCCCATCATATAAGTCTTCATCACTTGAAAGAGAAAGGGTGCCTGTCTATGAAGATAATTTTATACCCTTCAGTGATATTTTTTTGTTAATTTTTCAGTATCAGATATGCAGTCTATAGGCTAGTCATTTTTTAAAACCTCATATTACAAAACATTAATCTAAAATAGAAAGTCTTCTAGCGTACTCAGATACCTAAATAATTTATGGGATGGAATTTTTGTCTCCTGTAGGGTAGAATCAAGGTTGAAGGCCAAAGCCCTGAGAGAAATATTGCATTCTGATCACATAAAGAAATTGAGATAGAACTCTTGCAGCAATACATAATGTAATCACCTACTATGTCCTTATAATATGATGAGGGAGAGCTGACAGAGAAGGAATTATCACCAAAAGGGCATTATTTTTAGAAGTGAAAACATTTGAGCCAAGGAGAAGATTCAAGTCAGGCAGTGCCAATAAATATACTTAATAGCAATTAACAACCACAGCATGCCTGTATAAGGATTAATTCAATCTCCCTTGCTAATTTTCATAGCAGTCACTACCAGTGAGTAACAGATTTTGGAAGTTCAACTTAGCTTTCAATATGAGAGATGGAAAAAGTCAAAGTATATAGGAAGATCTATCCTAATATGAAAATTTTCAGTCATTGTGTAAAATAAGGAAAAGGAAAAAAAGGAAGAATCAGAAAAATGGGCAACTTGCAAAGTATATGGCCTCAGCTGATAAAGGAAGCAGATAATTCCTGTCATAGATGCAGTACTTCTTCAGGTGGTTGAGATTCCCAAAACATTCTACTTCTGACTATAGTAAAAAAGTTGCTGCTATTCAGGATGGAAAAAATTAACCTGTTTTTTCTTCTAATTCCAGACACTCATGCAACAGCATGAAAAGATACCAATAACCCCACTTCCTGCTTCTAGGCTGAAGATTATCTGATAATTTTACAAAGTAATACCAACTACTAGAAGGTTCAGTGATTTTTGCAAAGTATTAACCTTCTAGAACTTAGGGGATACATATCCTAGTGAGTTGCCTAAGGAACATAGATGTTAAATGACATGCCCTAGATCACACACCTGGTAAGGCTCAGAGGCAGGATCTGAATCCAGGTTTTCCTGACTCCATTCAATAAACTGATGGCCTTTTTTAAACTTCTTTTGAGGTTGTATAGATACCAAAAGGACCATGTAGGCTTATGGCACAATAAGTACATTTTAAAAAATTAATTCAACATGGAAACCCAAAGATGCATATGAGTTCATTAAAAAAAATAGAGAGTTGGAATGTGAAAGAATTGATGAACAAGCAAGTTACACATGCTTGCTGTTTTAATCATAGGACTCCCTGATAGAAATGAAAGACATTCTATGGACCCAAGAGCACAAATGCTCTTTTGTTTGTTTGTTTTTTGCAGGGTAATGAAGATTAAGTGACTTGCCCAGAGTCACACAGCTAGTGTCAAGTGTCTGAGGCTGGATTTGAACTCCATTTCTCCTGAATCCAGGGCCAGTGCTTTATCCACTGCACCACCTAGCTACCCCCAACAAAACTGCCCTTTCAATACAAAAAAATATATATCTTAATCTCAATCAGATCCACTCTTTTGAAAACTCTGTCACCATATATGTTAGATATTATAAAAAGTCAAATCATTTTTTGGGGAGGGAAGGAAGGGAGGGAAGGAAGGAAAGAAAGAGAGAGAGAAGGAAGGAAACATTTATTGTTTTTGGTATGTGCCTGGTATTATTCTAAGTACTTTTTAAATATTATTTTATTTGTTCTTCACAACAACTCTGGGAGGTAAGTGCTATTTTTACCCCCATTTTACAGTTGAGGAAACTGAGGCAGGTAGAGGTTAAGTGATTTATCTAGGGTCACACAGCTAGTAAATGATTAGGATCATATTTGAACATAGGTATTCCTCATTCTATGTCCATCATCTATTCACTGAGTCACCTAGTTGCCTCCAAGAAGAAGAAATTTATGGATAGTTTTTCAAATAGACAGAAATATGGGCTCTGTATGTTTTAGGCTACTCATTCTGTTGAAAAACCTCAAATGGGTGTGTATGTGTATGTGGGGAAATCAGGTTTGGTTCTGGGTCCAAGAGAAACTATTTGAATTTCAATAATTTGGTAACACTCATTTGTCAGCAAGGTTTCTTGGAAACTGTACAAATTTAGCTACTGCCAATAATATTTCCACAATTTTGCCAAGTTAAAGAATGAGGGGAATTTTTATAGCTAAATTCCAAATTCCTGAATCCAAGAGCTAAGAAGAAAAATCAATGGCCCTTACTAATAGTGGTTTTAACCAGGTGCCTCTTAAATGAAACTCCTTATAAATAACATAGATTTTTAGCCAAATCCTTGTGCATTCTTTCCTAATACTGAAGGTTAGGAGACTTTAGTGAAAATAGAAATCTTTAGAGATAGAGAAAAATAGATATGGAACAAAAGGAAACTCAGAACAACAATAGAAAGAAATCTAGACTATACCCTCCACAATTGATTCAGGGGAGTTACACAATTACCAGTGAATGGACTATATACTTGAAAAAAGCAGCACGGAACTAATTTAAGGACAAACAAACCTCAGGCTGTAACCTGGTATCTGACTGAACATAAAACACCATTACAATCTACAAAACAATCAGATAAAGACAAACAAGCAAAGTCCTCAAGACCCTTGGTGAAAAAAAATACCATTACCATGCCCTGAATGGGAGAGTACATGCTACTATCTAGTAAAGTTTTTTTTTTTTTGTATTCAGATTTTTCTGAACATCTTGCTAAAGGCATTGCTTCTGCCTTTTTAAAGAACTAATTACCTGACAAAATATATAATTTGCCAGCAAATAGCTCAGATGGAAATCTAATCCTTAGGGAAATATCACCAAGATGGTGATGATGATGGAGAATTGGATCAGGTCAGATTTTCAGCTATAACCTCAATGAGGAAAAGAAACAGCATTGGTCTCTCTCCTTTCCTGAAGCATTAAATGAACTCTGCAGGAAGAAGTCAGCAATCAGGTAATTAGTTAGCCCTATGTGTTTGTCTGTTTAGCTATATGAATAAGTAAGAGTGTTTCCTGGACTGGAGGAAGTAAGCAGAATGGAAGAGATGTTAAGACATGAAAATAGAGGCACTTAAGGGAATATGTTAAGGAAGTAGTATGGGGTAGGGGAAAGAGACATGATTTAGAGTTGAGTCCTGGATTTGAAACCTACCTCTCCTACCTAAGGACTTTGGGCAAGTTGCTTCCCATCATTAGGAACTGTTAGTAGACTCTAAAATATTTTGAGGGTAGAGGCAATTTTGGTTTTGTCTTTTTATGCTTTTTGGCTAACATTGTGGCTAGTACATAGTAGGTGCTTAATACATGCTGTTAAATTGATTTGATCTATTTTCCTCATCTATAAAACAGAGGTGTTAAATTAGAGAACCTGTTAAGATTCTTTTCAGCTTTAAATCCTATAAATGCAGTTATCAGTATTTTTTTTTTGAAGTCTTCAACCACTTTTCAATAGTTGTAATTATCTGTGCAGCTTGCTGAAGGTGTCTTGTAGCTAGTCCTTTTCTATTGCTCCTTAACTTGCCACACAGAATGCTGTCTCAGAATGGCTTGTTAGCTCCAAGCTAGGCATAGGAACCAAGAGGTCCCCAAACTTTTCTTAGTTTTGCCTTTAGTCTTGTGGTTTTAGTCACTTAATTAAATGTCACTTTTTCACATTACTATAATATATTTAAAAAGCACCGAGCATAGGGTAAAACAAGAAATCCCAAAGACTGTAACTATTAATGAGGTAGTACTGGTCTGGTGATGGAAAATCCTCATTGTCTCACCCATCAAAACCCTTGTTTGGTCTTCAGGCTGTCTATAATATATCCAACTTCTAGCCATTATTTCTTATTTTCCACTACCCCATGAAAAATTTTGATAGTTTACTGGGTAGAATTATGGTCCTGCAATCACTGAGACCTGAATTTGCAACTTGCATCTAACACTAGCTGTATGACATTGGGCAAATCACTCTCTCTGGTCCTAAGTTTTCTCATCTCTAAAATAGAATTCAGGACTCTGGTTCCTTATAGGTTGTAGAAAGAAAGAAGGAGGTGTGATGATTGGAATGACGCCACCTACCGGAGACTTACTATAGGAAAGCTCCACCATGAAGGAAGGTCTTTGAGGGCAGGACCATGCATCTTTTCTTTGGTGTCAGGAAGTGACATTTGCTGGTGGGAGGAGGAAGGGGGAGCCGGGCGCTCTGCCTCTTTTTCTTGTCCTAGGGACGCTGGTGGAGAGGGGAGCTAGAAATGCGTTCTCCCTTTAATAGATCGGAATCTAGGCCTTTTCTTCTCTCTTTACCAAATTCTTATTCTCCTTAATAAATGCTTAAAAGTCTAACTCTTGCTAAAGCTTATAATTTATTGGCGACCACTCATTAGATATTTTAGACAGTTTAGCTAGAATTTTAGCCCTTAACAGAGGTAAAGTACTGGAGGTACTGAGCAAGATAGAGACCCAAGTATGGTTGGACAGGACAGAGACCCAGGTACTGAAACTGTGACATTTTCTAACTTGATACATTTTTCAAAGAATGGCTGTAATTAAAAAGATATATTAGGTAATTTATTTTTCACTATCAATGGAAAATCATTGAAAGAAGAACCTTCATTTATTCGTTTGGATTTCCAAACCTGGATTTCTAAAAGTCAGACTTCACCAGAAAAATAATTAACAGTTGAATCATTTTTACTCCCAAGAAAGAAGCCAATGTAATTTGGAGACTTAGTTTCCAGGAATTACTGTGGGCCCCATTTGCTTCTCTCGTTCTTTGTTGAAAAATTACAGGCACAATCTAATCTGTTTATTATTTTTGGCAAGTTTTGAGGACATTTAGCCATTGGCTCAAAAAAAGTAGGGGGAGAAGCCAAAATAGATGACATAAATAAGACAAAGTAAACATAGCATAATCATCTATGGGGCCTGCTGAACTTTTAAAGAAATGACTTTGGGAGTGCATATTCATATAGCTCTTTCTTGGTGTTTATTATTTACCTGTTTTCAAAGCATGCCTCAAAGTACTAATACAAAACTAAATATAATTGATAAAGATAGCAAAAAGGGTTCCCTTTTGGGAAAGAAAATGTTTTATGTATCATAAAAACAATACTGATTAACATGCGATAGGATAAATGAGGACTTGGAATAGGTGGTTGACACTAAGAAAGGTATTGAGTCCGTGGCACAGGAATTCCTAACAAACATCCCATAACAACTAGTACAACTGATCAACTGAAGAAATTTAGGATGGGAATCAAATTGGTATAGGGGAGTAAGACTAAAATCCAGGAAGTCAGAAAGACCTGAATTCAAATTCAGCCTCAGACATTTACTAGCTGTGTCATTCTGGGAAAGTCACCTAATCTTTCTCTGTCTCAGTTTCATCAAATTGTAAGAAACATATAATAAAAGGACCTATCTCACAAGGTTATTATAATGATTGAATGAGATAATACATGCAAATGCTTAACAGAGTACCTGGCACATATTAAACATTCAATAAATGCTTATTCCCTCAATTTTCCCAAATCCTTATCCAACTAATATTCCAATAATAATAAAGTGGTGTCTGTTCAAAACAGTAATCGAAAAGATCATGGACAATCAGTACTCTTAGACCACTGAGGAAAACATAAAGTACATAAACTAATCCATTCAATTTCCTTTAATTCCACTTTCTAAATTGTGGGCAATTAGTTCATTTTTTACTGTGAAAAGGAAGACAACTATAGGGTAATAGCTTAAAGAAATGGTAGGGTCGATTGAAGGGAAGTTTTTAGTTTTGTTTCTTTTTCTTAAATTATATGAGATACATGTTTGTAAGCAGAAGGGAAGGAGATATTTTTAACTGAAAATTAAGAGAGATAGGGTGATCAAAGGGAACAAATTCCTAGATGAAACAGAATGAAACGGGGCCAGAAGTACAAACAGATGCACCACTAAAGAAAAGGAGAAGGCAATATTTTCATTTGAAAAGTAAAGGAAGAAAGAATGAGGATGAAGTGGGAAAGTCTGTCATCATTGACAAGACATTTGAATGTTTAATTATGGTTTTCATTGAGCTAACCCTCACATTAAGAAGATGCATGGCATTAGGAGCTAGTCAAAAGAAAGTTGTGACCAACTTTGGGACAAATAAGGCAAGTTGTCATAATATGACATTAAGAATAGCTTTTATTATGGTAATGTTTCACATAATTGCACATCTATAACCTAGGGATGAGGTTAGAGGAGGGAGGGGAGGAAAGATAGAATTTGGAACTGAAAATTTTAAATACAAATGTTTTTTATTATTTTAAAAAAGAATAGATTGCTATGGATAAAAAATGACTTTTCAGCTTCATTTTTGCTGCCATTATTTGTTCAATTGAAACACCCTGTGATAATATTGTTTGTGAAAGAGTGATATAAGCTATTACATGATCCTGAGCATATTTTCCAAGCTAGATACTCTGAAATGGTTCACCATGAAGTGGTGGTGGTAATAAAGCCTTGTGCTACAAATCTATAGCCCCATCCTCCCTCCCATCCCCATCCTAGCTTCCCTATGGCTTCACTAACCATTTCTTTGACTCAGCCAAAAACTTCTTTCCCTGGAGACCATTTTCCTATAGATAATACCTCCTCTGCTAAGAAGGTAAGCTCCTTGAGGGCAGGGACTCTTTCATTTTTGTCTTTTTGTCTCCACTTCTTAGCATAGTGCCTGACACATAGTAGGAGCTTAATAAGTGGTTTTAAAAAAATCATTCATAGCTGTGCTGTGCTTCTTGAAAAGTACTACTGTTACCCTGCAACCAGCACCTGTGGCAGTGAGGG
Source organism: Dromiciops gliroides (assembly GCF_019393635.1). Classification (NCBI taxonomy): domain Eukaryota; kingdom Metazoa; phylum Chordata; class Mammalia; order Microbiotheria; family Microbiotheriidae; genus Dromiciops; species Dromiciops gliroides. Next base: position 137,817,252 of record NC_057864.1, on the reverse strand, counting down.
GCAAATATCCCAAAGTACACCCTAGACATATGGAAAATTCCTCCAAGGCTATTCTTTTTTTTTCTTTTTTTCTTTCTTTTTTATTTTCTTTTATTTTTTTAGTGAGGCAATTGGGGTTAAGTGACTTGCCCAGAGTCACACAGCTAGTCAGTGTTAAGTGTCTGAGCCCGAATTTGAACTCAGGTACTCCTGACTTCAGGGCCAGTGCTCTATCCACTGCGTCACCTAGCTGCCCCTCCAAGGCTATTCTTGATGCAATGGAGCTAAATCACTAGTAACATATACTGGTTCAGTCTATAGAATTTACAAAGCAAGTAGGGATAAAGTTACCAAATCAAGCTAACGAAAATAAATATGGACCTATTGTCTAAGAAGAATTAAACTACGTGTCCATATATGCCAAACACTGATCATTTGATGACATCCCATAGGAAATATAACTTGGTATTCTCAAACAATTCATTACCACACCAGTGTCAATTAAACAATCTCACAATAATATGATAGATTGGATCATTTTGAAATCTGTATAAAAAGAAAGAGAAATGTAAAGAGCCCAACTTTAACCAGGCTCTCAGTATATTTGTATCCTTCTATCTGGGTTTCTCAGTGTTATGTTACTAAGTAATGTTGAGAGGGGAACTAATAGGAGCTTAGGTAGGCTAGGAAAGAATTCATATGATGGTGTTTGAGCTGAGTCTTGATGGAAGCAAAGAATTCCAATAGACTTGAGGTGAAGAAAGGGTTCATCTTAAACCCATGAGACAACCAAGCAAAGTCATGGTATTGGGAGATGAAGTATAGGGTGTGAGAAATAACAAGACCAAGTACCTTGGCTGTACTGTCTAGTGTGGGAAGGTGAGTAAGGGTTGTTTTTGTTTGTTTGTTTGTATTTGAGGCTGGAAAGGTAATTTGGGGCCAATTTGTGAAAGATCTTAAATACCAAACAAGGGAGTTTATATTTTATTTAGTGTCAGTAGACATCTAAGGAATGAAAAGCACTTATCATAGGCTTAATAAGTGTCAAGTACTATACTAAGTGCTAGGGATGAGAGAGAGAGAGAGAGAGAGAGAGAGAAAAGCAAGCCAAGGAGACCCTGCTCTCAGGGAACATACATTCATTCTAATGGGGGAGACAACATTTATAGGCTAGTAGTAGCCAGTAAAAGGAGTTATGGTCTGAGAAGTCACAAAGAAAAGCAGATGAGTAAATCAAAACTGCAGGCAGTTTAAATATCCTTTTGAGAGACAATGATAGTATTTTTGCAAGTAGGAAAGGAAGAAAGTAAGGAAGGAGAGAGGGAGGGAGGGAAGGAAAGAAGGAAGGAAGGAAGGGACGGAGGAAGGGAGGGAGGAGGGAGCGAGGAGGAAAGAGGAGGAAAGAAGGAAACATTGCCTCTTTTCTTAACTTGGTACCTACCTCCTCCCTCTTTTATTATTATAGAATACAGTAGGCACTTAATAAAAACTTGTAGAATTGGAATTTTTATATGGAGAAATAGAAATCAAGACACAGAATGATATATGTCCTAGATTATTCTTGGGACACAGCTTCTCTGCCAAATAACTTATGTTTATATGATATTTATATTCATAAGGCTTACAAAGTACCTTATTTGCAGCAGATTTGTAGGATGTGAAAACATTAACATCTCTATTTTAAACATGGGGAAACTGAAGTTAAAAAGGGTCATACTCAATGTCATGAGGATAGACAGAAGCTGGGTGGCTGTAAGGATCATAACATGAGAAATACGAAATTTGGAAGAGGCATGGGGTTTTGAGAAACTATGCTTTGTTTGGGACAGATTGTATTTAAGAACTTTGGGACATTCTGTTAAAGTTTTTGTCTAGGAAATGAGGGCTGGTGCTGGATATAATGATTTGGGAGTCATTTCTAGTCAGTCAAGTTAATCAAAATTTCTTAAGTATCTATTGAGTGCTAGACACTATATTAAGTACTGGGGATACAAAAAGAGGCAAGAGACAGTTCTGCCCGCAAGGAGCTCACCATCTAATGGAAAAAGATTAGATTTCTACTCATGGGAGCTACTGAGATGATGAAAGAAAAGAATATCTATATATAGATATATAGATATAGATATAGATAGAAATATAAAGAGATAGATAGAAAAGTAGACAGAACTTTAGTGAATTTCCATACTTCTTATCTTTTGCCATTTTTTCTCTTCTAAATAATGCTTCATTTTGTGTTTGCTTGGTTGTTTGACTGGACTTGTGATTTAATTAGTGAAGAGTTCTGTATTTTTCCTGAAACCTATTCTTAGTCGATTGGGGTACTGAAAAACTAATTGATTGAATAAGGTCACACACCTACCCTGTTCTAGATCTTCCTGAATCATAGGCCAACTCTCTATTCACTATGCAATGCTAAATGTGCTTTATGTTGTGATATCTCATATCAAAATTATGTTATCATACAGGCTTTTCAGGAAAAGATATTACATACTAACAACATCGTATGATTATTCATTTTAAAAGCAAATCATGACGGCATGAGGCAAAAAAGGGAAAAGGAAATGCAATACAAAGAGGAGGGTTATTGGAGAGAAGGAATACTGAGCATATGAAATCAAAAGGAACATCTACAGAGATTGTGGCATACATCTTTCACACTGTATAACTTTCCTCCAGAAATAATAAATGTATATATTATAGGCTGAAGAATCACTCCTAAAACCTAATGAAAGTGCTGAGTTCTTTAATAACCATTTGAGAAAAACAGAAAATCATGTAGGACTCGCCCATCAACTTGACAGTCTCCTATGTATTTCTCTTATAGCAAAATAGTATACAGGAGAGCAGTATAGCTTTGACATCATAGATTTGTGGAAGGTCTACAATGTACCAAAAATTCTTTCATCTTCTAAGTAGAAAAGCATTAATCTTCAATGAAGAAAGAACATTAATATAATAATTTGTTATGTTAAGAATTAGCTGGCTAATTTAAATAAAATTAAACAATGTGTTAGTTGGGGATATAATGTGAGAGATAGTGGTTCTCCTTTTCTTCTATGTCTGTTTTAATCTTTTCTTCATTCTTAACCTCAAGTCTCAACCATTCACTTCTTAGTGAGGGCAAACTACTATGAAACATTCTATTCCTGTTCTCATTTGTTACCTGTTTTCTTCCAAAGTCTAAAACATAGTGACATGGGTGATAGTGGAGGAATGTGGTCAGGTTTGGGCATTGTGTATGTGTTGCAGAGAGATGGGGTAGGAACCAGTGTGATTTTTTTGTTGTTGTTCCTTTTCTCCTCACCTCAATACCTACTGTGACTTTTGATTACCCATGCTAGGTGTTTTGATCACAATCTCAAAGACAAAATTCAAAGGTCATTAGAAAATGTTTGATATGAAACGGTCTTCTTGGACAACACACAAATCACAGTGCAACATGCCATGGCCACACCATCAAGCAAAAACTTGAGGTTTTTGTTTCAAATAGCATTTGCTGCTTTGTTTTCAGTCTCTACATCTTCCCCTCCCTTGGGATACTTTTCCTATTCATGCCTTACAATCAGATTGTGACCTGAGATTACAAAAAATCTAGGCTTGAGTCAAGACTTTGATCGGAAGAGCTTGAAGTTTAAATTGTATCAGAGTATAAAATATCACTAGAATATCTCAGGTCTTAGGCCTTTTGCTTGTCTCAATCATATCTTGCATACTCTAACAACTGACCACTTTAAAGTCTTTTTGATACTCTGAACAATGGGGACATATAGCCAGTAATTCACAAAGGTAGCCTGTTCCCATTCCACCCACCTCCAACTCTTTTTCTCATCCAAGTTAACTAAAAACAAAAACCATGATCTTTGCTGAAGCTGATCAACTTCCATTTCAACACACACAGAGAGCTCCATTGAACTGGTCATCACAGCAAAAGCCACAACAAGCACATAGCGGCATGGAACTAACTGCACGACTCAACAGACAATGCAGACAAACTTGAGTATAAACCAAGATTGTTCTACCTCTTTTCATAACAGGTTAGTGCTGGCCCTCAGTGTTGGTGTACAGTTTTTATGGCATGGGAAAATAGGGATGTTTCTGCCCTATAAAAATAAATGTGTTGAATGCTTTAGTTTGAACTTACATCAGGTCAGAAAGATCCAAAAAGAATCCTGAAAACAAGGACATCACCAAAACACATGGGAGAAAATAGGAAAGTGTTGGCAGGAAAGCCACTGATTTCCTGTGTGCTTTGATGCAACATTTTCCAGTATCTTTCTGTGAATCGGAATCATATTGATGGGACCTTTTAAGGATTTGTATCCTGCTACCCAACAGCATTCATATGAAACTTTTCCATAAGCCATTCAAAAGGTCATTCTTCCCACAAATGACAAATGTGAAAGAGATAAGGAAACCAGACTCTTCTCATTTGTCTAAGTCTCAGAAAGACCAACACGAGGGTTAAACAAGATAGAAATGTGTTCTTTTTAGAAGAGAGCTGTAGACATAACTATGAGGAAATAGATTAAGGAGGCCCTCCTAGGTCTTTCCAATATTTGTTTAAAAAAGAAAGAAAAGGTTGGTATTCTTCCTTTTTTATGACCTATTTCATGCTTCTTTAAGCATCCAAAGCCCAAACACAATTGTCTTCCTTTTGTAGCATCTTGTCCCCACCAGGCAATGGGGGATGGAACAGAAAAGGAAGCTTAGAGGGAAGCATGAAATCCTGAATTTGTGTAACCGTAACACATTCATCTGCTGTGACATCAATAGAGCAAAGGTGAGGGGTGAAGCTGGGAGTGGAGGATACCTCACTGTACTGTCATCTTTAATCTGTCAGGATAAAACACTTACCACATATGCGCAAGTTTCTCAAAAGATGTTCTGCGATCCATTGAGTTGCCCAACTTACTTGGGGTATGGGAGGGGTAGGTGGGCAGAGGGAAAGAGAGAGAGGCCCATAAAAGAAAGAAAGCAAAAAGAAAAAAAAAAGAAAGAGAACAGAGCAGAAAAAAAAAGATGATGAAATGCAATGCTGCAACACAAATGTCATGTAAGAAATCAAGGGGGACACTAGCAGAAAGTCACTAAGGACATACTTTTTATTTTTTTCTGCAACATAATTAAAAAGAAAAAAGAAATTTCTTTAAATGCATAAAATTGGTGTGATTAAAGTAAAATCAGAATAGCCAAAAAGGAAGTCGGTGTCTGATGCTGCTACACTGTCATTTGCATGGCCTGTGGACTTCTGGACTACAGTAAGCAGCTGACTAGAAGCTTTCAATACTTCACTATCAAGACTTCTTCCGTTGGTCATCTACAGGATTTATATGTGGACTTTGTTCTCAGTTGTACAAGCAGACCTGCTTTAGATGACCTCATAGAAAAGACTTTCTTCATTTCACATGGTATGAAAGATTTCAGATTCTCCCCTTTAATATTTAAAAACTGAAAGATGCTATGAAATTCCTAGTCCCATCCTGACCCTGGCCTAAACTTTCCATTGATTTAAAGGGAGCTGTGGGCTTAACGATTTTGAGAATAAATACCTGACTTGAATGATTCTAAGATGGTTTAATTCACCTATGTTCACCATATACATGTCTCACTGCTAGTGTATTTATACTCTTTTTGACACTGAACAGACCTGGGGCATCTTAGTAACTGAACTGGGCAAAAATCTGATCAAAATATTTCATAAGATGGGTTACTAAATTTCAGGTGATAATCAATGAGGAAAAAACACCCAGTCCATTTTAAGGAACATGATCCGTGCTCAAATAAATAACATATCAGTTTAATTAAAGAAAGGGTCTTTTAAAGGAAGACATCTAAAGAATTATTCTCTCTCTCTCTCTCTCTCTCTCTCTCTCTCTCTCTCTCTCTCTCTCTCTCTCTCTCTCTCTCTCTCTCTGATAAGCAGCTCTTCATTTTTCCCCTTAAATTTTATAGAGGATTAAGGTAAAATGAAAAAAAAATAATAAAATTGAGAATGTATGAATACATGCAGCAAAGAAAAGGAAAGAAAAGAAAAAAAAAAGGAGAACTCATTTGATCCTGGAAAAATAAAAAAGGCTTTCTTGGCCAAGAGTCTGTCTACCTACCAGACATCTAGCAGCATGGCCCCTGCAGAGGAGACTGAACTAATTATCACCAAAAGCTCTGTAAATTTAAAAAGAAAAAAGGTAAGAAAGACCAATACCTTTTTCTTTGCCTGCAACAGCTCCTGGTAGGCACTGGATCGTATGAAACGTGGGTAGGAATCACTTTTCATCAATTTGTAAATGTGCTCCTAAAAGGAAAGAATATTTTAGATTCTATTTTTTTGTGGATGTTTTAGAAAATCTAAAATGAAGAGAGTAAATAAGAATAAATACCACCACATGTCATCCAGGCATTAGGAGGAAGGATGGGACAGATCTGATGTGGACTAGATATAATAACAATAAAAATGATATCAATGGAAATAGTAATGAAGATGATGCTGATAAAATTCCTTATATTTCTAGTATGTCATAGTCTTGCACATATAGTATATTATCAATAAATTATTTTATGAAATGGCCCAGGTAGATATGGAGAATGCAAATTTGATTTAGTCATTTCTATAATAGAATGTATTGCAAGAGATCCAATATAGTAGTTTTGAACCCAATTATTTTGTTACAAATTATAAAGATAATTCTTTAGATATCCTCAGTTCCAAAGATAAACCTAATTGCTCCATGTGCCAAAATGCAAAACAGAATAAGCAATGATGCAGATCATTGTGCATCCCATTTTAATAGCTGTGGTCATAAGATTTACTCTGGCCCCAAGACTGCACAGTTTGGTATAGTTTACATGGCTTAGTAGGTGACATTCTCCTCGAGGATAGGGTCTGTTTTGTTTTCTATATTTTATCCCCAACACCTGGTATCATGCTTTATATAAAGCAGAGACTTATTTAGGACTCATTGGATTGAACAGGTATTTTTAATATACATTGTCCCAAAGCTGAATCCCCAGAACTATTCTGAAGGTCTTTCAGCTAGACCTTTACCTTATTTTGTTCTATAGATCCTATGATTTTACAAATTCTGATTGCAAGGAAGGAGGGAAGGAAAGAAGGAAGGAGGGAAGGATGGAGGGAAGGAAAGAAGGAAGGAAGGAAGGAAAGAAGGAAAGAAGGAAAGAAGGAAAGAAGGAAGGAAGGAGGGAAGGAAAGAAGGAAGGAAGGAAGGAGGGAAGGAGGGAGGGAAGGAAAGAAGGAAGGAAGGAAGGAAAGAAGGAAAGAAGGAAAGAAGGAAAGAAGGAAGGAAGGAAGGAAGGAAAGAAAGAAGGAGGGAAGGAAGGAAGGAGGGAAAGAAGGAAGGAAGGAAGGATGGAGGGAAGGAGGGAGGGAAGGAAAGAAGGAAGGAAGGAAGGAGGGAAGGAAAGAAGGAAGGAAGGAAGGAAGGAAGGAAGGAAGGAAGGAAGGAAGGAAGGAAGGAAGGAAGGAAGGAAGGAAGGAAGGAGGGAAGGAAAGAAGGAAGGAAGGAAGGAAGGAAGGAAGGAAGGAGAGAGGGAGGGAGAAACCTGTTGATACTTTAGCCTGGATTCGAAAACTTCCAGGTTTCCTAGATCTCAAAGCCTACACTAAAATGTCCAGGCTTTTAGGGTAGCCCAAGAATTCAACTAGTGCTAAGTCTGGGCTCCCTCAGACTAACAATGACTTGGGACTAGCCTGAATTGATTTTGTGGCTCACCCAATGGTGTCTACCAAACACCTCAGGGGAACTCTATGAGGACTCCACAAAAGAAGAAAAGGACTTCTATCCTAGCAGGAATTAAAATTTTCTCTTTTGCCCCATGCATTCTATAAAGTTTGAGCCCATTTCACCCTGGGTAAGGAGGGGTGGTTGTGTATTTTATACCAATTGTTTTTACTATACCACCTTAGTACTCTGTAATCCACTAAAAGTTAATTAATTCTCGTGTTATTGTGTCATTTCGTCATGTCTGACTCTGTGAACCCATTTGGGTGTTTTCTTGGCAAAGATACTGGAGTGGTTGCTATTTACTTCACCAGCTCATTTTACAGAAGAGGAAGTGAGGCAAACTGGATTAAGTGATTTCTCCAGGGTCACAGAGTTAGTAGATTTCTGAAGCTGAATTTGAATTCATGAAGATAAGTCCTTCTGATCCAAGCCCAGTGCTCTACCAGCTGTCCCACCTAGCTGCCAATTAACTAGCTGACAAATTTATAATGACTGGCTATTTACAATGAATAACAGAGAGGTGGGGGTTTCTGAACTAAAGTACTAGAAACTACTCCTAATCCCTCAGGGTTTCTTTTTGAACCTAGAGGGGAGAAATTGTAAATTATTCTCTAGGGACCCAATCTGACAGTCTGAGTGGGGATTGGAAGAATGACACCAGAGGGGGTACCATAGCAGGGTTGAGATGGAACTGGATCACAAGTATTAATATCGAGTTCAGTATGAAGAGTTATTTCTCTTGCTTCTGATTTAAGAAAAGAAATGTGTGAATTTATGTGTCTGGATACATGCATTTTTCTCTTTGTATGAATCACTAATATATTGTAATCTGTATTGGTGTAGGAAATTTAATCACTTATAGTAACCTACACCAATGCAATTACAGAGCCAGACTAACATACACACATATGTGTGTGTATATATATATATATATATATATATATATATATATATATATATATATATATATATATATATATATATATATATATATATATATATATATATATATATATATATATATATATATATATATATATATATATATACACATATATAAGAAAGAAGTCCCCATCCCCATCCCTCTCAATATGCATATTAGTATGTCTGTGATTTCATTGGTGTAAGGAACTATAAGTAAAGAACCTCTTCACACCAATGAAGACTAACAGTTTGAAACTCATAGTCTTCAGACACAGCCGAGGGCCCTCAAAAGTTGTGGCTTTCCTAGGGTCAAGTAGCCCAGCTGATCACTGGGGTATATGAATCCAGGTCTTTTTAACTTCAAGGCCATTATCTATATACAATGCAAAGCTGCTAAAATGCAACTAGCTCAATATAAAAAAAAAAAGGCATTCCAGTGTCAGGTGGTATTATGTTCTTTGAGAAAAGACTCATAATACTTTTGCTGAACTTCATATAATCAAGCTGATTTTCATTGATCCAGAAAAAGAAGAAACATTTCCGGACCTTAGGGAGATGTTTCCTTCCCATCTGACAAATTGCTTTCTCCATAAAGCAAAGCGGGAAAATGCTAAAATTTTGCCCTGAATTACTGGAAGAAAACAAATCTGCATTGGAATGGGCATTTGTGTCAGAATTTTTATAATTTTCTCACGCGTATTTCTGTCTCATTCAATTGTTTCCATATGGGAGAACATGATAGAGTCATTGGAGTTGAGATTGTGGCTTAGTCATTTAAACATATATTGACTTTTTACCTTCACTGCCTCTGTTTCCTCAATTCAGAGGATTGAGAGAAAATTGATTGTATACTGACTCTATCATAAAGAGACAAAGAGCTTCCCATGAGTACTACTTTAGTCTTAGTGTTTAATTTAAGGGGGAAAAAAAAGATTCTTTTTGTGGGTATTAGCTCTTGTAAAATAATTTGAAAACTTATGACATATATAGGTTTAAACATTAAAACGGCTAACCCTTAGGGGAACATTTTTCTTTAAAAGTTTTTTGTTTTCCTTTTTTTTCTGAAACATCATTTTTTAGGGGTCAGGGCATGGGAAGAAACAAACTAAAGTGGTTTCTAAGGTGGTACATGGAAATGTATGGGAGTGTGACTTGGAAGCCCCAGTCCTACCAGGAAATTGGTTGCCTAGTCAAGACACCATACTTCTCTGCCTCAGTTTCCCTTTATGTAAAATTAAGGGGTGGAACCCAAGGATTTCTCAGATCACTTGATTCTATGACAAGATCCTTGACTGCCCTGAAAAAAAGACTGTTGGACATTTGTACTGGGAATTTCTTTCCTTTACCCTCTCTCCATTACTTTTACATATTTGAATGAAAGGATTTTAGGAAGTGACAGCCCAAGCCTTTCTTTTTAATTTGTAGTTCTAGAGATATAGTTAGATTGGGCTTGACATAGCAAGTGAGCCTAATTAAATGTAATTATTTATAATAATACACATTTCAAAGCAGATATCCAGTTATTAAGGTAAGACTCTTCCTAGTTATTTATTCTTCTACTAGGGTGATGCAGAGATGGGAAAATAATTGTATTTTTCAATTACCTAGTAATCTCCTTCTTTCCCTGACCTATTTGCTGTTCTCCCTACAAGATTCAATGGGGGAGGAGGGGCAGCTAGGTGGTGCAGTGGATAAAGCACCAGCCCTGGATTCAGGAGGACCTGAGTTCAAATCCGGCCTCAGACACTTGACACTTACTAGCTGTATGACCCTGGGCAAGTCACTTAACCCTCATTGCCAAACAAACAAGATTCAGTGGAGGTGCCAAACTCAGCCCTTGCCTTAAGCGGCATACAAGACTGCCTAACGTAGCCAACCAGGTTAAAATATCATTAGGGAATGTTTAAGAAAAACAAATAAAAATACAATGCAATGCAAATAATGTTAATTTGTGATTTTCTAAGTTCATATATGGTCCTCACAATGGCATATTCCTTTTCCTGCCATTGTATAGGAGAGCACAGATTCTCCTCTCAGCCTGAAACCTCACTCCTTACCTCTACCTCTTGAAAACTGGAGCTTCTCTCATGAATTTGTTCAAATCCTACTTCCTATATAAGGTTTCTCCTGAACCTACCAGGATACCAAGCTTTCCAAGCTGCCAAATTACTTTGCATTTATTTTGTAAACATTTTTTTATTTATTGACCTGTGCATATGCTCTTTCCTTTTAGTATAATATAAGCATATTGAGGGCAGCGGTTGTTTCTCTTTCATTGTTGTATCCCTAGCTCTTAGCAGAGATGCTGGTATATAGTAGTTGCTAAATAGTACTTCGTTAATTGATATACAAAAATGAAGACTTAGACTCAATCAACAAGCTTCTTCTTAACTTTTCTCTAGCCTTTAACACTGTCATTCACCCCCTTCTCCTTGACGTTCTCTTTGATCTGTGTTCTCTTTCTACCCATCATCTGGCCAACTCTTTTTTTGGTGGGGCAATGAGAGTTAAGTGACTTGCCCAGGATCACACAGCTAGTAAGTGTCAAATGTCTGAGGCTGGATTTGAACTCAGGTCCTCTTGAATACAGGGCTGGTTCTTTATCCACTGCTCCACCTAGATGCCCTTTTGACCATTCTTTCTCAGTCTTCTTTCCTCATTTTTCATGTAAGACTTTATCCTGGCTCTCTTCTCTTCTCTTCTCTAACTATACCATTTAGCTTGGTGAGCTCATCAGATCCCAAAGTTTTAATTATCTCTATGCTGATGATTCTCAGATTCTCTATTTATCTGGCCCTAATCTCTCTCATGATCTCCAGTGGTCAGTAGGCATCTCAAACTAGATGTCCCATAAACATCCATCATAAACTCAAAATGTCCAAAAATAAAATCATTATCACCACCAACCCAAACACGACTCAAGTCTTCTCCTCTTTCGAACTTTGCTATACTGTTGAGGGCACTACCATTCTCCCAGTCACCCGGGCTTCACAACCTAGATATAGTCTTAACTCCTCACTCTTTTTTCACTGCCCCACCCCCATCCAATCAATTGTTAAGTTCTATTTCACTTTCCTAAATTCTCTTATATATGCCCCCTTTTCTCCTCTGACACTGCCACCACCCTGGTGCAAACCCTCATCATCTTATATCTGGACATTTTAGTAGCTTTTCATCTCAATTCTTTTTTTTTTTTCTTTTGGGGCAATGAGGGTTAAGGGACTTGACCAAGGGAGGAAGTATCAATACCCACTTTATAAAAGAATAATCTGCATTACAAAAGATTATGCCTGGGAAAAGCTTCCATCCTTTAGTAAATTCTCCTAAAGCATTTCAATTTCATTATATACAAAAACTAGAGGACTTACAGATACTGAAAGCCAAAATTACAGAAACTACCTTCAAATGAAGATGAATGGGGGGAAGGGGTGGGGCTCTTGAAATTACATGGATGAGAAAAGATAGTTGATTGACTCCATACTTTCAGACAAAGCTCTCTAAAGTCAACTCCTCCTGCTACTGACCTGAGCATCTTCAAATGTGTACCGTCCTGGCTCCTTCACATTTTGGGTGGTTTTGTCATAGCTTTTGGAATCCAAATTAATGGCACTGGGAGCCCCTGGAGCCAGAAATTCCTGCCATATTTCCTGGACTCGGGTGGGGACTTCTCGAATAGTTCTTTTCTTCAAGTCTTCCACTGCCAGCCAGAACCTATTGGGAATGAAACAGTACGCATTTACTTACTAGCTGGTTTCTGAAAATCCTTAATGCGCTACTTAGCCATGACACAAACAACAGGGAACAAAGTTCTCGGTTTCTCTTTTTTCATGATATCAAAATTGGCTGTTTTTTTAAATCCCTCTGGAAAAGCTTAAGAAAGGTAAGGAAGCATAGGTTGAATGAATACTTTTTCTTTGTAGTTTGTAAGACGAAGAGCATATTACTATTCAAAAAATGACTTTGTTAAGCTTCACATGTTAAGAGGGAATTAAAATGACAAAAACTCCCGTTTTGGAAACAATCCAAGCTCAAAGCAGGTCTGACAGAGCTCTGCCTCTAGCACAAGGCTCCAAGGCTTAGCAAAGGAGTAACAGGAAACTAGGGAACCATTCATCAGAAAGGATGGGGATAATGAATGCTGCTAAGGGAAAGTAGTATACAAACATTGTACCTGGGAAACTCTGAGGACTGAAGGGCAAAGGGACAGAACAAACCACATGATTTCATGTTCCTTAGCATCTTTCCTGGTTAAGTCAGGAAGGGAGTGGCTATGTAGAGACTTTTTTATTCCACCTAGGTCAAGAAATTCCTAAAACCATGAAGAGTCATGATGCTAGAGGTCCAAGACCCAAGATTACATAAGGTCCTACTCAGAGTGATTGTTGAATTATAGGTATGTAACAAGTAGAGGCCTGATGTACAAACCTTTATCTAGTTAAGGTTTGAAAGGCCCAAAGCACTGTAGAAATTTCTGTGTGATTGATTCTTAGATAAGATTTAAAGAGTTTGTAATTTAAACTGAAAAGAATGCATTTGGTCCAAGTAGCTGGTGATAACTATGAGAGAAGAATCTGGGAGTAGATCCATGGATGGTCTGGAAAGAAGTTAGGAAGACTTTGATGTTGTAACCCTGGGGCAAAGTCTGAGCCTTAGCTTCCCTGCCTTTAAAATTTAATGTTTTTAGTATTGAGCTTATAGAGTTATAAGACTCAGGTTATATATACATATATATAGATATAGATAGATAGATAGATATACATATACATATATTTGTATATGTATATATATAAAACCTTTAAAATAATATATAATAGCATTATAGTAGAGTGGTGCATTTCTTTATTGTTTTCCTTAATAATACCTTGTTAGGAGGCAGCTAGTTGGCACACTGGATAAAGCATCGGCCTTGGATTCAAGAAAACCTGAGTTCAAATTCGGCCTCAGACACTTGACACTTACTTGCTGTGTGACCTTGGGCAAGTCAATTAACCCTCATTGCCCCCCCCCATAATAATACCTTGTTAAATATGTAGCACTTAAAGAGCTTTATATACATTATTTCAATTGCTTTTCATGACAACCCTATGAAGTAGATGCTGTTATTGGCCCTCATATTACAGGTGAGGATACTAAGGCTCAGAGCAGTTATACGAGCTCCTCAGCTTCACACAGCTAGTAAATGTCTGAGGATGTATTCCAATCCCCATTTTCCTGACTCCAAATCCCAGGCTTTATTCACAAAGTTAAGGTTATGCTGCTTCTCTTACGTCTTCAATTATGCAAACTAGTTCTATGGAACATTTAAATAGTTACACTGTTGTTTTAATAGGGGCTTTATTTTTTTATAGAGAAAGCTTTTGTGTGGAAATTTTTCCTACCTCTTCTATGGTTAAACATTTTTAGATTAAATCTAAATGCTTGACCTACTCTCTTGGATTTTGAGAAGACAGACCGTACTTCTCTTGGGGAGTAGGGAAGAGAGGGCAGAGAAACCTGTGCTGCTGTAGTATCCTCTCCCCAGGAGAAGTTGAGGGTGACTTGCAGCAGAAGCAGAAATGTGCTCAAATGTGGCCCAGGAAGTTAGTTTATTGACAACACATGTGCAGGAAGGTGAATTTAGAATTCCCTGCGCAGTATGATCCAAAAATTTGGTCATTTAGTCAAAGAAGGGAGATTCTTGGGTAGCATGGGTTTTGGCAGTTGATTCATGGGTAACTCCATGTCTAAGAATTTCTAGGTTCCAGAATTTGTAGATTGGACATTCCAGAGAAGGAAGTTTTCTGTTGCAGTGTGTGCTTTGGTGACAGAACAGAGTCCACATAATTTCTATTGAGTTTCCTACTTGGAAAGAGCAAAGTTGTGTTGAGTTACTCGGACAATGCAAGTCTGAATGCTTATTCATCAGCTCTCAAAGTATATTTACCTTTGGGGAAGGTGGTATAAACCACAAAGTAATTCTACTTCGGTGCCTGTAGTGTTCCATATGACTAGTAGCAATAGAATATCTCCTGAAGAATATTGATGTTTTTATAAAAATGCAATTCTGTTTCAATAAGCTTGGTTAAAAGAACTGTGAAATTTCTCAAAGTTGATCCAGCCTACTCTCTCTCCTCTTCTTGTTTAATTCTGGGCCCAGCTCATTGTCCATCTGTAGCATCTGTCTTAGATATGTTTATACTAGTGGATGACCTGAAAGGTTGTTAATCCAAATTCTATCACAATTTTCTATGGCAACCCATAAAATTGAAATGCTTTAAGTTTAAAAACAAAAATATTTAGATGAAAAAGTAGTGAACTGAAAAAAGAATCCCCTAAACAATAGTTTATGTAAAAAATGGGTAATACAAACATTTTTGTAGAGTAACTCATAATGTAAATTATTATAGCCAATATTATTTCCAGTAAAAAATGTCCTAAAGGTCACCTCAGGAGTTGAAGTCGTTGAGAAAAGCTAAGGCCAACAAAAGAAGTCTTTCGGTTCTATTGGGTGAAAAAAAAAAGGATCAAAGGAGGGCTAAGAAGACTATGAGCAGAAGAAATAATGATAGCTGGCAATGGAGAAAAAGTACAGGTAGAGTGTGTGTGTGTGTATGCTTGTGTGTGTGTGTGTGTGTGTGTGCACGTGCGCGCGCGCACTCAAAGAAGACCAAAATGACATCACTAAGTTGGAGTCAAAGCATAGTGGCTGATCAGACCAATGCAAGTTTGGAAGGCTCTACCACAGGTCAGGCACAAATAGTCCATATGAACTTTTGGAGTGAAGATGGCTCTAAATTTGTGTATCTCAAGTTTCTTTTGAGCTACTGCAATTCTGCTTTGCTCATAGAGCACACTGTCTTCTTTGATGTGGGCACACCATACTGGGTGGCTCTATGCCAGTGTCTCCTATGTATCACAACTTATTCCAAAGTTCTTCAGAGAGACTTCAAGGGTGTCCTTGTATCATTTTCTCTCACCTCCCTCTGAGGGCTTGCCTTGTGTGACTACTCAGCAAAACAGTCTTTTAGGCAAATGTACATCCAAACAATATAATCAGCCCATTGGAATTGTGTTCTCTGCAGTAGAGTTTGAATTCTTGCAGTTTATATCAAGAAAGGACCTCAGTGTCCAGTACCTTATGTTGCTAGGTGATCTTCAGAATCTTCCTGAGATAATTAAAATGGAAGCAATTCAGTTTCCTGGCATGATGCTGGTAGACTGTCCAGGTTTCCCAGGAATACAACAATGACATCAGTACAATAGCTCTGTACAACTTCAGTCTCATATGCAACTTAATACCTCTTCTCTCCCACACTTTCCTTCAAAGCCTCCCAAACACTGAGTTAGTTTTGGCAATGTGTGTGTCAATCTCATCATCTATATGTACATCTCTGAAAAATATACTTTTAAGGTAAGTGAACTTATCCACAGTATTCAAAAATTCTCTATTGGCTGGATTGGATGTTTCTACATATAGATGCTATGGTGCTGGCTGGTAGAAAACCTTTGTTTTGTTGATGTTAATTGTCAAGCCAAAATTAACACAAGTAGCAGAGAACTGATCCATACTTTGCTAGATCTTAGCCTCAGAGGCTGTGCACTCAATAGTGCATAGTCATCTGCAAACAAAAAGTTGCCCACTAACTCCCTCCACTTTAGTTTTGGCTTGTAGCTTTTTCAAAGTAAATATTTTACCATCAGTGCAATAGCTGACTTTGATGCCATTTTTATCCTCATTGAAGGTGTCTGACAATATTGCTGAAAACATCATGCTAAAATCCATGGGGACAAGCATGCAGCCCTGCTTCATGCCATTGGTGACTAGGGAAGTGTGACAGCATCATCCATTATCCAGAATCTATGCAAGCAAACCATTGTAGAACTGGCATACAATGCTGTTGAACTTCTCTGAGCAACCAAATTTTGCCATGATCTTCCACAAGACTTCACAATTGATAGTATCAAGAGACTTGGTCAGATCAATTAACATTGTGCATAAAACTCTGTTTTGTTTTTTGGCATTTCTCCTGGAGTTGTGAGGCAGCAAACACCATATTGACTGTTCTTTGTCCTTTTCTGAAGCAACACTGGCTCTTGGGTAGATGGCCATCTTCCAAGTGAATTATTAGCCTATTAAGTAGGACTCTGCAAAGAATCTTGCCAGTAGTGACTGAGAGACCCCCCACACACACACACACGCACAACGATTATCACAGGACAACTTAGTTCCTTTTCCTTTATAGAGACAGATAATTGAGGCATCCTTGAATTCCTGAGGGATCACGTCTTCTTGCCATATCACCCAGAAGATTTCAGATCCCCTGCCTTGTAAATCTCATCTAGAATAGAATCAGCACCAGGTGCTTTGCCACATGAGAGGAGTTTAATGGCATTCAAAACCTTTTCTTCATTTGAAAATTTGGCTAGAGAGGGACTGACTTTAGCCTATGGTATATAGGCAATGGCTTCAGCATTGATTGATGACAGTCTATTGAGAATGCCATGGAAGCATTATGCCCATCTCTCTAGTATAATGTCCTTATCCCTACTCAACGTTGCTCCATCAGTACTGAATAGCTGAGATGCACCATAGATGTTTGGCTCATAAATACCCTTTAGGACATCATAAAGGGGCTTTGGATTGGTACTATCAGCACACAAAACTGAATTTCATCTGTCTTCTTACTGAGCCAAGAATCTTGAATCTCTCTGAGCTTCTCTTGCACTTTACTTTTGGTGAAGTTAAATGTTCCTTCTTAGAGAAGTGTGAACTATCTTGCCAATAAAGCCTGTGGGCTTCTCACTTTTTCTTTATTGGTTTCTGAATTCCCCCACCATTTTTATCAAATGAATGTTGTTTTCAAGTGTTCTGGCCCAGATGAGTAAATATGGTGCTGTACACCAAATCTCCGAAAGCTGGCCAAGATTGTTTTTGCTTTAGTGTTGCCAAATGTGTACACACACACACACACACACACACACACACACACACACACACACACACACACACACTTTTTTGTATTATTCTCTGCTAAAGAGAATGACTTTGGAGCAGAAATGAAAGAACAATACTGGTTAATAGGAAGTTGATCCCTAGGATAAAGAAAGGAGAGAGTAAGAGCAACTAGTTCTCTTTGAAAAATTCAAGTCAACTGACCAAGATTAATTGTAGTCTTGGATGCTGAAAGAACTAAGAGATCTGACTGCTAAGTCACTGACACTAAAATACCATGGATAACAGAAAAGAATTGAAATACTGGAACAGGGCAAATACTGTCCTAATTTTCAAAAAAGAGGAGAGAATATAATCTGTAAACCTTATAGGCCAGTGATCTTGACTTCCATTTCAAGAAAAAAATTAGAATGGATCATTAAAAAGCTGATTAGTAAACAACTTTCTTTACAGGTAGGGATGGTTACAAAAAACCCAGCATGAAGCATGGATAGATTCTATCATGCTAAAGTAACCTATTTCCTTTTTTTGTTTTTGACAGTGTTGTTAAACTGGTAGATTTGGCTAATGATGTAGATTTAGTTTACTTGAATGTTAGCAAATAATATGAGAAACTATTTCATTCTATTCTTATGGAAAAGATGGAGTGATATAGAGTAAAGAGTAAGAAGGATTCAGTACTAAAAGACTTGAGTAGTAGTTATTAATAGCTCAGTATCAAATTGGTATCTATATTTGGCTCTATTCTATTTAACATTTTTATCAGTATTGACATGACAAAAGCATAGATGGAATATTCATTACATTTGTAAATAGCACAAAACTAAGAAAAATAGCTAACAGGATGACAGGATTTTTTAAAAAATTGTGCTAAATCTAAAAATAAAACAAAACATAGATTTGTGTAACATATTATACTTAAGTTAATAAAATCAACCTCACAAGTAGAAGTTGGAAAGATGGCAATGCTTGGAAAAGATAAAGATAATTTTTTCTGGCTCCAGACTATATACTTTCTACCTCTTCTTCAATAGTTTTCTCACTGTGAAGATGCCTCTGCCCTGGTAGCCCCCTCCTTTGATTGACCAATTCTAGCCAAGGATAACCAATTAAGGAAGTACCTGGGCTATCCATGCTTATGTCTCACTCAGCTCCATTCTTGACTTTTCAGAATTTTTATATTGCCCCTCACAGATATGCTGCATTTTATTTGTTATTTCCCCCTATTAGGATGTAAGCTTCTTGTGGACCAGGAATACCTTTTTCATTTTATTTTTATTTGTATTCCCAGTGCTTAGCAAAGTGCCTGGCCAATTGTATGTGCTAAAAATGTTCTCGTTTTTTTTTTTTTCTCTCTCTCTCTCTCTCCATCTCTCTCTGTTCTGTTTCTTTCTGTCTTTCTGTCTCTGTCTCTCTGTTTCTGTCTATCTCTCTCCATCTCTCTGTTTCTCTTTCTCTGTCTCTCTTTCTCTCCATCTCTCTCTATTTCTGTATCTATCTTTCTCTGTCCCTCTGTCTCACTCTGTCTCTTTGTCTTTCTCAGTAGACTACAAACTCAATATAAATCAATAGTGTGATGTGGAAGCCATCACAGCTCATCAGATCTTGGGCCATTCCCAGGAATAAGGAAGTAGTAGTCTCTCTGTACTCTACCTGGGTCAGACTATATCTAGGGTATTATATCCATTTCTGTGGGGCCCAGTTTAAAAGGGACATTAGTATACTGGAAAGCATCTAGAGAAATGCAATTAGAATGACAAAGGACCTTTATTTCATCTAACATCAAGATCATTTGAAGGAGTTGGCATGTCTAACCTGAAGATAAGGAGGGAGGGAGTGTACAAATAATAGTTGTCTTCAAGTATATGAAGGGCTTTTAAGTGGATTAGAGATTAAATTTATTCTGTTTGACCCTGGTAGCAAACCAGTATCAACAGGTGGAAGTTGTAAATCCGTAAATGTAGGCTTAATATAAGGAATAAACATATCAAAAATCATATCTGTGCAAAAATTTAGAAAGGGCTTCCTCATTTTGTTGGGTTCTTGACATTGAAGGTCTTCAAATAGAGGCTGGATGACTGACTCATTGGAATGTTACGATAGGGATTCCTTTAAGGTATTGGTTGGATCAAGTGGCCACTAAATTCACTTCCAATTTTGCAATTCTCAGATTTTGTGTTATTAATTTAAAGCACATATTGGTAATAAACCTCACTAAGTTGTTTTAAAGTTTCTTAGAATCAGAAAAATGTGTTTGTATGTGTATATATATCCTGTGATTTGGGGTACTATTAGTAATAAACACAAATAATTTTAAATGATTTTATTGTGAAGGCTTAGTTTAAGTTTTAGTTAAAATGAATTGTTCTGCCATTTCAAAAAAAAAAAGGTTGAAAACCAATGGATCATAGTTGGAGTTATTCCTAATCTTCACTGAAATGTTAATGGAGATAAGCAGGGTTCCTTTCCTAAATTCGGGAGCCCTTTATCATTTACTCTTTTCTCCTTCTCCCTCTCTTTCTTCTCCTTTTGCTTCTTCATTGTCATCGTCTTCATCATCTTTTCTTTTTTTGTCTTCTTTCTTTTTTCTGTCTCTCTGTCTCTGTCTCTGTCTGTGTGTGTGTCTGTCTGTCTTTCTCAAACATTTGCTGAACACTTACTATGTGCCAAGAATTGCGCTCTGGGGATGCAAATACAAGAAAAAAAAGATAGTTCATATTTTCAAAGAACTTGTATTCTAGCAGAGGAAGACAAAAGGTACAGAGAAGATGGAAAGCTGTAGTAAGGTGGTGTGAGGGTTCTGGTGAGGAGTTAGAACAAGTCAGGAAAATTAGTTTGGCTGAATGATGAAGTGAGTATGGCTGGAGCTCTTTGTGAAATGGTGATCCTGGCCACAGATTCTCCAAAAAGGAAAGTAGACAATGGGAAGCAGCATCACCCAATACTTCTATTATCCAGATGATCATGAGTTTCCCTTACCTTTAATCACCCTGAGACACATACATACATTTCTTGCAGGTAGACCTATGAGATCCTGGTAAGGGTTGTCAATAAAGGGAAATTAATTTACATGTCTGAGAAACTATAAATTAGTTTTCTGCCTCTACTTACTTCATATAGTCATCTTAGACCATTCCCTGACAGTTTCAAATACAATCCACAACAGACGATTCCTTATTTTTGATTTTCCATGAAGCTCATGTAGAATGTGGAACTGCATGACAATTACAGACTTCTGATTACCATTCTCAGGGTGTGTTTGTGGTTATCCTGGACAGTCTTTGGAATGTTAGGCATGTCCATTCAAAGACAGAGGGTGATTTGAGGCCACAGTATAAAGGAGGGAACACAGAATTTTTATTCCTCAATGACTTGAATATTCTTCATATGAGGATCTGTAAAAACTTCTTGCAGAAGTTGTGTCAATGCCAATGATTGCTTGGTTTCACTGAAAGGAAAAAAATCTATAGAACTTTTAAGAGAGGGAATTTAAATTTCACAAGAATACTTAAGTCTATAAAAAGTTAAAGAGCATATAGAGTTTCCAGAGAAAAATAGTGGGGAAGCTTAAAAAATTGCATTTTAATGTGCTAGAAAGTCAGGACTCATGTTAATGGTCTTAAAACTGTCAAAGAACATAGCAGTGACTCAGAGTAAAACTACGATTCATTTCCAGGTGTCACTTAAGTTATGAGACTTCCAAAATATGTGAAAATAACATTTATACCAGATGTGAAGGTTGAATGCAATTGTTCACCTGTCACACTCTAAGTTCAGTTGGTATCTGCTGCCAGCTGCAGGCTTGCTATTTTGACATTTGCAAGGTAAAAAACTTCCACCTCTTAGATTTTCCCCAAAGTAGATGGTAGATCCATTTAACATCAGTTCTCCTTCCTCCCTCGCTATATCACCATGCCCACCTTTGATTCGAAAGTGCTAGGAAAATGAATACCTACACAGATATTATTTTTACCAATATGAATACTGTAAATTATGACTGAGTTGGTTGGTTGAGGATCATCAACTCCAATAGAATTCAGGTAAACACCTGCACTTGCTCATTGCATCCATTCTAGGTCTAGAAAAAAATATTGCAAAATAAAAATCGAAAGAATATAAAGCCAAAATGATGACTGAACCAAAAATTGTGATATATGAGTGATGCTTGGGATGGACAGGCAGGTGGTATGTGCCATTCTTATGAAATTAAGTTCACCAAGTAAAGTGTGGGGACATATTGTTCTGAGAAGCGTCTAAAATTTCTAATGTATTAAGTGGATAGTTGATTGTGGACAGCTCAGTGGCACAGTAGATAGAGTAGAGGCCTGGAGTCAGGAAGACTCACCTTCATGAATTCAGATAAGGCCTCATACACTTACTAGCTGTATTACCTTGAGCAAGTCACTTAACCCTGCTTACCTCATTTTTCTCATCTTCAAAATGACTTGGAGAAGGAAATGACAAACCATGCCACTATCTTTGCCAAGAAAACCCCCAAAATGACTGAACAGCAACAACAAATATTGGATTGTGTTATCTATTTTCCTTCTCTGGCAAGTGATGGAGAAGCATCAGTGATATAAAAAGAAATAAGTTTTTTGTTCCTTGGGGTAGAAAAAAAAAGATTTACTGCAGTACATAAGAAAATAATTTCTCTTTCAATTACATTATAAGATCAAAGAAATTAGACTTTTACCTCAAATTTTCTGAACTGAATTCTGACTCTAGAAATTTGAGAAACTGTTCTCTCCCAACTGGATCTTTCAATGCTTCATCCATGCCAAAACCCCATCGTTTAACTCTTTGCTGGCCAGGTTCTTTGCTGTAGGTACAAAACAGGTCAACAAAATTATTCCACCATAAATTCTTTTTTCCACTTTTCTAGTACAACCCCATTTATCCTAATAAGTCAAATTAATGTTGAAGTTTTAGCCTTTAAATCCTCCTCATCCTTCATTTAGTTAAGTGTATTTAAAGATAAATGGAGCTATAAGTATATAGTCACAGTGTGAAAAAGATAGGGGATCAGACAGTAGTGAAGTGTGTAGAGTGAGGAAGAGAAGTACATGCCTGTTGTCCCTGCTACCAGAGAAGCTGAGGTTGGTAGATTTCTTGAGATTGAGTGTTCAGAAGTGCAATGTGCTAAGCAGATCAAGTAGCTGCATTGTTCAGCCCAAATCTGGTGAATTTCCAGAAATGGGAGGGGGTGGCTGCCACACTGCCTAAGGAGGAGCAATCTAGCCCTTTTCAGAAGATAATGGACTAGGTCAAATCCTTCATGTCAATCAGAGATGGAGTGAGACTGTTAGTAGCCCAAGTACTTATATCCTGGGCAAGATAGAGAGAGAGAACCAGTGTGGTTTTTGTTTTGTTTTGTTTGTTTGCTTGCTTGTTTGTTTGTTTTTAAAGTATGGGAATGGGAATCAAGAGATATGAATTCTTTTTTTCTTTTTTTTTTTTTTGCGGGGCAATGGGGGTTAAGTGACTTGCCCAGGGTCACACAGCTGGTAAGTGTCAAGTGTCTGAGGCCGGATTTGAACTCAGGTCCTCCTGAATCCAGGGCCAGTGCTTTATCCATTGTGCCACCTAGCAGCCGAATTCTAGTCTCTGGTACTCTAACCCTAACTAGGTGACATCTAACCTCTCCCTCTGTATCTTCATCTGTAAGGGGGTTTATTGACTCATGTATAAGGTTCCTTACAGTTTAAAAAAAAAGCTATAGAATACATAATAAATCAGACTGGGCTTGCTAAAATAGTTATCGATCACTGGCTGAATTTAGGAGAGAAGGAAGGTCATGAAATCTGCTTAGGGATATATACCACACTAATTCCTCACTTGATAAAGTGAGGTGCTATTTAGTGACTTCAGTCTAGTACTATATACTGCTGTTATCCAGGTACCTTCTCCACCTATGTACTTTTAGATGATTCTTCCTCTAGCTATAATATAAAGGGCAGAATAGGGAAATTCTGAACAGGTTTTCAGCTTTGCCCAGAGGCTTATCTGTACAGTAAATATATAAATGCATCTTTGAATTTTCTCATATATTATATATGCTATAAGCACAGTATATACACATATATACTGTAGTATATAGATTATATATATATAATAAATGGTGTATAATTATAGTATATAATATATGATGTTATATAGCTTTCTTCCTCCCCCCACCCCCACCCCCATTAAGGTTAACCAAAACCAAAATGCTTTTATTTCAGATCAAAATTTCAATCACTTAAGAAGTATTGCTCAAATTATTTGGATTATGCTCAGGGATAACTTTAAGTCATGTACTAAATGGGTGTTCATAGATTAGGGATTACTGGAATTTGATGTAGAAAGTGCTTCAGGAACTAATCATGTTGGATCAGAAAGAGAAATCCCCATTTTTTTTGTAAGTCTGTAAAACCATTGTGCCTTATGCCTCTGCAGCCTATGGAAGTAAGTGTCAGGGATTACAGTTCCCAGAAAAATAAATCCAGTTTAAAGGAACAAAGGGAAGAAAAATATATTACTGACCACCATATTCCTATAGGAAATCTAATGATTCTTAAAATGCATAAACTCTAGGATTCTCCTCCTATGGAAGCAAACCCTGAGATGAAGCATAACATTTTGGTGGGAGGAAAAGTAAAGAGTTACCAACCTTGCTTCAAGTTCCCAGAAAGTGGTATCATCTGACATCCATGGATTAGAAGGGTCAGGTGGCACAAGAAAGGGGTCATATTCGACATACTGTTCTGTGTAGCTTAGTAGACTAGGAGCAAGCAAAAGAAGCACATACTTACAATCTTCTAGTTTCTCTAGGTATAATCCAACATAATTCAAATGAACTAGATTTAAAGACATTTGACCAAGAAATTCTACTTATTCAAGACTATAACAGGAAACTCAAATTTCATGCCATTTTAATACTTCCACAATTCTATCTTGTATACATGGACTCATTTTGTTTATTAATGAACTCAGAAGACTGTTAATAATAGCAATAGTGATATTGATTACCAATAAAGTACTGATAACTAGGTGTATACTGACAAATATCTAACAGCTGGCTCCAAAAAAAAAAAAAACCCACACACATGCATGAGATACTTTTCAGTTTAATATACATTATTAACATTTTCTCTATCACTTTCTTTCTAGTCAATCAACACAATAATATTTGCTTTTTTTTTTTTTTTTTTTTGGTGAGGCAGTTTGGGGTTAAGTGACTTGCCCAGGGTCACACAGCTAGTAAGTGTTAAGTGTCTGAGGCCGGATTTGAACTCAGGTACTCCTGACTCCAGGGCCGGTGCTCTATCTACTGCGCCACCTAGCTGCCCCAATATTTGCTTTTTATTTGTAGTTTGCCAATTCCTGAAGTGTAATGCTCACATTGAAAATTCACAATTGGGTCTTCTGAGCCAGTAGGAGTTAGCTCCAGCACACCTGTGAAGTCATATCTCCTATTCACCCTCTTTCTCCCTGCTAATGAAGTGACTGTCTCACCAGTTGATTGAAAACTGAGCATTTCTCACATATGAAGTGTTAAAATAAAGATTTTAAAGTTCCATCAAAGGATCAAAGCTTTCAAGCTAGAAATTATTTGAGAAGTTATCTATTCTAATTCTCTCACTTTAAAGGTGAGGAAATTATGGCTCAATAAAATGACATAATGTGTCCAAGATCACACAAAGTAGTATGGGTAGGATCTGAACCCAGGTCTTCTCACTCTGCATACAGCATTCTTTCCATTAGAGGCAGTTGGGTGGAGTAGTAGATAGAGTGCTGGTGGGAAGTCAGCAGCACCTGAGTTCCACTATGGCCTTAGATTTAATCTGGTTTGATCAAACAAGGCATCACACTAGCTGTGTTGACCCTGGGCAGTTCACTTAACCTCGGGTCAGGTTGTTGTGACAATCAAGTGCTTGGCACATAGTAGGTGCCTAAAAATGCTTGTTCCATTCCCTCCTATGATGGTAAAAACAATACAACCATTTGAATTATGAAGAATGGATCTTCTGTGTGTAAGGGAAATAGATAAAATTTTGTCCTGTGGCTCAAATATAGAAAGTCATTTATTAAGAGAGTAACATAGGAACTATATATAATTTACAAAAAAAACCCTTCCCTTTTTTAGTTTTTAAATTTTATTTATTTTATTCTGAACTTAAGAAATAAAACAAGCATTTCCATAACATAGTAGAATAGAAAAAAGATGATTGTACATGAAATTGCAAATCTAAAACTTGCTATTCCTTTTAGATATATAATCAAGTTATCATATAACGTTTTTCCTTTTTTCTTTCTTCCTTCCCCTGCTATCCTAGAGATAGCTACTAGTAGACAAAATATATATATATATATGTGTGTGTGTGTGTGTGTGTGTTTGTGTGTGTATGTATGTATATATCTATATCTATACATACATACATATACATATACCTATGAGTATAAAACCATTCTATACATACTTCTGTTTATCAATTCTTTCTTTCTCTGGATACTTCATACGTCCTTTGTAGTTAATTTGGATATTTATAATAGTCAAAATGACTTAGTCACTCAAAGTTATTATTTTTTTTTCTTTCTTTTTTTTTTATGGGGCAATTGGGGTTAAGTGACTTGGCCAAGGTCACACAGCTAGTAAATGTCAAGTGTCTGATGCCGGATTTGAACTCAGGTCCTTCTGAATCCAGGGCCAGTGCTTTATCCACTGTGCCACCACTCAAAGTTATTCTTAAAATAATATTGTTCTTACTGTATTTAAATTTAAGCAGGAAACTGGGAACTTCACTCCTATTTGGAATAAAGGGATTCAGATCTCAGTCTGTATCATACCTGGAGCTAAAATTGAGATGCTTTCCATACATGTGGGGATACAAGCAAGGAATTATCATTCCATCCAGGCATCTCAGCTTCTTTTTCTACTTTTTCTGAGAAGTCTTGAATTATTCACTTCAGATTTATCCTGTAACACCACATTTCCCTGCCACCTTTGATACATTTCCTTTCTATATTTAGTTTATGACTTTAAAAGGGCAACATCTTAAAATCCTTACCTATCAGCAACTTTGGACATTTTTAACCGATGTCTGTCTAACTGTATTTGCCAGTATTTTATCTGGAAAAAAAGAAAAGGAGAAGAAACAGTTCCAGGGGTGATAGATATTTTCCTCTACTCACACAGCTTCCATTTCAAAATTTTGAATCTGAGCAGTGATGAACTGACATTTGATGAATTCCGTTTTAAAAAGAATCAAATCAGTAGCATTTAATGGAAGCAACACCCTTCTTCAAGGAACTAATTTATTCCTAGTACAATCTTCTTATGAGAACTGAAGCCAGTACGATCATAGTTGAATCCACCATGTACAGACAAAAAAAATTGTTAAACATTCTGCCTAATTTAATAAAAGAAGGCATTTTTTTTCCTTAAAGAGCAAATGATTTCTTCAATATCCCATTGAGTAAAACAAAAAGGAGATTCCTATTTTAATCAATATTTCATTCAAAAATGAAATTCATTCATCATTTGTAGCTTTCAACCTTTTATTCAATTCTGACTCACTGCCTTTGAAGGCCAGACAAATGAAACATCAGAAGCACATGCTTAGAAAAATATCTTATCTCCAAATCCCTCCATCTGCCTTGATTGACCACCCCTGTACACAAAATCAAATGAATAAAACTTTTGATTAAAAGGCTTTCCATGGAAACAATTTTTAATAATGCATTGCTTCACATAGACTAAAAATCCATTAGGAAAAGGTTTATAATGCTTACACTATTGTTTAGTACAAAACCAAGTCTACTGTTAATAATCCTTCTTTCTATAAGCTCATGCACAGGAGAGTATTAGGAGGAAGAGAGCCAAATACAAAGAAAAACAAAACACAAAATGAAGTTGGTGATTGAAACAATCTAAGGCACCCTGTTATTAATCAACTGCAGAATTGGAATGTCAGTATTTAAAAAAAAGGATGCCAAAGTCTTCAAGTTTCTCAGTTTTTATTCAGCATCACCCAAGGGGAGATGGTGTATCTTAGCCACAAGACATGTCAGTTAGTAGAGAGATTCCCTAGAGTAATGCACATGTGGTTTATGAGACTTTACAACTATACTAGTTTAATTTATCATTCCTATCTGGCTTCCTCTTTTCTGGATAAATGATTTTTCAAGCAGCCTCCTTATAATTAATTTGGTTTCCCAAGTATTTTGACACCAGAAATGGCTGTGCTGGAAAATTATCTTCTCCATTAAATGAGATAATATTTGTAAAACTCTTTCTTTCCTTCTTTCCTTCTTTCCTTCTTTCTTTCTTTCTTTCTTTCTTTCTTTCTTTCTTTCTTTCTTTCTTTCTTTCTTTCTTTCTTTCTTTCTCTCTCTCTCTTTCTTTCTTTCTTTCTTTCTTTCTTTCTTTCTTTCTTTCTTTCTTTCTTTCTTTCTTTCTTTCTTTCTTTCTTTCTTTCCTTCCTTCCTTCCTTCCTTTTCTGTTTTGTCAGTTTCTTATGCATGTGGTTAGCAAGAATCAGCTTCCTTGAATCTAATCACCTCTGAGTGTTCTGATAAAATTTAATTCCTTCAAATTTCAGACCAGATTTCTGGACAAGTGGTGACTGGATCACCTACCAAGGCAACTAATTTTATGAGACTCAGCCAGTTCATTGGCCTCTTCTTTCTTTACAAACTTCTTAATGGTAAGGGTATGCCTCAAAATTCAGAAGCTTTTGTGCTGGCTGTGTCTGTATATGAAAAGCCCAGGAATGTGGCTGCATGAGGAGATGGGAGACCTTGCCTCTGGGTTCTGTGTTCTCTACAGTCACCTAACCTGAAAATCTAAGAGACTGAATTTGATAAATTGGGAACTTAGTACCCTATGAAGGCTTGGTAGTTGTTAGATTAAAAAGCAAAACAAAAAATAACCTGATTGAGAACCTAGTGTTCAGAGATTAAAGTTGAGAGATATGGGAAGTGCTCAACATAAACCAATCAGGAATCCTAAACCTCTCTTTAAGTTCTAGACCCTTTGGGGGTGATAACTAAGAACATTTTCTCTGAATGATCTTTAAAAATAATTGTTGCATGTGCTAAATTTCAGTTAGAGGTTGGGTCACTAAAATAAAGATCTTTCTCTCTCTCTCTCTCTCTCTCTCTCTCTCTCTCTCTCTCTCTCTCTCTCTCTCTCTCTCTCTCTCTCTCTTTCTCTCTCTCTTTCCCCCTATCCAGATGCCTTGTAAGTTATTTGTGATCTAATTTCTTTTAAACTACAACTCTGAGAGAGGGACCTAAAGCTCTGAATCAGGAAGATGATTTCTAAAGAAAAAATGGACTGTGAGTGCCCTAGGTAGAAAAGAGGACCTTGTTCTTTATTCCAAGCAGAGTGATTCTAGGTTTGGGGATCTCCTGATACAGAGATGAAAGGATTAATAGTCAAGTCTTTGATGGAACAAGATAGAAGAACCTGTTGGGAGGCTTTTTGCTGGTATTAGCCAATGACTTCTGGCTTTTCTTGAGAAAATGAAAAGCCACAGATTTTAGATGAAATAGTAGTTACAAGTAGCAGCTGAGACCCTAAGTCCAGATAAGAAGGATTCAGTAGAATAGCATCCAGGGAAGACTAATAAAAAGTGGCATCAGGCAAAGACTACAAGACCACTTGAAAGCAGGACTAGCAGAAAGAGATTAGTGACATCACATATGAATGGTCCTAAACTGTGCAATTCTGAGTAGCCCTTCCATGAATATGCGTTGGCTGTAGGTGTTATATATTCATATGTGAGCCTTGGGCACATATATTCCTTGGCTGTATCCATTCTTTTGATTAATTTATTCATTTGTGGGATAATATATCCCAGGTTTATGGGAAAAAAGTTTTGTTGCTACTTTTTTTAAACTATATCATTTTACTAATTGCCTTTTTCCCCCTCTAAAGAAACTGAGCCTTCTGGCTGACTATTGGGGCTTGTGAGCTATAGTTTTAGAGTATATGGGCCAAAGAGTACTTTGAACCCAGGAAAACAGTTTTCTATTGGCCCACCTAGCAAATTGGTAAGGAAATGTGCCACCAAGTACCACATCTACACCAAGAATGCACTTTAGCAACAATGCAATAATAGTTTACTCATGTATTAAGTAGTATTTGTGTGTATTCCCATACATGGATATGGGCACATCACATGTATGGGTATCTCCAGATTTCTCAAGATCTGAGTCACAGAAGGCAGAATCATAGAATTAAGAAAAGATCATAGGTGATGTTGGTGTCAAATTGCAGGATGTATGTAATTTGTGACTGAGCCTTCTACATGGCCTCACCATTGTAGTCTTGAGGATATGTGTGAATGTTAAGAGGGAGCACCATAGCCCTGAATAGCTAAGTCTGGCAGTGCCTAGAGGGAAAAGCATGTGTGTGTGTGTGTGTGTGTGTGTACTTTTTATTTAAAATAATTAAAGACCTGAGGGCAAACAAAAAAGTGATTTGGGGAATGACTGGCTCATAGAAGGATCAAATAATATAATGTATTTATAGCAGTTTGCAAAACTTAAAGCCTTATTAAGTATCACATCTTATTAAGAAAAAGAACAAAAGTTTGAGTATCACTGTTGTGTCAAACAAGAACAGAAATTTGAACATACTTTTTCACTCAATAATGGGTAAGAGGTACACAGTACCAACACTTCCCAGCTTGTTTTCAGTTTAATTTTGCAATACTATTTTATCAAGTCATTTAGAAAGTTAACAAACCTGTTGGTGCAATTCATCTTCTGTTGGAGGCTTAGTTTCTGGTATGGGTGTGTGGGTTGGGCTGTGGCTTCGAATATCATTTTGTAATCCATAGACTGACTAGATGTAAACCAAAAAAAAAAAAAAAAAGAAATACATTAGTCCTCAAACAAAATTCATATATTTAGTCTTCCTTTGACTTCCTTCCTTTATGTCGCCTCTTTAGTAAAGGCTTCCTGTATTTTAAATTATGTTTCATATCAAAATTTCTAGGGCAAATATCTTGTGTTGAAAAATTGAACCATTCCTTTCTGAGTTATTAAGCTCTGATTATAGATAGTTCAAATTTGGCCTCAGACACTTAACACTTACTAGCTGTTGACAACCTCAATAGGATGTTGGATTAAAGTAAGAAAAACCAAAATTATATGGAAAATTATGCTATTGTAGATGAAGAAACAAGATTAGCTTAAAGGAGCTTTCTAGCTTCAAATTCTGTAATGTGGGTTCAGTTCGTGTATAGGCTTCATCAGCTTTTTCAAATGATATATTCATATTGTGAGAAGATAATTAATAAACAATTTCTTGGGGGATCCAGGAATAAGTCCTCTCCCCTCTGCTCCAGAAAGTCAGTTCTCCTTGAAAGACTTCATCAAATCCCATCTGAGACAAACCCAAGTGAACAAAAGGAATGGATATAGATACTTTTATCTAGATTGTTGAAAGACTGATAGGATTAAACCATACTTAGATAATGGACTTTACCTTGAGTAACTTGAATGAAGGATTTTTTTTTTGCATTATTCTCCCCGATCTCATCCTTAAGAGTTCATTTTTTATTTTTGTTTTATTTATTTTTTTTTTGTGGGGCAGTGGGAGTTAAGTGACTTGCCCAGGTTCACACAGCTAGTAAGTGTCAAGTGTCTGAGGCCAGATTTGAACTCAGGTACTCCTGAATCCAAGGCCAGTGCTTTATCCACGGCACCACTTTACTGCCCCTAGAGTTCATTTTAATGTAGACCACCTTTATATCATGTCAACCAATAGAGTTGAATGATGCCAACCAAGTATATTTGTTTGATGTATAATGACCCAATTAGCTTTGATCAATATATAACCCGTTTATATTAAAAGAGGAATAAAACCTTTAGAAGACTGGCTCATGAGGTTTTCTGGGGCTTCTGGAGCTTCTAGGGCCTCTATGGTGTCTTCTGGGTCATTCTTGGTTCTCTGAGACCACATGGTCTCTGTCTCACTCTCTTCCTTTCTCTTGGGTGTCCTTGAGACCCCATGCTTTTTCTCTGAGAAACCACATGAGTATTTGGGGGTCTTTCCCCTGCTCATGCTAACTGTCATGCTGAAGCTCTCTCCCTACTTTCTCTACCATGAAGCCTGGGACAATGAAAAGTTAGGGAGACACATTGTCAATCCTTTACTGATATAATATTGATAAATTAATAACATGCTTACCCCAAACTGGTGTTTATAGTAATTATTTTCAACAATACAATATGAAGATTTCAAGGGAGAAGATGTTTTCTCTCTGCATGGAAGAAGCTATGGAAGGAAATAGTATCTGTCCACATAGATGATTCAAAGGAGCTGCTTTGGGGAGAAGTGTGATGATATATAAAGGAAGGGCCTTAGAGAGATGGGAACATGTGTAGACATTTTGTAGCTGGTTCCAGTCAGCTACAGATGTGATGAAGAGAAGGCATTTTTATCAGCTACAGAGTGATTCAAAGAACCCTATCAGTCTTAACCATCCCCTCTTTGCCTCAGGGCTCTTGGTGACCAGTGAAAGGAATGGAGCCTAAGATCTGAGTTCAAAAGGCCCAGAGGGCTTCTTGGCATCTTATCATATCTATCTATTTTCTTTTCTTTTCTTTTTTTTTTTTTTTGGTGAGGCAATTGGGGTTAAGTGACTTGCCCAGGATCACACAGCTAGTAAGTGTCAAGTGTCTGGGGCTGGATTTGAACTCAGGTACTCCTGAATCCAGGGCTGGTGCTCTATCCACTGTGCCTCTTTGACTGCAAGCACAGTGCTCTATCTATTGCACCATCTGGCTTTATAAACTTTAAACCCTCTATCTATGTTAGCAATGATTACAAACATATAAATGCACAAACATTGTTTAGAGGTTTGATGGTTAGGGTGCTATATATGGACCAGAAAAAAGAACCATTCGAATTCTATCCTTGATATTTATTAATTCTTTGATCCTAGACAACCACCCTGAGATTTTTCATTTATAACATGGGGGGATTGGACTAGGTTATTTATATGGTCCCTTGGATTTCTAAGTCTATCAGCCTATGATCTTCTTAATGTACTTATTATTCAAACTAATTGATCATCATTCCTCCCTAAATGAATTAACTGGACTTTGAAAATTTGTTCATTGTTTTTCAGTACCGTATATATATATTACTTAATGTTGATTCTATATCACTTTATACTATTGCACTTTTGAATCAAGAAAATAGAGGAAAGACAAGAGAGAAAAATGAAGAGGGTTGTGAAAATTCACAGATTATTGTTTCTTTGGAAGACAAACTAGAGAAGGTTGTTGAAATGTCCATATGATTGTCAATATCGAAATACGAATACTAGAGAAGCATTCACTTATAGCTGAGAAATTCCCTAAAGTAATCATGGAGAAAAATTTGGGAAGAACTATTCATTTCTGAAGTGCATATTTTAATCTCTAACTTCCTTTTCTATTAGTGAATCATATTTAAAAACTGTATTTACCTTTATACAAACGCTTATGGTAAGTTACTAATATAATCTTTATATATCTGGTATTCTAAAAATATATCTCATAGTGGACTAAATCTAAATAAAAGATTGTGAGAACAAGACAGAAAGGAGAGAAAGAAGGAGGTGTAGAGTGAGGAGAACAGGGGGAGAGCAAGAAAAGGAGAAGGGAGAGAGAGACAGGGGAAGAGAGACCATGATCACATCAGGACGACCTTGAAAGAGTCTGTGTCTAGTTTCAAAGTCATTCAGCCATTGTCATTTAAAAAAAAAAAAAGACAAATGGACTACTTAAATGATTCAGTATCCTAACCATTATTGTTGTTATTTTTAAATGATACTTTTTTTTTTTGGTTTGGAACTAATTCTAATAAATTCAATGTGACAGAAACTGTGGAGCCAGATTTATAAAGAGAAAACAATTTTTGAATAGTCTAAAATGGAAATATGCTATAATAATTATGAAGTTACTCTTTAATCCATGATGGTCAATGGCCAGGATCTTGGTGCTGACTCACCCTGGAAATAATCTTTAAACTGACCCATAGAACTGGAGGTAAGGTCCCTTTTGTATGACTTATTCATCTTTCCATTTAAAAAATGGGGACTAAAATTTGGATAATAGCATTTCTTGCCAGTACTTTTTAATCCAACAAAAAATTTGTATGCTGTATTGACAAAATACCATTGTGAAGTCTAGTTCTAAAAAAAGAGAACATACACACATCTGTCCATTTATGTTCAAGTTGTATTCAACAATTATAGCAATGAGACAAAAGCTGCTAGGTATACTCCAGTTGGGTTTTTGTTTTGTTTTGTTTTGTTTTTCCAAATTAGAGCCTCTTTTCCCAAGTTTCAGTTGAGGAAAATTACCATAGAAGAGAAAACTGTGAACAGGATCTCTTCCCAGTTCCTTAGGGGAGAACTGGAGTTACTTCCCTCAATATTTTTGGTGAGGTGATTGCGTTTTTTTTGGGGGGGGGTTTGGTTGTTTTATTATTATTATTATTATTAATCTTGCCCTCCATCATAGTTATGAGTATACTCATGTCTTGCCTTTGAGGAGAGATTCAAAAGGCTGATGAATACAGAAATTGGCAAGAAATAAAGAGAGCAATAGTTGTTCCCTTTGTCTTGCTTTGCCTTCTCTCCTAGAGGCAAAATAAAAAACCCTTTCCAACTTCTGTATTTGAATTGGTTTTCTGGCACTTGCTGAAGGTTGTTATTATTTTTTTAAACCCAGGTACTGAAGAGAACTGCCTTGAATTAGAAGCATCTTATTATATCAAATCTTTGGCCTCCTTTCATTAGGCCCTTTAGCTATTGTTGTTGTTCAGTCCTGTCTGACTCTTAGTGACCCCATGGCCCATATTGTCCATGAGGTTTTCTTGGCAAAAATAGTGAAGTGATCTGCTATTTCCTTCTCCAGTAGAGAAGCTCCACTTAGCTAAGTGAATTGCCCAAGGTCACACAGGTAGGAAGTGTTTGAAGACAGATTTGAAGTCAGATCTTTCTGACTCTAGGCCCAGCATTGTTTCCACTGAGCCATTTACCTATTCCATACTACTATATGAATAACATACTCAAAAATGTTTAATGATTCTATCTAGTGGGCATGCTCTGGGTTAGTCAATAACTCAACTAATCAGCATTAAACAACTTCTATGTGCCAGACAGTGGGCCAAACACAGGCTAAACAAAGACAAAAAATAATCCAGACTGATTTTAAAGGAAATTTGAAGTCTTAAGGAAAAGTCTATGAAAAGGAGTGTCCTGAGCCTAATTAAATACCATTAAGAGACAACCATCTTTTCCCTTTTTATACATTGTTAAGAACCTTTTTTTTTTTCCTCCTTTAGTTTTCTGAAAGTACCCCCTCTCCCATCATTTTCTTCCCTCAGTCGTTCTCTATCAACTTTGCTTCCTTTGACCTGTCTATGCTTTCAACTATATAAGATCTCCCCATGATGATTCTTTTCCCCTAGTGACTGAAGACTTCAGCCCTATCTCCTGCCTTCTGGTATTCACTTCTTGCCATGCTTTCTTAGAGCTAAGGCTATAAGTAAATGAACATCACCAGCCTACCTCTCAGGCAGTTTTTCCCAGGAGAGTAGGGATTTACACACATACACACACACACACACACACACACACACACACACACACACACACACAGATTTCTTGCTTATCCAAGGCAATGAGGGTTGGTGAGTAGGATGAGGCAAATATGTGTTCACTAAAACAAAGCAAAGCAAAGCAAAACAAAACAAAACAAAAAAACTGATAATTCTGGTTGCTGGTGTAAATTCCATTGCTTTAGGAGGGGCATTGGTGGTAGTGGTAGTATGCCACAAAGTACAACCTACTTTTTTAGGTTAGGCATACAGGAAAGAGGGTTGCTTCACGCACCAAAGGGACCAGAAGAAGATGTATATATAATGCTTGGAGGTGGTGATGGTGGTGGTGGTGGTGGTGGTGGTGGTGGTGGTGGTGGTGGTGCTGGTGGTGGTGCTGGTGATGGTGGTGGTGGTGATGGTGATGGTGGTGGTGGTGGTGGTGGTGGTGGTGGTGGTGGTAAGGCAGGTCTTAGGAGAAAGACATCACTGTTGGAGAGTGTCATCATACATTGCAGAGATTGATGACAGTAGGACTATTGTACATAGGAAGCAAGTCTACATGCCACCCCAACCCTCAGACTTTGATACCTTGGGACAAAGCCTTGTTTACACTGCCTTAATTATGGCTCTGGTAAAACATAAAAAAAAAAAGCAAAAACAAACAAACAAAAAATTTGATGTGCCTGTAGCCCCCAGCGTCTTCCTGTGGATAAGAGACCCCATAACCCTCACGTAGGCTGTCAGAATAAATCCTACTTTACCTTTCGAGTTTTGTGAGGATTCCTCATTCTGGATGATTTTTTAATATCCACTTCGGTTGTGTTTACACAACCAGGCTGGAAATGGAAAATAAAGAAAATAGCTCCTTGAGAAAAGAGTTCTTCATCAGCGCATTTCTTTGCATATTAATGATAGCAGTTGGAAACATTGTGCATACACAGTGACAAGGAAAAACACTGGTAGTTCTCCTTAAATTGCCTTAGCAGCCTCTATCAGCCAGGGCTATTATTGAAATAAAGAGGTTACTCTGTCTTACTTTCTACATTTTAAAACCTCCAATTACCATACAAAATATAATGGTCAGAAAAGCACAGACTCAGGTTTGGGATGTGAGTTTAAGAAATTATACTGATAATTTCTCACCCAGCAAGCTCAGGGCAAGTGTCTACACAGTCACCTGATGGAATGATGCCTTCCTGGCTGATATGGCACTGTCCTTGCTGGATATGGAGTGTTTACTGGGTCATGGTATCATCACCATCAACATCAGGTTACTTGGTTTACCCATGTTGAAGAAATAAAATGATATTCAGTCTGGTCAACTCCAACTCTCCAATTCCAGGATGAATTTTTACAGTGGTTACAAATTCCAGGAATCAGGGAGTCCATGGTGGAAACATTTGTTCCTAGGAGACAGTATGTGTGTGGCCATTGGAGTCTGTGGCCACAGAGAGGACTATAGAGAAAGGAACTGGCATATGGTATTTTCTATACACATAGAAGTTCACAAATCTCACCCAGCCCTCATTTTCCCCTGATATGTCATTCTAATATAGGTATTAGTGGGAAATAGAAGCATGTAAGTGGTCACAGCCACTCCTTGTAACCTTCCTCAAACTTTAAGATTCTTATCTTTTTAATCAATGACAATGACACTACTAGAATTGCACAGCAAGTGGGGGCAAAATGTAGCAGATTCATGACTAATGAGCATTTTCCCCTATTGGCAATGTTCCAAGTTTGTGAACAGTATTGCTGAGAGAGAAAGAGGGCTTTAGGTAAAATTATCAAGTTTTTCTTTTCTTTCTTCTCCTTTTTTTTTTTTAATTTAGAAGAAAGAAGAGGAACAGGGAAGGGAATACTTTATAGGTTCATCAGATCTCAGATTCAGAAGGAATCTTCTCAATCATTAGTGATTTAAAAGCAATGGAAAGATGTTACTGTCACACATTTTCCTTTCCTTTTCAATTTTTCTTTTTCTATGTAAGTATAACCTACAGGGAAAACAGGCATAGCAGAGATAAGAAGTCAAGGAGGTCTAGATAACTTAAGTATTCTTATGTTTTCCTGAAAGCTTGAAGGTACATTACTAACTCAGTATCTCAACACAGAGGTGAGCAAAGATAAATAATCAGTAAAGGAGTGGGGATGGTGAGAAGCATTTGGACCAGTTAAGGAAAATTCCTCTCAGACAGGAGCTTTTAAATCTTAAGTTATAACATAAATGTTAGAAGTTATTATTATTATTGTTATTGTTATTATTATTAATTAGGTACTTAGTGAAAAATGAAAATATGATAATAGGCTTTTAAAGTATACAAAAGCCTCATACCTAAAATATCATGAATACTTTGATCAAGAAGAAATATTACAGGGCAGCTAGATGGCGCAGTAGATAAAGCACTGGCCCTGGATTCAGGAAGACCTGAGCTCAAATTAGGCCTCAGAAACTTGACACTTACTAGCTGTGTGACGCTGGGCAAGTCACAACCCTCATTGCCCTGCCCCCCCCCCCAAAAAAAAAAGAAAAAGAAAAAATACTACAGGCAGTTTTCAGATGAAGAAATCAAAGCTATCTATAGTCATATAAGAAAAATGCTCTAAATTACTATTGTCTAGAGAAATGCAAATTAAAAGAACTCTTAGGTATCACCTTACACCTATCAGGTTGGCTAATATGACAGAAAAGGAAAATAATAAATGTCGGAGAGAATATAGGAAAACAGGGATCCTCACACAGTGTTGTTGAAGTTGTGAACTGCTCCAACCATTCTATAAAACAGTTTGGTACTATGACCAAAGGGCTATAAAATTGTGTGTATCCTTTGACTAGCAATACTATTACTAGGTCCATATTCCAAAGAGATTAGAAAAAAGGGAAAAGGACATATTTGTACAAAATTATTCATAGAAGCTCTTTTTGTGGTGGCAAAAATTGGAAATTGAGGGTATGCCCCTTAATTGGGGAGTAGCTGAACAAATTGTGGTATATGATAATAATGGCATACTATTGTGCTATAAGAAATGACAAGCACAGTGATTTCAGTAAAATCTGAAAATATTTAGATGAACTGATACAAAGTGAAGTGATCAGAACCAGGAGAACATTGTACATAGTAACAACAATATTGTACAATGATCAACTGTGAATGACTAATTCTCAGCAATACATTGACCTAAGACATTTCCAAAGGACTCATGATGAAAAATGCTATTCAGTCAGAGAAGGAACTGATGGAGTCTGAATGGAGATTGAAGCATACCATTGTTCACTTTATGTTTTAATGTTTGTTTTTCTTTTGGTTTGTTTTTTTCTT
Organism: Dromiciops gliroides; assembly: GCF_019393635.1. Taxonomy (NCBI): domain Eukaryota; kingdom Metazoa; phylum Chordata; class Mammalia; order Microbiotheria; family Microbiotheriidae; genus Dromiciops; species Dromiciops gliroides. The sequence goes on along the minus strand of NC_057864.1, from coordinate 137,778,768 downwards.
TCACAACATGACTAATATGGAAATGTTTTATATGATCGCATATATATAATCTATATCAAATTGCTTACCATCTTAGGGAGAGGGGAGTGTGAGGGAGGGAGGGAGGGAGAAAATTTGGAACTCAAAATTTAAAAAAAATTGAATATTAAAGATTACTTTTACATACAATTGAGGAAAATAAAATATCACTTAAAAAAGAAATAGCATTCTTCTCTTTTTTTGAAGAGATGTATACTGACAGATTCAGTTAATATTTTACTAGGTTTTGTTGATTCATTTTTAAAGAATTTTATGACATTTTGGATTTTTTTCTCAGTAGACAGTCCTTTATTTAAAGTTTTGAGTTCCAAATTTTATCCCTTTTTCCCTCTCCTCCCTGAGGCAATAAGCAATCAGATAGAGGTTATACATGTGCAATTATGTAAAACATTGACAGATTAGTAATTTTGTACAAGAAAACTTGAATAAAAAAAATAAAAGAAAGTGAAAAATAGCATGCTTCAGTCTGTCTGTGTTTAATCAATATCTGTTCTTTCTTTGGAGGTGAATATTATGCTTCATCATTAGTCCTTTGGGATTGTCTTGGATCATTCTTTTGCTGAGAATAGTTAAGTCATTCATATTTCTTCTTTGAACAATATTGTTGTCACCGTGCATAATGTTCTCTTGGTTCTGTTTGCTTCATTATACATTGTTGATTCATTTAAAATTTTAAAAAGATGTTATTCTTTATTATAAGGAGTGTGTCTGTAGGTATCAGGAGAGGGATATATTTAGGAAAATGCAAATTTTTATGTAAAAATATAAAATCAATAAAAATTAAAACAAATTATTTTAAAAGTCTTTAAAGTTAATAGAAATGGCAAGTACCAGATAACATCAGAAAAAATTAAATTGACTATACCTTAATACATGGGAAATGTGGGAGTTATTGAAAAATCACAAGTGTATAATAAGACCATTAGTTTATTATAGCAAACACTAATAAAATAAAGGATAAAGATGAAAGGAAAACATGAAATGAAACCAAAACTGATCTGGCCTGGCCTACTTAAACATGCCATTGATGTTAAAAAAAAAGGGGGGAAATGGATCAAGGAACAGATATTACCATTTCTTATAGAAATTTAATCTACATTGATTAAATTAAATCACTATAGTGTCATGTGGAAGTTTGTAAACCATCTCAGCCAAAAATTTAATCTCTTTTCTTATAAATAAAATGAAAATTATATCTCTTAGCTATAGACCAATAAGTTTAACTTTGTTATTTGACTAATGTTATAATGTATTTAAAGGGATGCTTAGTAAACATCTAGAAGAGATCACATAGTGTTTACATGCCAGGGTAATTAATATATATATATATATATACATATATATATATCTATATATACATATACATATATACACACACACACACACACACACATTGACCGGGTGCTAAACTGATTGACTAGGGTGATGGAGGATATCATGTATGTACAGTTTTCCTAGATTTTAGCAAAGCTTTTTATAGTCTTTAAAGCTATTCTTGTGGTAAACATAAAGAAGTTCAAGATATATTGTACTATAATTATGTGGATATGAATATGCTTTATTGTACAAAATACTAAACATGAATAGTAATCATTAATAGGTCAAGATCAACATGGAAGATAACCAGCAGAGTACCCCAGGGATGTGTGCTTGGCCATGTGTGGTATAACATTTTTATTAGTAACTTGGATACAAATATAGTTGGCTTCATAATCAAATTTGTAGTTGACTCAAAGCTGATATCTTGGATGATAGGATTTGAATAGACATTGGCAGGCTAGATCACTGGACTTAAACTAGTAATATGAAATTTAAGAAGAGTAAATGTAGTTGTATGCCTTATATTTGGGTTTACATTAAAAAAAAAACTTTACAAATATATATAGAGAGGAGGCCTGGATAAGATCAGTTTGTCTGGAAAATAAGAGTTTTAGTCTAATGAAAGCTCAGCCTGAGTCAATAGTGTGATATGACAGCTAGAAAAAATAATGTGATCTTAGGGTTCATTAAAATATGTGTGATATCAAGGACAAGGGAGGTAATAGTCCCATTGTGCTCTGACTTGATCAAGCCATATCTGCAGTTTTTTGTTCAAGCCTAGGGGACCACATCTTAGAAGAGACATTGAGAAGTGGATATTATAAATTCAATAAAATATAAAAAAAAATAGCCTCATTGAAAGCATTGAGGTGGGGTGGGGACCATCACCTCAGCCACAGAAACATGGACTACATTTTCCTGAAGGATTCTCCTTCTCTGACATGACTAGACCCAACATGATGGAGGGCACAAGTCAGAAGGTCACACAAAGGCTACTTGTGATGTAATGAAGGTAAAGACCAGTGTACACATGTCAGATTGGAGTCTTGAGGACTTCGGACACCAGAAATGAACTCCCTTCTGCCTGCTCTACCCAGTTCTTTCTCCAGAAAATGTCCTTTCCAATAACTGCCACATTTTCTAGTGCTTAAACCCAAACCAGGAAATACTTTATTTAGCTTAATCTCCATGATCCTGCTGTCTGTCCAGAGACCCAATTTTTATCTTAGAGGCAGAAGAAATGATAGATGGAGCTCTGGCATTAGAACCAAGAAACTATATTCAAATCTTGCCCTTGACATTTGCTACTTATTCAATCCTGTACAAGTCTCTTAAGACCCATTGCAAGTTTTACTTTACTTATGCGGCAAATGGAATAATAATAATAATAATAATTGCAGGGGGCAGATAGATGACGCAGTGGTTAAAGCACTGGCCCTGGATTCAGGAGTACCTGAGTTCAAATCCAGCCTCAGACACTTGACACTTACTAGCTGTGTGACCCAATGCAAGTCACTTAACCTCCATTGCCTAAAAAAAAAAAAAATACTTGCAGTGCCTATATCACAAGGTTGTTGTTATGAGTCTCCAATAAGCTAACATAGAGAATCTTGAAAACTTTTAAGGTCTATATGAATGTTGGTATAGGAGCTGTATTATCTTATTTCTAAGAATCTTGCTCTTACATATATATGCTAGTTGATGTGAAGGTCTAAGGGACTAGGTCAACAATGATTATCTTTTTCAACAACATTACTGAGAGGACACTATCGAGTGAATTTCCAAGTAGCTGTTGTCTGTTCACTGTCATTAGCCCAAGTTCACCCTTGACTCATAACATATTTATATATCTTCAGTTCTAAAACTGTTGTGAAGAAGAAAATGACTCCATGAAAATGGAATCATTTTTTTTTTTTTGAGAGGCAGTGAGGGTTAAGTGACTTGCCCAGGGTCACACAGCTGTCAAATGTCTGAGGCTGGATTTGAACTCAGGTCCTCCTGAATCCAGGGCTGGTGCTTTATCCACTACGCCACCTAGCTGCCCCCAAGTAGAATCATTCTTGACTGGTACTCTGGTTAGAGTAAAAGCTAAAGTGTTTCAGGAGAAAAGAACCAAAAGTTTGCAAATTTGCCCATGTGTTAGGGTAAGCATCTTTTAAAGGAATTTTATTCATATTTGTACTTTACTAGTACTGTTTCAAAACGGTAGAGCTTTAAGAGAAAATACATGCTTTAGGAAGGACAGTCATATATAGAAGCCCATGCTGAGGAGGGTGACTGTGTTGTTTAGGTGAATAGAAATCATGTCATGTAGGGACCAAATGAAAGAACTGGGCTCTCTAGTTACTCAGGGAGGAAAATTAGGAACAATAAGTAGAAGTTGCAGAGAGGCAAATATAGACACAAAGTAAGGGCTGTTGGTGGTGGTGGGGTGCATTGATCACAGTAAGGTCTGATCCACATACTTGGTGAAGCCTTATTTTTGTGGTGGCTAAGAAATTGAAAGGATGCTTATCAATTGGGGAATGACTAAACAAGTTGTGGTATATAATTGTGATGGAATAGTATTGTACTATAAGAAATGACAAGCAGGATGACTTCAGAAAAACCTGGAAAAATTTACTGATCCAAGGTGAATTGAGCAGAAGCAGGAGAATATTGTACATAATGAAGGCAATAGTGTACAATGAAGAATGGTGAATGACTTAGCTGTTATTAGCAATACAAATGATCCAAGACAATCCCAAAGGACTGATAGTGATGCATGTTATCTGCCTCCAGAGAAAGAACTGATACTGTCTGAATACAGACTGATGCATGCTTTTTTCACATTCTTTCTTTTTTTCATTTTTTTAAAAATTTGAGTCTTCTTATACAAAATGACTAATATAGAAATGATTTACATGATTGCACATGTATAAACTATATCAGATTGCTTACCATCTGGGGGGTGATGCGAAAGGAGGGACGGAGAGAGGAATAGAATTTAGAACTCAAAACTTTCTAAAAAATGTTTTAAAATTATTTTAATATATAATTGGGACTAAATAAATATTATATAAAAAGAAAATCAAAGAAGAGATTAGCAAAATTGAAATAAAAAACCATTGAATCAGGAAAAAGAAAGACAATGGATGTCTTCTGAGCCTCTTGATAAATGCTTGACTGAGGATAAACTAGAAGAGTCATCCTTTCTGTTGCCCATAAAATTGTGCTCTGAATTGTCTTTTTTTTTCTATGTATCTTCTCAGGTTCATTCTCTAGAATAAAGCTTCTTAAACTGTAGGACACAACCATGTGGGGTCAGATAACTGAATGTGGGGGTCGCAAAAATAATTGGCAACAGTAAAATGTGTATACCTATTTTATTTACCTACATGCCTGGGGTCATGTAAAAGTTTCTCTGGTGAAAAGGGATTATGATTGGAAAAAGTGTAAGAAGCTCTGCTCTAGAACACCTGTTTGGTCTTTTCTCTGGTGATTTGATCAAAACAAGGGGCATGGCATGGTGTGTAGGCGTCCCCATCCCAAACTAAACCCTAAGCTGTCGTGGTGAATTACAGAAGTATATTACAGTGTGGATATGTGCTAATATACAACCAGAAGAGGGAGCTGAAGGACACTGTTCTTGAATTCCCTAGGCAGGGTGATACTTGAATTTAGCTTTCTAGTAAGGTAAAGGAGATTCCCTTTGAGGTATTAGCTTTGGAAGTTGATATGTGGGTAATCCTACATTTGAATTCAGATGCCATCTCTTCTAGAGGAGGAACATCGTAGAGTGAATAGGACACTGGATTTGGAGTCAGGAAGACATGACCTTCAATTCTGCCTCAGACACTTGATAGCCTTGTGAGCCAGGTCAAGCTACTTAACCCCTTTCTGCCTCTGTTTCCCCTGTGTAAAATGAGTGGGTTGGAGTAGCTGGCCTCTGTCACTTCCAGCTCTAAATCTATGATCCTGTAAGAGATGTCCTGATGTAGTGTCCTTCTTAGAGAAAGAAGATAGTCCGTAGATTTCAAGTGGCATCCTACTTGGAGAGCAAAGCCAGCAAGTTGCTCGGACAATGCACATCTGGCAGAAAGGGGAATGCTTGTTCAGCAGCTCCAACATGTCTATCATTGGGATATATTAGTACTGTACGTTTCTGCATTTGTTCTTGAGTTCCTGTGACCCCCTATGCATTTTTCTGTGGTGGGTAAAATAAAGCCTATTCTGTATCTGGTAGTTTCATTGTACATCAAGTTCCCGTGTAGAAGTTAGGGACTCTGTCACCTTCATTTTGGAAAAGCCAAAGATCTCTCTCTAAACTTTATTTGAGAGATTTTCCTGAGGGAAAACTCAGGGGGCAAGAACCAAAGAGAGAAATTGGTCATTTTGAAATCTGGTTCCCAGGAATGAACCCAATACATGTAAACCCACAGCATTAGGGAGAACTGGGCTATTAAAAACAAGAGCTAGAATTTATACAAACAACACGTTTGGCTTGCAAAGCCCTTTATACATTTTATCCTCACAACCACCATGAGAGGTAGATGATATAATTATTCATTTTATAGATGAGGAAACTGAAGCAGACAGATGTTAAGTGACTTGTCCAAGGGAACACAGCTAGTAAGTTCTATGAGCAGATTTGAACATAGATCTTTATGACTCCTGGTCCAAAGATCTGTATACTGTACCACTAGCTGCTTTTCATGGAAATATAAGGAAACAGTAAAAGGACACCTGGCTTCATTGAGCGAGGTCTTTGACCTGAACCCATCCAAGTTAATGAAAGAACTAGCTGCCACTGTCTGTGAGCTTTGGATTCAGAATCAGGGGTCCTTGTCTCAAATATTGGCTTTGACATTTCACTTTGGGACAGCGGGCAAGTTACTTACCTCCTCATAAATCCACTTTCCTCATCTGTAAGATGGGGGATAAAAATATTTCTACTACATCCCCCACAATGCTAATGAGAAAAGTGGTTGATACACCTTCACTGCTATACAAATATGGGGGTGTTGTTGCTATGACTAGTGTGGAACAATCTATTCGTATTTAGACATCTTGGTGGGAATGACCCAATTGTTCATCCTATAGTGAATAATGTTTAGATTATGTGTAATGTTTACTTCTTTTTATTTTTTCTTATAATAAATGAAATTGGTTCTGAACAAATTTAATTGAGACATTAGTATATGTTATATGCTAATTTTCTTCTGGTTTACACTGTGAAATTGGAGGCATGTCTCTCTGGAGGAAAAAAAAAAATCCCCTTCATTAGAAGTACTTAATGTCATACCTAATATGTAGCACATTTAAAAAAATAACAGATTTGAAGAAAAAATGATAATTTTATTAGAAATATTAATCATGCCATTCAAAAATAAGTAATAAAATATGCATGCAAAAAACTAAGGATTTTTTTCAGGCTTGTCACAGATGCTTAAAGTTATAATGGGAAAATAATAACAAATTAAGAACACAATGATTCTGATGTGTAGAATGTGAAAATTTACTGTTTCTGTTATCCCTCTCCAATAAGCTATAGGAGGCAATTACATAGTGAGTGCTATTTGGTTGCTCAGGATATTTCCTAGGGCTTAGGGAAGTTATTGTTGTTGTTGTTGTTTTGAAACTGAGCAGGCTAGAAAGAGGACAAGGCGGAGAGATACACAATAAAGACAACAATTCAAAATGTGAAAGAGTGATAAAGTATTGGTTGGGAGAAAGCAACTTTACCAGAACACAGCTGTGAAGAAAGGTAAAAAGGAGCAAATATGAGTCTTCAATTATATAAAATTATGTGAAATCAGGCCCCCACTCATAAATTCTACAACTTATAAATAATGTGACATTTGACACTTGCTTAATCTTTGTGGAAGGCAGATTATGGAAGTCACTTAATTGATAAATATTTATTAAGTATTAACTATGTGCAAGGCACCATGCTACATTTTGGGTATTCAAAGAAAGGTAGAAAACAGTCTCTTACCTCAAGAAGTTCACATTCTAATGGGGGATGGAGGAGACAATACACAAACAACTAAGTCGATATTATACACACATACGTACATGTATATGCATTTATATGTATGTGTATATGTGTGTGCTAATCTCAGAGTGAAGGCACTGGGGGTGGACAGGAGTGACAACTGGGAAAGGCCTATTACACAATGCAGTATTTGAGTTAAGTAGTGAAGGAAGCTGGGCAACATATTTCATACTATAGACAATAGCAAATCGCTGATGATTTTGTGAATGAATGACATGGTCAGACATTTTAGGAATAGGATTTGATACTATATATGATAATTATTAATTAAGTGCCAGCTATGTAACTGGCACTCTTCTAAGTGCTGGAGATACAAATAAGAAAGAGTCCCTGCCCTCAAGGAGATTACAATTTAATGGGGAAAGAAGACACACAGAAGGAATTTGAAAAGGGTTAGGGTGGGGGAGGAGTGCTTGAAGGGGAATAATGAAGATCTTAGTGGAGTTGAAACCAAGCACAGCAACTGGTGACAAAGAGAAAGTTAGCATTTTGAGACCTCTATAAAGGAAGGCTATAGGAGTTTTTTCTTGTTCTACCTTCCAGTCCTCCAATCAATGACATAGAAGCAACTGAGGGTATTGATGAGGTGTGAGAAGCAAAGCTGAAGCATTCTCCATGATGATGAGTTACCTTTTGATGCACTTATATGGTGATGAGTTTATACTGGGCAGGGCACAATGAAGATGATGGTAGAGTCAAACCAAGTAGCTTTTCAGTTTGAGAGCAGTAGATGTATTGTAGGAGAGACTAGAAGAACACATCAATAAGAAGGCTATTGAGAGACCTTGGAGGTAGGGACAGCCATTAGAACATTATTCCAATAGTCTTGGTAAGACTGCATGGAGGCCTGCACAGAGACAGAAGTTGTTTGAGTGCAGAGAAGGGAAAAAAGGAGAGAGGTGTTGTGAAGGAAAAATTGACAAGATTTGAGAATTTATGGATAAGAATGTTGAGGAAAGGAAAATAACCAAGACAACTCCAAAATTATGAACTTTTGTGAATGAAAAGATAGTGGTACCCTCAACAGGAATAGGGAGTGATGGGTGAGCAATGGGTTTGTAGAAAAATATAAATTCATTTTTGGACCCATTTGTATTTAAGACTCAATGTCCCATGAGATATCTAAAAGTTTTCTAAGTCCTCTGGATTCTATGTTCACAATATCTTTTTCATTCTTTCCCTCCTTTCCATTTCCTCCTCCGCCTCCTCCTCCTTCACCACCACCACCACCATTACCATTACCACTACCACCACCATCCTAAACTAGCCATTCATTTACCTCCGTTATGGTCTGCACTTTATCATTTAACTTATATTATATTTATTTATACAGTTTTCTTCATTGCACCAAACACTAAACTCTATGACTGTTTTACTCATCTTTCTACCCTTCCCACAATAAGCACAGTTCTTTGACTATAGTAAATACTTAATAAATAATTGTTGAGTTGAATTATCATTGTTTCAGTGTTTTCAGAGGATCATATTTTTAGAGTTGGAGGCTACCTTAGAGATCATCTAGTTCACGTCCCTCATTTGACACATGAGAGAAGTGAAGTGCAGAGAAGTTAAATTATTTTCCCAAGCTCACATGGATACATAACAGAGCTAGAATTTGAATAGAAGTCTTCTGACTGCAAAAGCAGTTGTTTTCTCATACACATATGCTTGTGCTTGACAAAAATGTAGTTCTAATTTGGGAAGCTATACGTACAATTGTTCAGAAAGAAATAGTTATACCCTATATGTACAGATATGTACATATGTATAGTGTCTTAAAAGTCTTAGTGAGGTTTTAAGCATACATGCACACATACACATTTATAACTTCTCCACAGGCATATAGGTATAGACACTGATTCTGTAGGTTTTGTTTCCCAGTGTGGAAGCTATCAATCGAAGCAGTTGCCAAGAACTAAACATTATTCCAGACCTTTCTAATCTAGGCAGCTGGAACAACTGAACAGCAAAACCCTCAGTCCCAAACAATACATGCTTCCTAGTAAGTCAGTGTTTACAAAGGCTGTGAGGGCTTTCATTGATATCTCTTTCAAACCAAACCAACATCTGAAATATAATCCTTTCGGAAACTGTATATTTGGTTTTTATTTTCTTAACTTTCTCTCTGATTTACTCCCTTTCTTGCAATTTCTACTGTCTACATTAGGAAATAATCACTATATGTAATTTCCAGAATGAAGGAAAGCTATTACACCATTCAGATATCCTGAAGAATATCATGCAGTTAGAGTTGTTTGTGAGTACAAATATCATTAACACCCTCTGGCCCACATACAAAATATGGGGTTTCAGGTACTGTGTCTAATAAATGTGAACACACATATTCATTCTATGTGTAACAAAGAGACAAAGAGGGCTTATTGAGATATTACAAATAGAAATTTTATGCTATGGGCCCCTACAATGACTCAAATCCTTAAAATTTGTGATTCTTCCCTCTTCTTCATCTATTACATTCAATCAAGTTGCCAAGTCTGGTCTATTAGATCTTCACAATTCCATTTGCATCTGTCCCCCATGCTGTGAACTACCTCAAGATCTTTGCCCTGACATAGTATAATAGCATTCTAAATTGTCTCCTAGACTCCAGTCTCTGCTTTCTCCAGTGTGCGCTTCATAAAGCTGCCAAATACTTTCTTATGCATTGCTCTGACCCCATCACTTTCCTTCAGTTCCTGCCTATCCACTGAAGAATAAAATGCAAAGTACAGACTTCTATGGTATCCAAAAGAAGCCAAGGAGGTACCATGTTGAACTTTCAATCAAGAAGTCCCACGTTCAAATCCTATCTTTGATACAGACCAGCTATGTTTTCATAAATAAATAACCACTCTCAGTCTCAGTTTCCTCATCTATAAAATAGGGATAATAATACCTGCAATACCTGCCTCAGATGGCTGTTATGAGGTCAAAAAGGAGATAATGTATGTAAAGCATTTTGTGATTTGCACTATGAAATCCAGTTATTATAGTTCCAATCCACATGAACAGCCTTATTTCACACAACTCCCTTCCTAGGACTCCTTGTTTCAACAAACTGAACTTCTAGCTATTCCCTAATCTCCTTATTTACTTTTACAACTCCATGTATTTTGTCCAGGTCTTCCATTCTTGGAATTTGCTCTCTCACATCTCTCTGTCTTAACATTTTTCTCTTTCTTCAAGGTCCAGCTCAGGTGCTACTTCTTCCTTGAAGCTTTTCCTGATCCTTCAGCTAAAAGTGATCTTTTCTCTCCTAAATTTTCCTATATCATTTTGTTTAGAGTCCTCTTTTACTTCTATCATATGTGATGTCGTATCATACATATGTGAATACACTTCATATTTCCCCTGGCTGCATTGTTTTTCTTTTCTTCATCCTCAGTGCCTAGGAGAGTTCCTTTTTTTTTTTTTTTTTTTTTTTTTTTTTTTTTTTTTTTTTGCGCGGGGCAATGAAGGTTAAGTGACTTGCACTGGGTCACACAGCTAGTAAGTGTCAAGTGTCTGAGGCCAAATTTGAACTCAGGTCCTCCTGAATCCAGGACCAGAGCTTCATCCACCACTCCACCTAGCTGCCCCCGACAGTTCCTTTTAAAACAAAATTTAATAAACATTTACTGAATGAATCTATATATGTCTACATCTATATATACACAGTATACTTTAGGTTATAACAATTCTAAGCCTTTGTTTATAATTTTATGAGTTGCTATGGTAAAATAAACAAACAAACAAAACCCCAACCATTACTTGATGGCAAAACTTCCAATATGATCTTCTGTGCAAGAAGCTAATCTAAGCCTCTGCTGACAGACACACAGTCTTCTACTGGGCCAACAGTCAAGGACTTTTTACCTTGGTAAGACCTGCCAGATCTTCTGCTATGATGCAAAACTTTTTAAGAATTCAGAGTTATCTCTATGCAACTATAAAACACTAGAGTAAGAATTTAGTGGAATATACACATACATATATGCATGTATGTATATACATATATAATAATGTGTATTAAATTTATACACTCAGGTGGTATATATGCACATATATGCACATATACACATATACATATATATGTACAAACACATATATACTTTTATATGTATATAAATCCATTTTTTGTTGTTCAGTTGTTTCAGTAATGACAGACTCTTTGTGACTTCATTTGGGGTTTCCTTGACAAAAATACTAGAGTGGTTTGCCATTTCCTTCTCCCGCTCATTTTATAGATGAGAAAACTGAGGCAAAGAGGGTTAAATGACTTGTCCAGTATCACACAGCTAGCAGGTGTCTGAGGCCGTATTTGAACTCAGGTCTTTCTGACTGTAGGCCTGGCATTCTATCCACTGTGCCACCTAGCTGCCTAACCTACATAGCCATACACACATATAAATACTCTCTGGTCTAGGAATTTCCTGTTCAAATTAATATGGTAAAAGAGTGAAGAATCTGTTGCTGAGGCTTTGATAACTTCATTTGCTTTGGCCTTCAGGATCAGTTGGGGATAAATTGATTGATTCCAATTGGTGTGGATCACAGCCACTCATTTGTACTCTACAAAAAAAAAATGGACCAATTGCCAAGTTTGCTCTTTTTGACCTTTACCTTCTTTGGAGGTCAGACCAAACAGCAAGACACCTCTGTCAGTAAAAACTGTGTGTACAACCTCTCCTTGTAGCAGCCTTGGGAAAGCAGAACGTTGCAGTTATTTGTGGTCTCATCCACACAGCCCAAAAGGAAAGATTTTGGACCTCCTAGATACAAAACTTCTGGACTGAATAGTGAAGAGCCAGAGGCACATCTTGGCTAAAAAGCTGACTGCCATGGAAAGAAATCTGTGACTGAGTAGTGGGAAGTTCCAGAAACCCACCCAAAAAGCCTGTGTGTGTGTGTGTGTGTGTGTGTGTGTGTGTGTGTGTGTGTGTGTAGGGGGGTTCCTGTATATGATCATGTTCTTAGAGAACTTAGGGATGTAGCTTTCTAGAAGGAGAAGGGGCATTTCTAGGTAGCATCAACTTCTAGTAAGAGTTGGAAGAGCATCAAGGGTCTAAGTCCTTGTGTAGTGGGATGCATTACTGTTTTTGCCTTGCCTTTGAATTTTTCATACAGGACAGACCCAATGGGAAACAGGTTGCCTTTATATCAGTCTTTTCAGGAATAGTCCAACTTCTTAGGATAGTACCAGATGGATGGAGGTGACGTATTAGGATGATGGGGGGATGGGGTTACCTCTAGCAACCCAAACTTATTCCTCTTCCAAGGGGATTGCAAAAGATAGGGCAGAACTATGAGTCTAGGGAACCAACCAGGGTCTGCAGGGAAAATAGAACTCACAAGAGAGGAAAAAGGATTTTATCATTTGCAGATAAATGAGTCTTTCTCTGAATTTCCTATAGGGGTAAAATAAATTCTGTCCTGTACTTCATATAAATTAGTACATTATAGCATAAAAGTTTGGGCATTATCCATATCTGTGTAAACCCAGATAGGAGTAGTATTCAGAAAAATTTCCAAAGGCACTCTGGGTAGTGCCAAAAAGAGATCTAATTTTGAGAGAATAGCCATTCCAGAACTGGACCTAGCCTAGGTTTATCATAAAGATTTGGACACTGAGCCATGAGTTACAGGTATATATTAACTTATTTCAGTATAAGCAGTAAAATATTACTTTGAACCTATTTTCATTTGTTACAAAAATCCATATTTATATTATGCAAAATATATTTTAAACATTTATTTTAGAAATTGAAGGGTTCTCCAAATGTTATTTTACATGTTCTTTTTGATTCACTCTTTGGGCAGTTTTAGAGCAGGGCAAGACAACAGCCAACTTCTTTCCTTTGGGCTTGTTATAATAAAATATTTTTTTGCTGATATTAACTAAATATCTTTACCTTCACAGGAGTTATTAATATAATTTGCTCTAATTTTATTTCTAGAGATTTTCACTAGTAAAAACATCAATTAGTTTATTTTTAAAATGTTGATTTCCCCCTAAATGTCAAGAGAACTTTGATAACTTCATGTTTTCATTTTACAAACATTTCTCCAAAAGAAAGTTTGTGGTATTAGTGATATCTCCTCTGATCCAAGTCAAACAATGAACCCAATAAAAAAACCTCACTGTATAAAACTTAATATTTTCTTCTATTTAAGCCTTATTTCATTTTTTGATTTGACATAGACAAAGCTGATTTGCTGTTATTTCTATGAATAAATGCAAGAAATGGCCCTCTCTCACAACATTATTTTAAAATCAACTTTATATTCTATTAGTATTCATGATGATCAATGGAACACAGCAAATGAAACATTATACACAAGACAGCAATAATGACATTAACTGTATGCACATCATTAAGGAACAGACATTTCATAATGCCTGTTGATAGGTAACCCAGTGGAAACAGGCTTCTTGCAACCTGTCACATTTCAAGGCACAGCAAGCAACTACCCCACTCCAGGTGTGGGGTGACTAGGACCTTCTAACCAGAAAATAATGACTGAATCAAGAGAGGGCATAATTTGGGATTCAGGATGTTATTAAAATATAATAAAAATCAGAAGAAAAAAAGGGCATAATTTGCCGCCTTCGTCAATAGCCAGTGTTTTTATTTTATAGGATTTAAGATGAAATAAAAGATCTGGGGACAGCTAAGTGATAACAGTGGATACAACCCTGAGCCTTTAGTTGGGAAGACCTGAGTTCAAATCCAACCTCAGACACTTACTAGCTGTGTGACTCCAGCAAGTCATTTAATTCCTATTTGCTTGCATTTCCTCCTCTGTAAAATGGAAATAATAATAGTACCTATCACCCAGAGTTGTTGTGAGGATCAAATGGCATAATAATTATAAAGAACATAACACAATGTCTAGCACATAGTAAGGGCTACATCAGTGTTAGCTAATATTATTTGTGAAAAAGTAAAATGAGTGTTGGTCCATAGATCAACAATTGATAAACACTGATTTAGTCCATTCCGTACTCCCTTCACCCCCCATCTTCAATCAGAATTACTCAAACAATCCCAGGAAGACCAGTACTAGGCAAATGATAATGCTTCAATAAAACATGAACATAGGGTAATTTTGGATAGTATACAAATGGAAATGACCAGTATGAGTATTTACTTTACTCAACTTGTATAGTATTATTATGTATTAATTGCTACAAATTTTTTTTTCTTTTTCAACATGGGGTGGGGGGGGGAAGGAGAGAAAATAGATTTTTGTTCTTTGAAAAAAAAACACACAAAAAACCCATATTATTCAAATAGGTTTTGAAATCTTACCACAGCTTGTTAGAGTCCCCAGCTGATTAGGAGCTACCATAATAGTGTAATGTTATAATGTACATATACATATGTTTGTACATATACATATATATATACAATGCATACATATACACATATATACATAATAACACATTGCACATATTATATAAAATATATATGTGCATTTCTATAATTACAAATATATAATGTCTAAGATTCTGGTAACCAAATGCCATCTATCAGCTCAAAGTAACTACCATTCTCATATACTTTCTTTTCACCTTACCCAGCTATTAAACTGTCATAGAGGGTTATGATTTTAGTATTTTCAAAATTTTCTATACCCAAAGAATATAAAAGTATAATTTTTAAGAGCAGAGTCATTGTATCATAGTATTATGGAAAGAGAACTGAACTGGAAGTTAAGAGACTTGAGTGTGATCCTTGCCTTGATCACTTCCTGTCTGTGTCCAGTAAATCCTTTAGCTACTCGGGGCCTCAGTGATTTCCCACATCCCAGTGGATAACTGTCCTGCTGCTATAAAATCCAGAGCTCTGGATACTGTCATCCATTCTGATTTTGCATCTTTAGAACTCCTGTGCTTTGTCATACACCCTGGAAGGATCACTGGATTTTTTTCATTTCCCCAACATCTGAACCTTTCCCTTTGGGCCTCTCCTAATTAATATTGTAGCTCCTCTAGGACAGTAATTGTGATGTTTTCCTATTTGCTTCTTCAGTGCTTAGCATAATACTTGCCATATAATAAGACATTTATTAAATACTTTTCTTTCTTATTCATTTCTAAAATGAGGGGGTTGAACTTTTACCTTGAACATTCTAGGACAAATTTTCTTTTCATTGTATTCAAAAATCCCATAGCCCTTTCTAATTATTACATATCAATAGAATATGTAATCTATTCAGAGACCAAAAAAAGGCAAAGGATAAATGTAGCCAGGAACCTAAAAAGAGCCATTTCCTTTCAGGAATGGAAGTACATTATACCAACTCTGTCAAAATATTTTTCCACTCAGAGGGAAAGAGATGAGTAATAAGAATAAATGCTATTCCCTGTCATGACATGAAGGGAAGATTCAGGTTTGGATTAATTAATTTTTTTTTAAAGCAAGTCATCAGAAATGTCAGAGATCAGGAAACCAAAAATTCTTTGTGGAAAGGACAGAACTATAAATGAGGCCCATTTGGGGAAACTATAGAAAAACGGTTAGTTGGCCTTGTTAACTATGGCATAATTTTTTCCAAGTCCATTGTGGCTCAAAGCAACACTACCATTCCTAGTAAGGATGTCTCAATTACCCTATTACTCCAATCCCCATTCTCTCTGATCCCAATAATCATGTTTAGAGTTCATGAAAGTGTCAAAATCCAATGTTAATAAAATCTATAACACAGGAAGAGAACTGACACATCTCAAATGAAACGTTTGCTAATATTAAGTGTTCAATACCTGAGATTTTAAAAATACAAAAGCTGAGCAAGTCCACAAGGCAAAAACCCAGGATCTAAAAATATTGAGTGCAGAATCAGTCCTGAAAGTTTCTTGGTTAAATTCATATTTGTGCCACTTACACAATGCAGTAGACTCATGCCTTTGTGGCAATTAACATGAAAATATTTATCTCTCAGACATAGCAATACTAAATTTATACAGGTTTTTTAGACACTCGGGGGGAAAATCTTTCAGATTTGGAAAAGGGTAAAAGGCAATTTTTCCAACTTCTTTCTATAAAGAAAAGGTTTACCACACTTATGTGTTTGGATCATACAATTATAATTGATATTACTGATGATGACCCTCAGGCAACAAAACATTTGAAGTACCCTACAAATTGTCAAGGGATGATTAACTGATGTTCAGGATAGCTTTTTTGCTAAATGTTTTTCATTGTACTCAAATTATTTGAAAATTGGATATCCAAATACAGTGTATATGCACACACAGAAGTTTGTTTTTCTGTATAAATATATTAATAATTAAAATGCAGATTAAATAATTAATAATTAACAATATAATATACCATGAATTTATAAACATATATAAACCCCCATATATATGTGTGTGTGTTTGTGTGTGTGTGTGTGTGTGTGTGTATTATTTTGCTCTCAAACGTCTTGAAAATTAGAGATCTGTGTATCAGGTATATGTATAATTGTATATATGCACATATGTATACATATTTATGTGAATAAAATATATATTGTATACACTTCTAGTTTCAACATGCATACACATGTATAATATGTAATAAACTATTGAATAATATAATATTTAAATTGATAATATATGTCTTATACATATGTATATATAAACCTATATACTGCATACGATATACTATGTATTAAGTATGTGTATATGCATACGTACAGGCATGTGTGTGCATGGGTATTATATGTATATATTATTTATATATGTACACACATACATACATATATGTATATCTTCCTAGTTACCAGATTATCCAAATACCTAGAGTATCTTGACTCTGCCAGATAACAGGCTTTTAAAAAAATTGAACTGTGTCCCATGGCTTTTAAAATAATGTTTATTCCCAAATGGCTGCTACATGAATGAATGAATGAATTTTTGTTGCATTAACTAGGACCACTCTGATGTCTCAGCTAGGTCTTTGTTATTTCCATGCCATGCTGCCTGCTTCTAAGCTTTCCACCTCTCCTCCTTTTTCTTACCGAATGTTCCACCATACCCCTGTGACCCTGGGTTCTTATTTGTGACCATTTCATTTATCTTGGCCCATCTCCATGCCACTTCCCACACATCTGCTGTGATGCCTGAGTATCTTCTGCTTCAAGCTTTAATAGCAGTAATCAAATCAACAATACCATTCCTGATAAGGACAGGTCAATCAATTGCCCTTTGACTCCAGTTACCATTCTCTTTGACTTTCTTCTCCTAAACACCACCCTCACCCCCAAACTTCTGGCCACTACTCACCAGTATGTGTTATCTTTCCTGTATTAAAATATATGTTTATTGAGGGCAAGGACTGTCTTACTTATTTGCATTTGTATCCTCAAATCTTAGCATAGTAACTAATTAATATTAATTGCTTATTAAATTATTTTCATCCATTCATCTTTTTCAGTTGGCTGAGCTATCAATAATATTTAATATTACTGAAGATAGCAATAAGCTTGGGTACAGAAGAGTCAGCTCTGAGGAAGAGAAGGAACCCTTTGTTCATATCGGGTGTTGTTCAGTTGTGTCTGACTCTTTGTGATCCCATGGATTATATAGTTCATGGGGTTTTCTTGGCAAAGATACTGAAGTGCTTTGGATTAAGGCAAATGGGTTAAATGACTTGCCCAGGATCATATGGCTAGTGAGTGTCTAAGGCTGAATTTGAACTCATGACTACCTGACTGTAGGCCCAGTGCTCTATCCACCAAACAACCTAGCTGCTTCTTAGGCAAACAGAAATTAAGTGATTTGCCTAAAGTCATTCAGTTGGTAAATGCCTAAGGCTGGATTTGAATTCAAGTCTTCTTAACTCCAGCCCCAGGGTTCTATCCACTGAGCCATCTAGCTGCCTCTTATAGTATTTGGAACCCTTCCCTGAATTTTTCTTCCTGACTCATCTTCACTTACTCAAATCCTACCCATTCTTCAGGATTTAGATCTAGTCCTATTATCTTAACTCCTATGGCACTCTTGCCTCTATCTTAACTGCTAGATGGCACTGTCTCATATTATTCATTCTTGTCTCACGTGCATTAATCTTATCTCAACATGTAACCCTTTGAGGTCAGGAACCCTGTCTTATGCTTATACTGTAGTCTCCACAA
Source organism: Dromiciops gliroides (assembly GCF_019393635.1). NCBI lineage: Eukaryota > Metazoa > Chordata > Mammalia > Microbiotheria > Microbiotheriidae > Dromiciops > Dromiciops gliroides. The sequence goes on along the minus strand of NC_057864.1, from coordinate 137,760,269 downwards.
CAATGAAGAGTATTGAAGACAGAATAGATATTCAACAAATTCAATTCAACAAGCATTTATTTAGGGCTTACTGGCAGACTACTGTGTGCAGTTCTTGGTTTAATATGTGTGAGTATCCAAATAAAAAGGCTGCTATAATATAATTGCTAAAACTTCACTGTTTGCAACTCTCAGACTCTACAATCATAATTTTATCATGATAACAATAGTAATTTATAAAACACCTTATATTTGTATATATATGTATAAATTTTCATTTGATTATGTACAAGCACATAAAATATATGTATAAACATGGAAATAGATACATTTAAGCACATAGAAATATTTATGTATGTATATGAAGGTATCAAAATGATATAGAAGGAAAGTCACATCTGCTCAGAATCGCATGATAAGATTAAGCCCATTGAGTGGCACAACCAGAATTTCAATGTCTCTTTTTTTTTTTTTTTTTTGCAGGGCAATGGGGGTTAAGTGACTTGCCCAGGGTCACACAGCTAGTAAGTGTCAAGTGTCTGAGGCTGGATTTGAACTCAGGTACTCCTGAATCCAAGGCCGATGCTTTATCCACTGCGCCACCTAGCTGCCCCCTCAATGTCTCTTAACAGTGAATTCCAAGCTTTTGCCACTCTCTTATTGCTGCCTATAGATTCGATAGATTAATAGATCGATAGATCAATAGATTGATAGATCGATAGATAGATATGATAGATCGATGGATGGATGGATAGATAGATAGATAGATAGATAGATAGATAGATAGATAGATAGATAGATAGATAGATGGATAGATGGATGGATGGATAGAGATAGATAAATAGATGCTAGATTCATAGATACACAATAGACAGAGTAGATGAATACATAGATAAAAAGTGGAAGTAGGCAAAGCCCATGAATAGTGAGAAGTAGGAAGGGAAAAGGGAAAAATATTTTTCAGTTGGTTAGTAAGCATTTATCAAGTGCCTACTATGTGCCAAGCACTGGGCTAATTGCTGAAGATGCAAAGAAAAACAAAATACAGTTCCTGCCTTTGTGCAACTTCCAATTGAATGGGGGGAGACAGGATGCAAATAGTCATGTACAAGCAAGATATATACAGGATTAATTGGAAATAATCAGCAGAGAGAAGGCACTAGCATTAAGGGTGTGCATGTGTGCATGCAATTAGGCATACATGTATACATGACCTTTTTATTTATCATGTAACCCAATTATATTCATGGCTGCCATCTCCCTCTCACCCCTGCTTTAGTGGTTCTAACCTACCTTTCCCCACCTGTATCCTCTTCCCTTCCCCTCCCCCCAACACCCAACCACTCATCACTACCTTTACCAAATAAGGTATTAACTTAACTTTTGATTGAGGCTTTTTTTAGATTATTGAAAAGAATGTGTCAAAAATCAATAGCATTAGTATTCTTTTTAGTGAAGTTCCTGTCACAGATATTAGCAGGAATTCTACTTTTATATACTGCCAACCCATTAATTCCTCCTGTCTGAAATGCATGTTTTCCTACAGACAGCTTTCACTTACCCTGCCCCAACTCTGCAAAATGAAAATTTTAATGATGATATCTGATAAGGTGCTACATTAGCAGCTTTGTTTGAAGGGAGATTCCTATTTTGATGGCCTCTTGGACATATTTCTGGTAAATTTTTTAAAACCCACCATTCTCTCCTACACACTGGAAATGGCTTAATTGAATAGAAATGCTGTATGGAGTATGCTGACATTTTGAAAATTGGCTTAAGTGAAGTGGCATAAAAATATATTGTTGAATGTTTTCAACCTAAAACCTAGATGTTTGCAACTTAAAAACATCCCAGGGCTTCAGCAGATCATAGAATGACTCTCTTTTTGAAATTCTCCAAGACTTTTAAAGATTTAATTTATATCATTAATTTTGTTTTTAAAGTCGATTTTCAGAGATCTATTTCCTAGGCATTAAAATCAAACGTTAAAGTTAAATATAAACCACTTTACAGAATATATTCTAAACAAATCACCAAGAATAATGCCTGCTTGTCAAAACTCCATAGAAATGTTAGGTTAAGGTCAAACTCCATAGGAAAGTTAGTTTAAACACTAATTATATTATTTGGTAATGTGTAGAGTTGACTGATTTCAACACTAACCAACCCAAACCTCTGAACCTAAATACAACTTTTTTGGCAGGAAAAACACCACCACCATCACTAACACCACCACCAACAACAACAACACCAAAAACAAAAACAACAAAACCTTATTCCTAAGATATCAAAAAATGTTGGGCAGAAGCCATCTGTTATGATGAATGTATGGATCACCTGGATTTGATGGAGCTGCCTTATTTACCAAAATAATTTTATGAAACCTTGTATTAAAGAGATCAAAATGCTCTCCAAGTGAATTTCAAAGTGAACCCAGATAGCTAGCAAATAAGTCCTCATCTACTGACTTCTTTTTCCCAGATAATGAGATTTTAAGGCTCTCTAACCATCCTTGTAGAAAACATCTGGGCATCCTCGTCCTTGACAAACCCCTTTTGCTTCTTATAATTTTATCATAGTGTTTACTTTGAGTCAAATTATAAAATTGATTGATATTTCATTCATTCTTGTTATAGTTGAAATTGTTGAACTGATTTGTATTTCATATATTCTTGTTATAGTGTTTGCTTTTAAGTTGAATTCCATCATTCTGATGAAACTGATTATATCCTGTACCAAGAGAGACCTAAACTAAGCTCTGTACTCAATGAGCAGAGAAAGTTTATATACCTTCACCAAAAAAGGAGTCTGTGAGCTCCTTCTTTGGAAGGAGTCTCTGCATGATCATGCTGCTTGTTTTGGGGGCAAAGAAACTGGTTATGGCTATGTTTCCCTAGCAGTTCTCTAATCTGTTTTTCCCCTCCCCCATAGGAGTACAGGTACAAAAAAGACTTGATTACACATCTCACATTTGGCCTGGACCTGTGGAACAATCTTTATCATGTTACCAATATAAGTTATAGGTAAACATGAATCAAGAAACCATTAGAATGGAAATATTAAAGGGACAGTTATATTCCCAGAATCTACTCTTTCTGGCTATACAGCAAATGTTGATGTCAAATACAATAACCTTGAACTCTTCCTATTCCCTATTCACATTTAGGCAACTGGCCCAGCCTTTCATATTCAGACAAAATTAAATGCTTTTATTTATAGTAATACTAAATGAATAAAACATTGATTGAGTGTTTACTATGTGCAAAGCACTGTGGTAAGCATTAGTGATAAAAATTGCTAAAATAGGAGAGACCCTGATTTCAAGGAATTCACATTCTAATAGATAATCCGACATACACAATACATACATATACACATGTACACATATATATGTATTGTGTATGTTGGATCATCTATCTCTATATATATGCATATGTGTATTTGTGTATATACATACACACATACAGGTATGTGTGTGTATATATGTATACACAGATACACACACACACATATATATATGTATATATGTATATGTGCATGCATGTAGCTGCAGGTCAGATAGGAAGGTTCATCCTTATGGTATATCAAGAGAACAGATGTTAATCCCTCTTTTAAAATATCATTTCTACAGATAAAATCATATCAGTGACTTATATTGAATTATTTGACAGTGCCCAGGATATTAACAAGAATTTTCTTATTTGAATCTTCTGTTAGCACCACAGGAACAATTAGGTTGCCAGATTACATCTCCATAGGAGTTGTTTCCCAGGATGATGGCTTTGGTTATGGGGTTAGAAGTATACCTATTCTGAACATTATACATAGTAACAGCAATATCATGAGGATAAATTATGATAAAAATTAGCTACTTTAAAAATTAGCTACTGATCTGAGATAATTTCAAAGGACCCATGATGAAAAATGCTATCCATCTCCAGAGAGAGAACTGATGAACTCTGAATACAGATTGAAGCATACTTTTTAAACTTAATTTTTCTTGTTTTATTTTTGGCGAGAGAGTGTTTCCTCTTTTGGTGCGAGAGATCAGCATGGTGGCAGAAGACTTCGGAAAGGGGAGTTTAGGAAGGTTAGGATTGCCAGGTTATAGGAAATCTGTTCTCAATCTTTCTCTTTCTTTTACTATCTTTCAATAAACCCTTAAAAACCTAAACTCGTTTATCAGTGATTTTTAGTCAGTTTCCCCCCCAAACTGGGGGGACAGATTAGAACCCACATTTAGAATTTTAAATAACACAGGATTCTAGGTTGTCTCCATCAGGGTCTGATGGGAGATAATGGTTAAGGTGGTGGTGGTAGTGGTGATTACTTGTCTTGTACATGGTGTCTCTGTCTCTCCTTTAAAGTGCCCTGTTGATTCAGCTAGGCTGGATTGCATTGGCAACTGATGAGATGGTTAGCTTCCTCTCTCTGGACTCTTTTTCTATCTGCCTGTTCTTGGAAGTTGATCAGTAGTTGTTGGTGATGAGGTAGGTTGACCCCTTCCACATAATGATATCTCCCCTTAAAGGTGACTTAAGGGCTTAAGTGATGGTTTGAGGGACACTGGTATTTGAAAGGTTCTTGAGTTCCAGGTCCTAGGCTGTTTCCATTAGGGTCTAATAGAAACTAGTAGTCAAAGTGATGGTGGTGGTGGTTTAACTGGCACTTGTTACCTCTTGTCTCTCAGAAGAACTGGGTTCATGTCTTACTTCAAATCATTTTTGGCTACTTCAACAGGGACAAGTTATTTAATCTGTGTGACTTTTAGTTTCCTTAATTTGAAAGATGCAGAGAATAATATATGCACTGTAGTCATTGTGAAAAAAAAATCACTGTGTAAACACTAGGTTTGTAAACTTAAAACATTCAATGAGATGTTGCTAAGCACTCTACCTATCAAAGTGATAGGATTCAATTCTAAATTGAATTAGGCGCCTGCTTTGTACAAAGCACTTTGCTAGGTATTATAGGGGGAGAGGGAAAGGAGACAAAAATAAGATAGAGATGATCCTTACTAAAGAGATTACAGTCTAGAATAGGGAATGGATACATATATAATGAAAATTATTTTTCTTTTTAAAAAGATGTCATGGGGAAGTTGGAAGAATAGATTGTAAATACTAATAAAATAAATATATAATTTTATTTTTTAAAGCATCATTTATCTCTCTCTGGAATCTTCAGTCTCTCCTTATTAACTTGTTTCTCCCCTACTCCCCTCACATACCTTCTCCTGAACACTCAAAAAACCTTCACTATTCCTCCTATTTCCTCAAGGTATCATCCTATATTTCTCTTCCCATTCACAGGCAAAGTCCTTGAAAAAGGTATCTATACCTGTTTGCACTTCAATTCCTCTCACTCCTCAGTTCTCAAACCTTTGCAATCTGGCTTCCAGTCTCATCACTCAACTGAAACTATTCTCTCATATGTTACCGATGAGCTCTTAATTGCCAAATCTAATTGTCTTTTCCCAGTCTTCATCCTTCTTGATTTATCTGTTCCATTTGATAATATTTACCATCCTCTCTGCCTGGGTATACTTTTCTTATTCAGCTTCTACTTATCTGATGGAAAAATAACATTAAAAATGGCAAATAAAGTCCTTTGGGTGGTAAATTAGAAGTACAATTAATGTATATAAAAGATCATAGTTATCCATTCATTTTTCTACCATATCAGTTTTGAGAAAAATTAAGCAAAAACATTGTTGAATAAAATTTTCCCTCTTATACATTTTGTATTCAGTTTAAGTCATTAAGTTGCCAGAAGAGATTTCCCCAGATAAAACATATTTGATCCTTACCAGAGAAACCAAGGGTTAAAGGTGTAGCTGGCTTATGGCTTATGGCTTATGGCTTATGCCCAGCATGGCACACCCACATTAAAGAAGGTGTTGTGTTCTACAAGCTAAGCAGAATTGTAGTAGCTCAAAGAAATAAGAGATGCACAAAGTTAGAGGCATCTCCACCCTAAATGTTTCTATAGACTATTTGTGCCTGACCTGTGGAAGAACATTCCAAGCTAATATTCCTCTGATCAGCGACATTGTACCTTGACTCCAACATAATGATGTCATTTTGGTCCTCTCTGAGAATGAAGGACAACAACCGACCAATAAACCATCTGGCTGCTTCAGATCAACTGGATTGTAGGGAGAAGGGAAGCTGTGTAACAGTTACTCCTTTATCCCTGCCCAGATACTCCAACCATTTCTTTTCCTAATTTTTGCCCTATTTGTGGGGCAAAATGGGGATGACTAATTATTCATTCATTTATTCATTAACATGCATTTCTTCCTTCCTCCCCACACCCCACCACCCCATCATGTATCTTCAATCCTATGACCAAATCAAGGACAGGAAAATACAACACTTTCCTTCTTTTCTTAACCAAATGTTCTTAAAAGGAAATTGTAAACCTGAGACTTTAAAGGAAGGGGAATTGCAAATAATACCACCTTTATGCATTATATAACACCCGTTTCTCTAAGACACAGAGAGAGCTAATTTACCCCGAAATCTACCATCAGTCTTTTGATCAGAATGGCATGTTTCAGGAATGTGAGTCATAGAAATAAGGGAGCAAGATGATTCTATCTGGGTTTCAATGAAACTTGATATCCATTAATTTTGTCACTGCTTTTTTTAGTAAAAAGCTCAGTGAGATTCTTAAATATTAACAAAGGATGGCTTAAGGTCATTGAAAGATTACTGTGGACTAGGTGTCGCTGACTATTTTTGAGCAAAACTTCCAAATAAAACAAGTGGGGGGATATGAACAAATGTAATAATACAAGCACCCAGGTGTTCCTATTATATGTGAAGAAGCTTCCAGGCCTTGGTGCCACTGAACAAATGACTAAATATATTTCCTACTGGAGGAGAATATTTCCTGACTTGGAAAATGGGCCCAGTTTTGGTGACTTATTTTGAAGTTACAAATTCTATTGTAATCAAGCAACAGACATCCAAGTTTCATTACTTCATTTCCGAAGAGTTGTCAAAAATAGCAATAGAATGTAACCACAGTGAAGCAAACATCAGTATTTGGGAAGATATTACTCACTCAGATACGCTTTCTGATGTCAATTGTCTAGCCGGAGTGATCCAGAAAAAGAAAATATGGCTTTAAAATGTATGCCTCCTGAGGTCCATCAAAGGAACAACCTGGAAAGATGCCACTAGTACTAAAACTAATCATTAATGGCAATAATTGGTCTTGCTGCTATTCTAAATGCTCAGACAAATGATATAGTGTCAATGGGGATCTGCTGCCAAATTTCAATTTATAAGAGCCCCTTCATCAGTGGCAAATATGAGAGAACATGTTGCTTATGGCAGTTTCTGTAAACGTGAGGTTGTGGTCTCCGTGGGCTCACAGCTGAAATCTCACTTTTTTGGAGTCCCTTCAAAGCAACATCAGATCCATAGCCCTGAGACAGTAAGTTAAATTGAGACGATTGTTTTCACATGTGTATCACACCCTGCTCCTACTCAAAACAACATCACTGGCTAAAACAACTGGAATATTAAGGGCACTTGTAAAATAATCTTAAGAAGCTGGAAAAGTGATTCATTCTGAAGCCAAAAGGCATGACATTTGCAGGTGTTCCTGTGAGTGGTTTTTTTTTTTAGACATCTAACTGTTCATAAATATGCAAACATATTACATTGTCCCTTCAAATTCAAGATTATCCATATTTGGTAATGGAGAAAAGGAATACATGTTAATCTGATTTTTAAAATGGTATACATTCATGCTACACAAATACATCCTGAAAATGTTATTTTTGGGATTGCATTCATTAATCCTGCTATTATTATACTGTGATTGAAGATGCCAGACCTTAGTGCCAGAAAGGACTTTTCAGGTAATCCAGTCCACATTCCTACTCGATACAAAAATTCCATCTATAACATCCCTGACAAAAAGCCAATTGGACTGTCTGAACAATTTTATGCACCATAAAATGGCTACTTTAAGGGGGCAACCTATTCCATTTTAGGATGGCTCTAACTGCTGAAACCTTTGTTACTTAATAATAATAGTTAACATTTATATATCACTTAGTATGTGCTAGACACTGTGCTAAGTATTTTATAATTATTATTTCATTTGGTCCTCACACCAACCTTGGGAGGTAGGTACTATTATTATCCCTATTTTACAGATGAGGAAACTGAAGCAAATAGGGTTAAGTGATTTGCCCAGGGTCACACAGCTAATAAGTATCAAGTGTCTGAGGTAGGATTTGAACTCAGGTCCTCCTGACGCCAGGGCTGGTGCTCTTTCTACTGTGCCAACTAGCAGCCCCAAGTGAAACGGTGATAAAGAAAATAGATACTTCTCCAATAGACCCTCATTCCATAGAAGAAAGTCAACTTTCAATAATACACATCAGTAAAGAATAATGTAGAATAAAAATAGATAAAAAAAAAAACTAACCAGTTAATAAGGGATCCTTGCTGGGCAGGTAGGTAGCTCAGTGATTAGAATGCTGATCCTAGGGTCAGGAAGACCTGAGTCCAAATCTGACCTTAGACACTTCCTAGCTGTGTGACCCTAGACAAGTCACTAAACTCTGTTTGCCTCAGTTTCCTCACCTAGAAAATGGCAAAGCACTCCAGTATCTCTGCCAAGAAAACTATGAATGGGGTCACAGAGTCAGAAATGATTGAAAGCACTGAATCACCACAAGAACAACATGCCCCTATTCCCTGTAGCAGTAAGCAAATTTGCAACAAATAGAGTTAACTTTAGCTTCAGACCACTTATTTGGCAGTGAAGCATCAGGAAGCCTAGCTTAAAGAATTGTTCTCCATTTCTTGGAAGTACCATGGAAATGTAATGGAAGGAGCAGTAAGCCAATCCACCCAGCAACTGTGTAATGGTGAATTCATCCCTTAAATTTTTTGAGACTGAGTTTTCTCTTCTGTAAAATGTCATGTTTGGACTAAGGTCTCTTTTAACTCTAAAATTATGATTCTATTTACTTCCAAGATCAATGCCTTTTAATTCTAATAAGGATCCCCCCCTCAGTAAAAGACCCATGGCTCAAATACTGTACCAGGTGAAAGACTACGATATCCCATGGGTGCAGAACAATAGGTGGGGGATGTGGATGGGGTGAGATTTACTGGGGAAGAAGAGGAAAGGATAGTTGGGACTAAACTGTAGTTTACTACACACCTGTATTATGAGATCATGAGATTTAGAGGTCATTCAATTTACCTTACATAACCCTAAGAAAATACCTTCTTAAAGACCTTCCTTTAAGTATCAGCTAAAACCCTCACTTTTCACAGAAAGCCTTTTCTTATTCTACATAACAATAGTTCTTTCTCTCTATTGATTTTTTCCTCAAATTTATTTTGTATATGACTGGTTTGCACATAGTCATTTAAATGTTGTTTCCCCATTAGACTGTGATCTCCTTGACAGCAGAGATTGTCTATTTTTCTTTGAGAGCCTGGCAAATAATGGTCACTTAATGAATGTTTATTGATTGATTAACTATTGACCCCTGATACATTCTGATTTTCCCTTAGGGGAATAAGCTAAATTACATGGTGACACTATTTGATGATTAGAAGATTCTGTACCCATCTTGGCTCTAAATCAATCCCTCATTGGTATTCAAAATATATTCCCTCCAGAGGCAATTGAACAAAAAGAATGGGACAAAGTTATTTGTGTCTACTTTTATGTGCACATGTTCTTTTTCTTTCTTTCTTTTTTTTTTCTGTGTGGGGCAATGAGGCTTAAGTGACTTTCCCAGGGTCACACAGCTAGTAAGTGTCAAGTGTCTGAGGCTGGATTTGAACTCCGGTCCTCCTCAATCCAGGGCCTGTGCTTTATCCACTTTGCCACTGAGCTGCCCCACACATGTTCTTTTTCAAAGAAGAGTATACTCCTTGAAACCAAGGACAGTCTCATTTTAGGCTTTATATTCCCTGTGCCAGGCATAGTATCTGGCATAACATAGGCAACCTAATATAGGGCGGTTGATTTTATGATCCCAGGGCAACCATAGCTGTGGTACAAGACTGACTGGATTTGGGGCCATAATTGTTTTCTTTAGCTCATGTAACCCCAAAACTTTCTTAGGAGGCCCTGTTGTTTTGGATACTGATGGGGTCTCAGTACGTCCTTAGGAATAACATTGTGTAATTTGTCCTGGTCTTCCAAGGGATAATAACAATGTGTTTGGGACCTAGAGAAGGATGTTTGCCTGGAGTCATGCCAGGTGGTCATCTAGCTTTTGCTTAAACAATTCTACTGATGGCAAACTCACTGCCCTTCAAGACAATTCATTGCATTGAATGAAAGCTCCAATGGTCTAGAAAGTTCTTCCTAATATTGAGCCAAGACCTCTCTCCCCATACTTTCCATCCAACTGCTTCTAATTCTCTTCTTTGTGGCTATCTAGGATCAATCAATACCTTCCCTACATAATGGCTCTTCAAATATATGAAGACAACTATCATGTTCCCTCTAATTCTTCTCTTTTCCAGATTAAACATCAGCAGTTCGTCAGTTATTACTCTTTGATTTTTTTCCCCCTGTTGAAAACAACAATAATTTAGTAACGTGTATATTGGTATGATCTTCAATTGCTTCCTACTGTCCCTACCTTGTGCCTTTAATAGGAAAACAAAAATGGTCCCCATTAATAGAATGTTTGGCAAAATATACATCTTCAAAGTAGGAACATGTTTTCACAATATGTTAAGTTTGCATAGAGGCATAAAATTTTATATGTGCCTTGAGTTGCAGCATTGAAGAGCCTACATGGATAGCACTGCTTTAATAAATCCTTGTGAACAAAGAATTCATTGTCACTGTCTGGTCTATTGAAAGCTCACTCAGTCGTTGGATAGATCTCTGGCTGTCCAAAATAAATTGTTGCCAGGATTTCTTAAACTCAACAGACTTAGGGCAGTGTGTGTGTGTGTGTGTGTGTGTGTGTGTGTGTGTGTGCACTTGTACATGTGTTTCATCTGTCTCACATATTCTTAAGCTAGTCCTACAATAAGATCTCCCAAATTGTACAGGCCATTTTTACTGGCTTATAATTTTCACCACCCCTTCCTAAACTGATCAGTGTCAGAAGATGTGTTTACATGAGGGAAGCATATCCAAGTTTACTGAATCATGTAGTCCAAAATGGTTTATTGTGTTCCGATCCAAGGCCTCATCTGTACAGCGACAATGAAAACGAGAGAGCAAACAGATGGCTTGCATGGGTGGGCCTCACTTACTGCACACATGCTTCACAGAAACAATCTTGCTAATTTTAACTTGCTTGTCCCACCTCTCCTCCCACCCCAGTATTACCACAAGGCATACTAGTGTATGCCTAAGTGCCCAGAGAGATTTGGGGGTACTTTTCACTGATACAGAGTGGCAGCCTCAGAGTCAGATAGATATGGGTTCAAGTCCTATCTCTGACCCTGTCTGTTTGATCCTGTGCAATTCACTTAACTTTTCAGCACTCTAGGAAACTCTCAGAGATAGTTTGCTGAAAAGTAGGTACTGATTTGCATGGATAAAGAGTTTTTCATCTGGGAATTTATGTTAATATAATCAGAGTTTCATTCTCTAATCCCTAACACTTTCACTAATGCAACTTGCAGGTTACTTTGTTTACTTTTAGGTCTTAAAGAAGTCTGGCTGCTAGGTTCCTTTATCATATTATTCACCATTCACTAAGGTCTTAACATTTCTTATTGCATTTGACCTAACTTTCTTTTACCTTGAATTATCTTTGTTTACATCTGTGTTGCATCTCCCCTTAGAACATAAGATCCTATACAATTGGATCTATCATTCTTTATCTTTATATGCATGGTATCTGGTACTTGTCTTGAAGACAGTGGTGCTTCCTGTAGTTTCTTCACCATGCACCTTCTCCAATACCATAGTGATGCCACTAGAAACTTGGACTTCACCTCTAGCTTACCCTGTCTCTCACTGGTGAGCCTTTTATCTTATCTTGATGGGAACCAGGTTTCTGCATCATTTCCCAAAGCCTCCTTGCTATGGCTCCACTCTCTGGTCACCCCTCCAACACTGCTAACTAGCCACCCTTCTTCTATGTGTTGCCTTTTCCCTTTAGAATACAAGTTTTTAAGGGAAGGGATTATTTTGTTTTGTTGTCTTTAATTCCCATGCATTAACACAGTGCCTGGCACAGAGTAAGTCCTTAATAAATGCTTTATAAGTCTGTCTTTTTTTTTTGGTGGGGCAATAGGGGTTAAGTGACTTGCCCAGGGTCACACAGCTAGTAAGTGTCAAATGTCTGAGGCTGGATTTGAACTCAGGTCCTCCTGAATCCAGGGCCAGTGCTCTATCACTGCACCACCTAGCTGCCCCTATAAGTCTGCCTTAATAAATGTTTATTGAATTTGTTGAAGATCAGCACAATTTTAAAAGTGTGGAACTAATTTAAATTAGATCTTGACCAAAACTAATTAATGTACTGATAATTTATCTGAAATCATTGCAAAACAATGGATACACTTTAGGGTTAGAAGTAGTTTTGGAAGGAAAACAGATGCAAAGATCATTTAAATCCTTCCTGCTTTCTGCTTCTAAATTCATCAGTGAACTGGTTTCCAATTGATTCTAAAATATACATATGATATAGTTCCTTCACACTAATAGTGTCCTATTTCTAAAATTAGGACTTATCTTAGGAGCTACACATTCAATCACAAGTTGTTGCAATGAAGGCCAAATGATCACTTCAGCCTTGAGCCAGGGGGATATACCACCACTATAGATTTAACATCCCCTATTCCCTCACTGGCAATTCTCATGCTTCTCCATCCTCGGACATATCAGCAAAACCACCATCAGCAAAAGAGAAAAGCTTGAATTTGAACATAAAAAATGGACAGTGTATGACACACCTCACATTGTAAATTCTGCAGAGAAAAATCATTAGTGATAAATAGATATTTGGAGTACCAGAATATGGGTCTGAAATTTAGTTTCTCAGATGTTATTTACAGCTCTTTCTACCTTATCCCAACTGGTGAAACCAATTGACTTTCATCTCTATTACTAGAGAATCCAAGTATTTAATTTTTTTTAATGAATTTTTTTGCTCTGAATTTAACAAACACCAGAAAGAAGAAAAAACATTTCTACATATAGAGCAGAATAGACAAGTGTGATGCTGAAAATCTCTCTTATGGATAGCTTGTATGTCTGTGTATGTTCCCTTCAAAGCTGTCAAATATTTCATTTTAAGAAGTATCAAATGTAAATATGAATGAGAGCTATGCAAGAGAAAGAGGAGATTCTTTTATTAGTATGTGCTATTGACCACAACAGACTTTCTGGGAGATAGGTTAAAAAACCTTCTTTACCATTCTTCTTCTAAGGGTTTTATATCCCAGGGTCCAAGGACATAACAGCCACACCCTTCTCTCTACTCTTTGACTCCTTGAAGGGAGAAGGGATAGGGAGATCAAAGGCCATCTGCTGCACTGCTGGATATACTGGATGGCCTTCCTGGAGGAATGGGATTCTTATCCAGAAAAATAAACTCAACCAGGATGGGCCACCAAAGAATTACTTGTGGTACAATGAAGCTAAAGAGGTGGCTTACCCTGTAGGTAAGGATCCAGAGGACTTCTCATGCCCAGGTGAATTCTTTGCCAGTCTAACTCTGTTCTATTTCCTTCTCATATCTGACTTTAGGGTCTTATCCCTCCATGCTGTACACCTTGTTGCATCAGAATTCCTAGTTATTTCACTGGATATTTAAAACATATGACTGATTTTTTTAAGTGTGTTCAGATAAATTTTATTTCAATTTAAGAATTCTATGATGAGGGACAGCTAGTTGGAGCAGTGGATAGAGCACCAGCCCTGGATTCAGGAAGACCTGAGTTCAAATCCAGCCTCAGACACTTGATACTTTACTAGCTGTGTGACCCTGGGCAAGTCACTTAATCTTCATTTTCCCCACACAAAAAAAGTCTGTAATGATAGAAAAAAGTCAAAGAACCTGGATTTTAATACTGGCCCAGCAATATACTACCCATATATATATATATATATATATATATATATATATAGTTCTCATTTGTAAAATTAGAAGATTAGTGGATAACCTTTACAGTCTCTTCCACTTCTAAATCTTATAATTAAAATATGAACCTAATTAGTAAGGACATAATTCTTTTTCATAGATATATCTTATATAACTGCTAAAATATAATATTTCATAGATCAGAGAACCTTCATAATCATTTCAATTTTCTCCTTTCCTTATATAAGCCAACATTTGGAGGGATGATTTCAGTTCATCACATTTCCGGGATAAACAACTGAGTTTTGCTTTGAAATTTGCTGTGGCTTATTTATAAATATCATTGTAATGTTGCCCAAACCTATAAACTATTTTTAAAATTTTGGTTACATAACACAGATACACTACTCATCCAGATCAGGGGAAATAAGGCCAATTGGAAATAACTAATATCATATTTGCATTCCTTCAGTGTTTGGAAATTAGTGTTCTACCCAGGTCTATAGATGCTTATTTTATTGGTGATCTTGCTTGTATCTCTTCAATTTTCCTGATTTTATCAAAAGATCCATAATTTAAATTGTCATGAAAATACTGATACTAAATATATTTATATACATATATACATGTACTATTTTTTACTATATCTCATATGCATAAATATATGTGAACCAATTGTGTACTATTCTTTTTTTTTTGGTGGTGCAATGAGGGTTAAGTGACTTGCCCAGGGTCACACAGCTAGTATGTGTACCATTCATTATAATGAACAATCAGTGCTTTATTGCAAACCAAGAAGAAACTAATTTTTAAGTCCTGTACATTGCAGGGAAGTATATGACCTGCATTGGTTCAGGGTATTTGCTCTTTTGGGAGTTTTCTATATCAATGAAATTGCTGTTCTAATCTCCATTTTTATCCTTACTTTATGCAAGACATTATATTTTGGTGACACAAGAATGAACAAACATCTTCTCCCAAAGAACTTAAAAATTTGTTGAAGCATTAAGACAATTCACTTCAAGGGGCATTTATGAAATGTCTGAGATGCATGAAGTATTGGGCTAAGAACTAGAAATACAAAGATTAAAAAAAAAAACAAAAACAGCCTTAGCCCATGGGTGTGGGGGGGCTCACAATACATTGCAAAGATGTACCTTGTACACTGATAAGTATACATAAAATGACTGAAAGAGGGGGAGAGGACCAAGAATTTGGGGAAAGGAAATCAGGAAAAACTGCTCAGGAGTGGCATTTGAGCTGAGTCTTAACAGAAATTTGGAATTCTAAGAGGTAGATCTGAGAAGAGAATGTATTATAGGTTTGGGTGACAGCCGGTGCAAGGACTCAGAGAGAGGAGATGGCAAGTCACTTAATCTATCTAGAATTTAATTACTTTACATCTAAAGGTTGGACTGACTGACAACTAAGGTAACTTCTCATTCTAAATCTATGTTCCTATGACTTGAGGGTTTGAGTTGACTGAATATCCAACAGGAGTCATTCATTCATTCATCATTCACTAAGTAGTTTTTGAGCACCCATTGTGTATTAGTGCAGTACTGAAGTGCAGATAGGATAAAAATAAATTCAAGATGGAGATCTTTGCCCTGCATCGTCATAAAGTAAGGAAGACATAAGTTTGCAGCTCTTTATAAGTATATTTTGGTTTAATGTTAATGACTATAACTGAGTCCTTTTATAAATTCAGAGGTGCTTGGAGAAACTGAATTGACTTCATAAGGGTTTTAACTTATATGGGAGAGTTTCTATTCAGATCTGATCCAAAAGCTTCTTTGTCACTTCAAAAGTATTCAAAGTATTGTTGTTGTTCAGTTGTGCCTGACTCTTGTGACCCCATTTGGATTTTTCTTGGCAAAGATACTGGAGTGATTTGCCATTTCCTTTTCCATCTCATTTTACCAATGAGAAAACTGAGGCAAACATGGTTAAGTGACTTGTCCAGGATCACACAGTTAAGTGTCTAAAGCTGAGATTAAATTCAGGTCATCTTGAATCCAGGCCCAGAGCTCTCTATCCATTATACTGGTGATAATAGGGTATTTGCCTAACTGGTTGAATGTTTGCCTGTTCTAAGCTTACTTATTTCTGCTTAGGTAGAAATATTTAGAGAAGAAGGGTGAGTATTATGCTTTTCAGTTAGTTAAATTTATAACTTCTTTTTTGCACATTTACATGATATTGTATCTTTAGAGTTTATAACCTTTTCAAAAATACTCTCATGACCTAGGCCTAGTGTTTAAAGCTTATGTATATTCCTTGTGATAATATAAACCTCCATAGCAGAAAAAATACAAGTGCAAAGGAATAGACCTTCATAAAAATTAATAAAGGCTTTCTAAGGATTAAGTGTTCCCTGTTGTTGATTTATTAAAGTTTTTATTAGAAGGATTGTGCAATATAAATAAAATTAAAATGAATGTTCAACAGATGACTTTGTTTGGATAACTCCCTTTCTGCCTTTTCATAACCAAGGTAAATAATTTGTAAATTATATTTATGAAGCTAAAATAAATGAAGAAATACTATAATTAGATAATAGAAAATTTATTTAAATTGCATCATAAATCTGGACAATTTGAGGTTAATCTGAAGCTTCTATCTTAATGGAAATATAAAGATGTGGGTTTCAAAAACAAAACCAAACCTTGGGATCTTTTTCATATGTGATATAAAAAAAACTGGTCACATTAAAATGAAATAAAATAAGCACATGTAAAAAATGGTTAAAGTTGTTTAAAAAAAACAAAAATGGGGGCAGCTAGGTGGTACAGTAAATAAAACACTGGCCCTGGATTCAGGAGTACCTGAGTTCAAATCCAGCCTCAGGCACTTGACACTTACTAGCTATGTGACCCTGGGCAAGTCACTTAACCCTCATTGCCCCGCCCCCCCAAAAACCAACAAAACACCCACACACAAAAAAACAAAAATGCATCATCTGGTGTAATAAAGTGAATATTTTTTGTAGTGCTAGAAATATGTTCCTGCGTAGTATTCCACTAAACAGTTAGACTGGTGATAATGGAATATTTGCCTATTTGGTTGAATGATTGCCTGTTCTAAATTTCCTTATTTCTCCCTAGGTAGAAATATTTGGGGAAGAAGGGTAAGAAAACATGAGTAGACAAGAATGGGTGAAAGAGTTAGTATATAGTCTTTTTCAATGCTCTTTTTCTTTCTTTCTTTTTTTTGGGGTGAGGTGGTTGGGGTTAAGTGACTTGCCCAGGGTCACACAGCTAGTAAGCGTCAAGTGCCGGAGGTCACATTTGAACTCAGGCCCTCCTGAATCCAGGGCCGATACTCTATCCACTGCACCACCTAGCTGCCCCAGTATATAGTCTTTGAAATTTTTTTTTTTTTAGTATGTAGTCTTTTTGCTTAATCCTTGCATTGAGAATGCATTATCAAGTTTCCTGAGATCTTCTGCAAGATCCTTCTAGACATAGCAGCACCTTGGGAAAATAAAGGATCTGATCATTTAATGAGATGTTCTATAAAATGTTGTGTGGATCTTAAAGTGTTAAGCACTGTATAAATGTTAGCTACTGTAATCACTAAATTATGAGGACTGTGCATTTGAGCCCAAGAATATCATACCAATATCCATACCAATGGATATCATTTGATACATAATAAAAAGTCTAGTAGTAATAAATAAATCACTGAAAAATAAATAAATGCTGAAAAATGCTAAAATGACTTAGAGGGAGAATGGAATACTAGTTAAAGTCTATAAATCTGAGAAAGAATAAGGGCCTTCTATTCAACCCAAATTTTCAAATAATATTATGTTTTTTTTAAGGAATATATTTCATTTTCTTTTTCTAATTCAAACACCATTTATTCACTAAATATGTGCCAGGCATTTATTGTCACTTAGCCTTATACTAAAGTAGAATATGACTTCTTAAATTAAGGGTAAAGAAATTTAAACATAAAAATTACTATGTATAGATATCTTACAAAGTTATATATTTGTAGGTCCATCAACAATCAAAGAACTAAACATTTATGTTAATAAAATTTGTTCCTTTAACATATTATATTCAATCCACAGAGTCAAGTTTGACCCTAAAATTTGTTGTTATCCCCTGTGAATAATCATCACCTATTTTTCTCAAGCATCTTCATCTTCCATGATTTCATAGACTTCTTTTACAGTGGTTAATTATGTTCCTCTTTGTCATTTTCAGATCCTTCCTGAATGCCACCAACAGAATGGGTATACTATATTCTTTTCCCCTACATCCCGACTAACAAATGCAAATACGTACAAATATCCAAAAGTTGGGGAAAGACACTACAAATACACACACACACACACACATACACACATGCATCCATCTATGTCTATTTATATATGTATGGATATAGTATGGAGGCAGTTATAGCTCAGTGGATAGAGTGCTGGGTCTGGAGTCAAGAAGACCTGAGTTCAAAACTGGCCTCTGACACTTCTTGGCTTTGTGACCCTGAGAATGTCACTTAACCTCTGTTTGCCTTAATCCACTGGAGAAGGAAATGGCAAACCACTCTAGCATCTTTGCTAAGAAAACTCCAAGGACAGTATAGCACCAGGGAGTTAGAAAGAATAGGATATGACTGAACAACAACAAGCTTTTCATATATTCATATATGCATGTATACATACATAGGTGGGTCAAATGTGCATATAAAACATACTCATTGGCATTGATGTACCCATATATATACATATATAAATATGTATATATCACCTTGTTTCAAAATGATGAATACATAGGAAAGAAATCTCTAAGAGTAACAGTACTTTGTGGTAATTTTGAGGAAAGGGCCATTTTTTTCCAAAATTATATACACATATGTGTTGTCTTCACCAGAGATTAGGTTTTGCATACATTAGAGACATGATAGATATCTTGCCCCCCCAAACGAACTAGACTGTTTCAAAATCCCCACAAATATTTTTTTCTTAATAGCTAAAACAAGTCAATGTCATTCTGCTATTACCTTGAGATCTAATTTATAGGTTCATCAATGCTACTGATATGAATGTAATGTAGTTTTATCCAAAGGTATGGATATCATTATAAATAATTCTTTGCTTCCTAGAAACAGAAGTGATTCTATTAAGTCATTTAGATAGAACTCTGCCTTTAGTTAGAACTACACACAGAATTTTGTTTTGAAAAGGCTATTTCCATTTTTTGGACAATAAAGGCAAATACATGTAATTTAATAAGTATAAGTAGGAGTACTGATGGAATGGAGTTCCTCTCCCTCTCCACCAGGTCAGAAAACTGGTGGAGGGAACACTACAGAATGATATTACTCTCTTTCCTCTGCAGCCAGGCAAGAAGACTAGCCAGGGATAGAATGGTACGTGTCTTCTCCCATGTAGGCAGGACAAGGTCAAGTGACTAGCAATGGGATAGGAAAAGGGAAGGTAATAAATATGTATATAGAACCTACAGCAGGTTCTGCAAGAAGTCACAGGCATTTTGCTAAGTTCATTATACAAATGATATCTCATTTGAGTCTCTGTCTCCCTTATCTGAAGAAAGAGACAAGGGGGCAGCTAGGTGGCGCAGTGAATAAAGCGCTGGCCCTGGATTCAGGAGGACCTGAGTTCAAACCCAGCCTCAGACACTTGACTTATTAGCTGTGTGACCCTGGGCAAGTCACTTAACCCCCATTGCCCAGAAAAAAAAAAAAGAAAAAGAAAGAGACAAAAGAAACAGAATTAACACTGAGGGAATAACATTTCTCACCTCCCTCCAAAGGCAGGAAAATTCCAAGTGAGGAAAACAGAATATATGTAACTACTATATACCAGGCACTGTGCTAAATGATAAAGATACAAACACAATAAGTGAAACAGCTCTTACTCTCAAGAATGTATGTTCTCATGAATGTAATTTTGAACACAGCTGTCAAACCACAGGAAAGAATCTGAGTTTAGATGTTATCTGAAAGGAACAGGTTAAAGTTGATATGAGAGTGGTGGCAGACCTTCAACATAAGATAATTATTAGAGGTCTGAACAAGACATCAGACAATGGGAGAAAGGCTAAATGAGATGTATTATAAACAAAGTTCCAAAATGAGCCCAAGATTTAGGTTGTCTATCTGAGAAGGAGGTCCAAGATGGGTTATAAGGCATAGTATAAGGGAAGAGAAGTTAGTTAGTTACGGAATTTGGGTGGCAATTACTAGGGATCCAGTGACAAAATGACTCAAGGCACCAAGAGATCTTGAAGGTGTGATTGTAGAATCAACTGTTAACATGAGATGTAGAGGCAGGAAAACCCAGTCCCTGGGAGACTAGGTCTCTGGCAAGGGACACAGTCCCTGGGTAAATGGAATTAAAGATAACATTATTTAATAATTCCTGGAGAATTAGGCTATCAAGATCTGAGCTAAAGCAGAGAACAACAGCTATAGTTATTCACCTATCTATTGCTTAGGGCCAGAATTTGTCAATCATTCAAATCAACAAACTTTTACTTAAGGGTGTGCTTAAGCATGAACCAAGCTCCCAATTAAGGCTATGCTTAAGGTTGAGAATTTGAAGACAATAGCAAAATAGTCTCTACCTTTAAGTAGCTTAAATTATAATGGGGGAAAACCATGACATAATATAGTCTGTAATTAATAGATATAAAGGTAGGAGAGATTACAAAGGCCATCGTGTTGTTGTGGTTTTGTTTTGGTCTTTGCTTTTTTTTTGCAGGGCAATGGGGGTTAAGCAACTTGCCCAGGGTCACACAGATAGTGTCGAATGTCTGAGACCAGATTTGAACTCAGGTCTTCCTGAATCTAGGACCAGTGCTTTATCCACTGCACCACCTAGCTGCCCAAGGTCATCTTGTTCTAACTCTCATTTCAAAGATGAGAAAATAGATTTGGGGCACTTACATGACTTGGCCAAGGTCACACAGGGAGTATGCATTGGAGGCATGTGTGTACAACATGCATACAAGTAGATACAAGGTAATCTTAAGAGAAGAGATTCTTAGTTTTGTCATCGTTGCTGTTATGAACCCTTTCACAGTCTGATGAAGCCTATGGACCCCTCCTTAGAATAACATTTTAAAATAATTGAAGGATATGATGAATTTTGGTTGGAGGTTAATGAAAATTATTGTAATTTTTTTCTCATCAAAGTTCATGGACCCTTTAAAATATTTCCATGGAATCCTTGAGAGGAAGAGTGTGGGTTCTGTAGACCCTGGGTCAAGAACCCCTGCCTTAGAAGGGATTATGGACAGTGACCAGGGTACCAGAAAAGGTCTGAGGAAGATGGTATTTGAGCTAGTTCTCTAAGAAGCCAGGCAGGGGGAGCAGGAGCCAAGGTTTAAGCAGAGAAGGAAACTATTGTGTTTGAACAATTATTTCAACTTTGCATCATCTAGAATTTTTCTTCTTTCTTAAAATAATCAATTTTATTTTATTTTGAATTTCGGATTCTTTCTCTTGCCACCCCCTCCCATATATACTGAGGAGGCAAGAGTCTTCAGTATACTGTCATAACATCTGGATATTCCTCACATTACCATTAAGAAATCTAGATGGTTTTCCAAAGGACTCATGATGAAAAAATAATCTAGAATTTTTAATGATAATTCTAGGAAATTCCAGATGTTATGACAATATGCCAGAAGTTTTCTAATCAGAAAAAGGCCATAGATGTTTTCCAAATGCAGATAACAAAACTGATCCAGTGATCAAATACAGAACTGACAAGATGTTTTCTGGAAATCTCTAAATTTGTTAAACAGAGAACATATAAATTCTTGAATTGACTTATTGACAGTTTCATCTTTCCTAAAGTTGAAGAACAATGTAAGGAACTTGTATTTGATCAAACCAATAGACAGCTGGTTGGTGAAACAGAAGAAGAACCTTCTAAAATACTGGCCAGCTTATTCTAGTTTGTGAATGACAAGGAAAGGAATGTTGGGTATAATTGTATGTGTACCTTGTACTTTAAGAAATAAGATTTTTTAAATATTCAAAAGGAAACTATGTATGAATTCATGTTGAGAAAATTCATTATGTCATCATCAGGTCAGCAGTCCTGGTTGAAATTAACTGGGTGGCATGCACCAGGTCACTTCATTCCTCTGGGCCTCAGTTTACTCATCAATAATATGAAGTAATTGCAAGATTTAGTGCAACTCCAAAAACCTATGGTTTTAATGAGAAAAGGTTTTTGTAAACTATATAATTTTACTCCCATTTCAGTGTTGTTATGAAGATCAAATGACATTTGGTAAGTTCCATGAAAGTATTTTAGAACCATAACATATGATAGGCAAACAATTATTATTATTCAAAGAGAGAATCTTGCTAAAGACAGATATGGGGGGGGCAGCTAGGTGGAACAGTGGATAAAGCACCAGCCCTGGATTCAGGAGGACCTGAGTTCAAATCCAGCCTCAAACACTTGACACTTATTAGCTGTGTAACCCTGGACAAGTCACTTAACCCTCATTGCCCTGCCAACAACAACAACAACAACAACAAAAACAAAGAGAGAGATATGGGAGGAGGGGCAGGTAGGTGGCACAGTGGATAAAGCACCAGCCCTGGATTCAGGAGAACCTGAGTTCAAATCTAGCCTCAGACACTGGACACTTACTAGCTGTGTGACCCTGGGCAAGTCACTTAACCCTAATTGCCTTGAAAAAGAGAGCAGGGGAAGGGAACAATACAATAATCTCAACAGGAGAAAAATGGAACTATTTAAAGAAGCTAATGTGGGAACATTACAGGGAGTTTACACCATGAGCTAAAATTTCTCAAGTTCATGTAAAAAAGACTCGAAGTAGAGTGCACAACCTTTGAAGAAGATGCTCTATGGCAGGGCTCCTGATATTTCCACCTGCTTTACCTCATGCCTGAAATGCTCTCCTTCCTCATCTCCATCTTCTGGCTTCTTTAAGTTCCAGCTAAAATTCCAGGTTCTGCAAGAAGACTTTCCCGGTCTCCCTTATTTCTGATGCCTTCCTTCTCTTGATTATTTCTCATTTCTGTAGATAGCTTGTATAACCTGGACTTCTCTGGGCACTTGGAATTCTATAATGGAGCTGTTCTGGAGGGGCTTTTTGAATCTGCTCAGTTTGCCTAACATGAAGCCTGTTGCATCCCCTACTCCATGGATGGGATGGCCCCTTTGGTCTTTAAAACTGATAGGGCTGAGCAGCTCTCTCTTCCACTTTTTTTGGCTGTGCTCTTTCATGTCATTTCTATCTGCTGTGCTCAGCATGGATGCCATGAGTTGGACTGGTAGGAGGGGAGGGACTTACCTTTTCCTGATAACCTATTTTAAAGCTATATTTGGAAGGAGAACAAGGTAATGATGAGCCCATGTTTGGAGCAGATTACAATAGATTATAATCATAAGAGATATCAGAGAGAATGTAAAATTCATGTGTCACAGAGAACAATTTACAGACTATAAAAGGATAAGAGGGAATTAATTTAGAGAAGCCTGGGAATCCATACCACCTGTTGCAGTAGAAGTTTCTATTATCAAGTCACCATACCAAAGAACAGAAGTATTAAACCCCAAAATACAGAAATTCAGCATTTATGAGAAGAGATTAAGTGAAGAAACTTCTACAAGGTAATTCTTCTTCTTCTTCTTCTTCTTTTTTTTTTTTTTTTTGCAGGGCAATGGGGGTTAAATGACTTGCCCAGAGTCACACAGCCAGGAAGTGTCAAGCATCTGAGGCCAGATTTGAACTCAGGTCCTCCTGAATCCAGGGCTGGTGCTTCATCCACTGAGCCACCCGGCTGCCCCCTACAAGGTAATTCTTACAGAAAACAAAAGACCAACAGAGTAGCTCTTAGCTCTTCGAGCTTGGGTCTTTCCCCAAGACCTTCTGCTTCAGTTCCCATCCCCCACCTCTCACCCAGGCCTGTGATCCCTACGGCTATGACACTTTTACGCATCTATTTTTTTATTTGCTTGTTCTTAGTAAAGTCCATGGGAGACTCCTATGGAAGGGCGAGGTGGGGAGCATTTGGGGGCAGGGAGAGGGAAGGATCTTTAATATCATAATATGTGAGGACCAATTTGCCACACAAACTCCCAGCCCTAGGGATCTTTTCTTCCAATATTCTATTAACCCTCTTAGCTCATCCAGGACCATCTCCAGTCATCCTGATGGATATCTTGTCATTGGATCCATATGGCTCTGGAGGAGAGAGTGAGGTTGGTGAACTTTCACAGCCCTCCCTCACTTAAATCCAATTCAGTACAAGTCATGACATCACCCCAATGTCATGGTCTTCTATAAGAACAAAGGACAAACCACAACAACACCAAAACAACCACCACCACCACCACCATCAGCAATTTCAGTTAGAAATAGTTAATCAAATGATGTTTTTTTTTTTGGTGAGGCAATTGGGGTTAAGTGACTTGTCCAGGGTCACACAGCTAGTAAGTTTAAAGTGTCTGAGGCTGGATTTGAACTCAGGTCCTCCTGAATCCAGGGCCAGTGCTTTATCCACTGCACTACCTAGCT
The DNA here is from genome assembly GCF_019393635.1 of Dromiciops gliroides. Lineage (NCBI taxonomy): Eukaryota > Metazoa > Chordata > Mammalia > Microbiotheria > Microbiotheriidae > Dromiciops > Dromiciops gliroides. The sequence continues at coordinate 137,735,699 of NC_057864.1, read as the reverse complement.
GCCCCAGAAATAGTTAATCAATAGGAATATAATCAGCATAATCATATGCATAATAAAACTAACAAAAATAAGATTATTTCAATAGATGGGGAAAATCCTTTAACAAAACTTAACAAATCACTTCTGTTAAAAAATAAAAACTTAAAAAGCATAGGCATAGAAGGGAACTTCTTTAATTATTATCAAAAACATATTTAAATCCAAAGTTTTATACTGCATGCAATGCAGAAAGACTAAAAGCTTTACTAGTTCAAACAAAGTAAAGATGCCCCTTATCTTCACTATAATTTGACACTATTCTATAAATACTAGCTATAGTAATAATAAAAAAGAACAAAATTTAAGGTATAAATATCAGCAAAGATGAGAAAGAACAAAGAATTGAAGTATTTTAGAGTAGCACAGATAGTCCACAACTATTTTCCCCATTACTAATCCAACTTTTTCTTCCAACTCAAAAATCTAATATCTTGTGATTTTAAATATATGCATATTGATTTGATATTAATAACATATATTTTACTTTAATTTTTCAAAATATAACAGCATTTTCATTTCTCTCTCTATATATATAGCAATTAGTTCCAGCTTCCTTATTAAAGTTTTCCTCATTTGTAACGGGAATCCATTTTATAAGTTATTTGTTAATGTACTAGTAGCATCTTCCAGATCCTAATAAATAAATCCATCTTTCACTTATGAGGGAGTTAGGGAAGTAGACTGTTTCTTTAGTCCCATCTGATATCTTCTAGCATTTATAGTGATGAATTTTGAGCACAGGAATTTTGATTCCTTGTTTAGTATTCTTCTAATGGCAATACCCAATCCACAAATACATAGATATCCACAGAAAGATTGATAGATGATAGATAGACACATATATACATACATACATACATACATATATGCACACATATGTACACATATATAAATATATACACATACACACAAACACATATATATTCTTTGCCCCCTTATCTTACAGATTTATAAAACAACAACAGCAACAACAAACCAAGTCCCAAAGATGCCAGTCAATAATAGAATCATAGTGCCTAGAAAGGACTTTAAAGATCATCTAATCCAACCTTCATTTTACAGGTAAATCTATTTCTAGAGCAATCACCATGGTGATATTGATTTAGCCTTGTCACTAAAGTACATAATGGCTTAGTGACTTATTCAAAGACACAGTGATGGTTGCAGAGATAAGACTGGAGCTTATATATTTGGACCCATTGTCCATGTTTCTTTGACAAAAGTCCAACCATACTGTGCCTAGGCAGAAACAGTCATCTTTATCAGTTTGGTAAAAAACTTGGTATAGAACAGAAACTTAATTTCATGAACATCTGTTAAACTTTGTTCTTCAGACTCTGATTTCTACATATATTAACAAAGGATGGAGAACCACTTTTCAACCCCCAACTATATTTTGCAAAGTGCTGATTAGAGCAGCTGCAAACTTAAATCAATGGGACATGTACCATTTCAGTCACTTAGAATTTCATCATAATTCCCTCTATCCCCAGACCCATCACCATGCCTTTATTTATTTAGTCTCGTTATGGATATATTTCAGTTTTATTATCTAAAATGGAGCTCCTAGAGGGAGAGTTTTAGCCATCCTATGTCTGTAGTAGGAACCAATTATTTAAAAAAAAAAAGAAAAGAAAGACAACAACAACAAAAAAGCTTTTTAAGTACCATCCTAACTCCAAAGTCACTGACAATATTACCTGTGCACATTAATATTCATGGAGAAATCAAAGTACAAAAACCCTCCAAAAAACCAAGTCAGGAGTAGAGCAGCTCCTGTCTGTGAGGAAATGACAATTTGAAGACTGTTGGCATTTCTTGAGCACATAAAATTGTTTCTAAACCTCTAAGTTAACCTTCTGTCAACATACAGAAGCCCAAAGAACACTGTTATCCAGTGAGAAAAGACAAATGGCAAACAGTCAAATGAGTGGGTTTCCTCATTTAAAAACATAGAAAACATTCTAGAAACTGCTTGTTTTCCTCTGGAAAATAAAAGTGATGGACATCTTTCTTCTATGCAGTTTCAAGGATATTCTATATGCAATTTAATGCAGAAATTTGGGGGTCAGGAGATAATTTTCAATGATACACATGAAAAATCAGAGACTTTAAGGGCCAGAAGAGGTCTTGGACATAAGTTCTTCCAGCTATATTATTTTTTGGATGAGAAAACTGAAGCTTTAAAATGTTGTGTCTTTTAAAGTAATACAGCTGATTATTAGAAACCAGGTTAAAACCCATTTTAGCCACCTATATCAAAATGACAAAATATACAGTTTGTTTTTGGTGTTCTCCCATATCCCTTTCAGCACTATTCTTCTACCTCCTTTCCCTTTTTTTTTCAGGGCAATGAGGGTTAAGTGACCTGTCCAGGGTCACACAGCTAGTTGTGTCAAGTGATTGAGGTCAGATTTAAACTCAGATCCTCCTGAATCCAGGGCCAGTGCTTTGTCCACTGCACCACCTAGCTGCCCCCATCCTCCCCCTCTTTTTTTTTTTGGTTAAGTGACTTGCCCAGGGTCACACAGCTAGTAAGTGTTAAGTGTCTGAGGTCAGATTTGAACTCAGGTCCTCCTGACTCCAGTGCCGGTGCTCTATCCACTGCGCCACCTAGCTGCGCCCCCCCTTTTTTTTATTAGATCCCCTGAGTCAAATATCAAATTGTCTCTGGCCATACAAATATGACACTTCAGTAATGTTACCTAGGAATTTCCTCCTCCCAAATACCCATACTATTAAATTACTTCTCTTTCTTCTTCCTGCTATCAGTTTTTTTTCTTACTATATAACCATAAAGTATATATATATAAACTTTTCTAGTACTATCCTTTATCCTTCTTCTCTTCTATAGTGACAACTAATGGCTAGCCTATAAGTCCTGGCTCCTGGCTAATTACATCAGCATTTACAATGGAAAGAGATCTCTATGAAGTCCCTAGTACATTGGGTGGACCACCCAGGTGAGATTTATGAGAGAATATGGAATGCATTACAGAGGATAAGACATGCATTTTGATTGGCGCCACTTGAGGAAGAATGTACATTGATATGATCTGAATTATCTTCTTTTTCCAAAGCCAAATAGAAATATCCTTTTTTTTCTCCTTATTATTCTGGCTGATACAATAATATAATGAACAATTAAACTAATTTATACTAAGGTCTTCATGGTTTCATCACTCATGTGGAACAAAATTAATGAAGTATAGGCTTAACTCTCCCAAGGACTATTAACATTTAAAGGACAAACATTAACCTAAGTGAGCCTCTAATAGGTAGCATGATAAATGTGAGTTATAGAGTGGGATCACAGGATGAGTTTGGTGGGATCTCAAAGATTATTGAATTCAAATTCCTCATTTAGGAATGAAGAAACTGAGGCCTAGTAGAGAGGTAAATAGACTTGCCCAGCCCCACATAGTTAGTTGATTTCTGAGGAGGGATTTGAAGCCAGCCTTTTAAACTCCAAGTCCACTTCTTAAAAAAAAATAGTCTTCCAATATCAAATTGCCATGTAGGAACACTGTTATATGATTTATAGAGACCAAATCAAGCAAAATCTTAGAAAATTATTTTGCCATATTGAACTATAAGCTAACTCTAGCAATGGTTATAGTTTAATAACCAGCTCTGCTTATTTTGTTTGTGACAGTGCAGTTTTCCTTACACATTGAATGATAAACCAGACATAATTTTTTAAAAGGAAGCCAGCCAGATAAGTTCTGATTCAGTCATTATAAATATTCAAAAATAGAAGCAAATTCAACGTAGAATTTAATAGCTCCATAGCTCACAAACATTGAAATCTGAAAAAGAAAAGGGACATGTTGAGTTTTGGTCTGTTCCTTAAGGGTATTTGTGAAGTCACTCTTAAGGTACTAATTCCCATCAGCCTTGATATTTTTCTCACCTCTCGAGTATATTATGTACTCTGATTACATTAATAAGTACATCATGCCATAATGATCTGAGCAAAACTTACATAAGATTTTCACCTTGTTATAGAAAATGGGCTGTTTTTCTACCAATGCCCTTTCTAGCTCTGACATTTTGGGAGTCACCCAGTTATAAATGTTTTCTTACAGTACAACACTGCTTAGTTCAAAAGATATTTCAAGATATTTTCTTCATTCTTTCTTCTTTCCTCCCTCCCTCTGCCCCTCCCTTTATACCCCCTTCCTTCTTCCTTCTTTTCTTTCCTTCCTTCCTTCCTTCCTTCCTTCCTTCCTTCCTTCCTTCCTTCCTTCCTTCCTTCCTTCCTTCCTTCTTTCCTTCCTTCCTTCCTTCCTTCCTTCCTTCCTTCCTTCCTTCCTTCCTTCCTTCCTTCCTTCCTTCCTTCCTTCCTTCCTTCCTTCCTTCCTTCCTTCCTTCCCTCCTTCCTTCCCTCTTTCCTTCCTTCCACAACAGAATTAGAAATCTAATGGGTCCCTTACCTGGTAGATCTAGACCAATGCCAACTAATTAGGAAGCATTTGTATACAATTAAGAAATGGGGGTGATAGAGTAATAGAAAGGATAGAAAAAGAGAGAGAAGAAGGAAAAATTGGGAGGGGAAGGAAATTGATGAGATAGAGAAAAAAGTAAAAGAAGGCAGAGGAAGGAGATAGAATAAAGAAAAGTAGGAGGAAAGATAAGGACTAGGATTTAGGAAGGGAGGAAGGAAGGAAGGAAAGGAGGAATGGAGGGACGGAGGGAGGGAAGAAAGAAGGAAGGAAGCAAGTAAGCAAGCAAGCATTTATTAAGTCCCTACTATTTGCCAGGAATTTTACTAAGTGCTATACAAATATCTCATTTTTATAACAATGGCCTTGTGAGGATTTTACATTTTACAATATACTCATTTTACAGTTGAGGAAACTATGGCCACCAGAAGTAAAATAACTTGCTCTGGGTTACACAGATACTAAGAATCTGAGTCAGAATTCGATCTCAGATCTTCCCAACTCCAGGCCCAATACTTTATTCACTCTGCCATCTAATTCCTAGGAAAAGGGTGCAAGAGGAAAGACTGAAGGGAAGAGACTGAAAAGGGAATCAAGAGACAGCTAAAGAGAGGAAGAGGAGATGGGAATTGGGGTAGAATTTTAAAGATAAAACCTCTGATAGGACAGATGGTTTCCTTAAAAAAGACCAACAGTTAATTCTTTCCCCATTAATGTATCGACTATTTATATGCTGTGTCTCTAAGTTTACTAAGTTTTTTTTGTTTGTCTATTTGTTTGTGAGGCAACTGGGGCTAAATAAGATTGAATTTAGGAGAGAGATTGGGACTGGTTTTGGAAGTCATGTACATAGATGGTCACTAGATTAACGGATGTCAGTGATGGAGTTAATGATATTCCCAAGTGAAAGAATACCTATAGGGAGAAAAGAAGAGGACCTATAATAGAATTTTAATTATGTTAATATTTACCAGATGATGAAGAAGATCAAACAATAGTAAGTGAGAAAGGGCAGTCAGAGAGGTAGAAGATGCACAAAGACAAAACAATGTCATAGAAACTAAAAGAGGAGGAATTATCCAGGGATTGGAGGTGGGTGACAATGTCAAAACTACAGAGAAATCAAGAAGGGTCATGAATGAGCAAAGGCAGCTGGGCTTATTAATTAAGTGATTATGGGAACTAGAAACAGAGATTATTGAAGTGAGTAGAACCAGGAGAACACTGTATATAGTAACAGCAATTTTGTAAGGGCAATCAACTATGAAAGGCAGCTACTCCGATTAAGAGAATGAACCAAGACAATTCTGAAGGTCTCATGAAAAAAAATGCTATCCATCTCCGGAGAGAGAACTGACAAACTGGGAGTGCAAATTGAATTAGGATTTTCTTATTATTTTTTTTTTTTGCTTTTTTGTGACATGGCCAATATGGAAATATGTTTTGACTTAATTTCACATCTATAATTGATATCATATAGCTTACTTCCTCAGTGGATGAGGGGAGGGATAAGGAGAGGAAGAGAATTTCAATATCAAAGACTCAAAAATAAATAAAATAAAAATAGAATAAATAAATAGAATAAAAATACTTTTTAAAAGGACAGCATTGGAAACACCTTAGAGAAAGCACTTTCAATCAAGTGGTGAAATCAGGAACTAGATTGAGCAATTAAGAAGTGAATGTAAAGTTCTGAAACATAAAAAATTAGTTTAATCATTTTTAAAGGAATATGGCTATTTGAGAAAGAAGAAATGTAAGTTGAAAAATGGCAGGGTGAAGCAAAGATTTTTTTAAGGATAGGGGAAACCTTGGCACATGCCAAAATGACCCCTTGGCCCATTCCAAGGTTTTCCTTATCCTTAAAAAAACCTTTCACTTCATCTAGATAGCTAGATAGAGATAGAGGTAGTGAGAAAAGAGCTAGAGAATAAGCAAATATTGAAGATTAGAGAAAGAAAAGGTATGATTGATGAGGCAAGCTCCCAGAAAAGATGAGAGAGCAGAAGAGAGGATCGAGAGCATAAGTAGAAGGATTAGCTTTGGCAAAGAGAAGGCCTATTTCTTATCAGAGATATGCAATAGAAAAGAGTTAGGAAAAATACATAAGGCTTGTCATGCAGAAATGAAAACTCACTTGAGATTAGATAACATAAATTAGTTATGAAGCAAATTGACATGGTTGGTTTACTCTGTAGGATCACAGTGGATGGTGGAAATAATCCAGGTTTGGAGTTTGACAAATAAACATAGAGTTGTTGGTACTACAACAAAGAAGAATGAGTTTCAAGGTAGCTGATAGTTTATGCTTTAACTAATCAAACACAGGGTCAAGGATGAGGAAGGGAAAGGAGAACAAAAACTGGTACATACTACTTTAAGCTTTGCAAATAACTTTACCATCCATTATCTCCTTTGAGGCTCACAAAAACCTTATATGATAGGTATTGTATCATTTTCCCCATCATAGAGTTGTGAAAACTAAGGCTAAGAAAGATTAAATGACTTGCCCATAGTCACACAAATTAGTATAAGATATTTGAACCCATATTTCTCTTGACTGCAAGGGAAGTATTCTTCTCTTAATATAAAAATATATAGGAGGAACCCTTAAAATTTTAAAGTGTGGAGACTGAATTAAAATAATCACTATCACGCCTGAACAAAGTAAGATCCTATTTTCTTTTAATAAAATATCAAATATTATGTTACCAAACACTGGCTTACTCGTGGGGGGGGGGGGAAATGGTCATGTTTTGCTAACTACTTCTCAGAACAATGTGAGAATCAGATCATTTTCCACACCTGTCATTTCATTCCATCCTTTTACTTACCACTGGTCTGTGTACATCCCAGAATGCTCGTTCCTGGCTATCAAGAATCTTCCTTTCTATCTTGTCTCTTTTCTTATCAACTCTGTGAACAACGTGGTGGTAAAGGAAAACAACATTAACTACAATACTACTCTTGGAAAGGACAAACCTCAACAATGTGCACAAATAAGTTTGACTCACAAATACTCACTTTGCTTGTGCTTCTGCTTGCATAAAAATAAATTCCCACTTCCGGGCAAATGCTCGTTGTAGTCTAGCCAAGCTTTCCTGAAAACATATCATGGTTAAGAAGATTTAAGATCATATTTTTTGGCTAAAGATTACTTACACTTGGGGTTAGTTGAAAAGCCGCATGTATTATTATTACTAAAATGGTGCATATATGCCTCTAAGCCTTAATATAAGCTGTCTTTTTATATAGCCTTACTGTCATTAAAGAAGTAACTTTGGAAAGTGTAATGAAAAACCTGCAGTATATGTAAAAAACTCTTGTTTTCAGAATTATGCTAGGAGTGCTCCCACTTTATACCAAGGAATGAGAAATTAATTCTGACTATAGAGTAGATTACAAGCCAGGACACCAAATATCCTGGCACGCAATTAAAGGCTGACCTTTGTTTCCTCATACTCCTTTCTCGTTCCTTGGCTCAATTTCAATGATCTCTAACCTGCTTAATATCTGAAAAGAAAGAAATCGGGTTCTTGCTGAAATCTTTCTATTGATAGCAGCCATTTCCTCCACTATAATAATCTTGAACTCCAAACTGGCAGTGTAGCATATTAGCAAGAACATAGGATTTAGAGTCAGAGGACCTGTGTTCAAATCTTGCCTTTGCCATTTACCGCTTGGGCAGGTCACTTAACATCTCTAGGCCTCAGTTTCTTCAAGTATAAAATGAGGAGGTCAGACGAGGTGCCCTTTAAGGTCCCTACTAGCCCTAAATAAATCTCAGTCAACTAACATTTATTTAAGCACCTACTATGTGCCACACATTGTGTAAACACTTGGGATATAGAGAAAAGCATAAGATGTCTTTGCCCTTCAAGGAAATTTATAGTCTGATGGGGGAGACAACATGCAAACTATTATGTACAAACATGATATATATGTATATAGGATAAATTGGTGGTTTGATCTCAGATACCAGTACAGTACATGCATCACAGCAGCCCTTAAATCCATGCATCCATCCACCCCACCTCCTGCCCAGTTGCTTGGTTTATGTTCTAGAGCCTCATCAGCCTCATGGAAAGGGGTGAGAGATGGCAGGATAGAGGAACAATCAATAAACTCTTTACACTGCCTGATCCTAGCAATCCATGAAGGTGTAAAGTGAAGAGAATGCAAGATAAGTCCCTGCGCTTCACTGTCACTTGCTTAACCTCTTAATTTATCTGATGCTTTAGAGAAGTTCCAAGATCAGTTACTTACAGCTTCATAGTCTGCTAGCTCCAGCCGGGCTTTGTTTTGCATTGTTCTCTTGCAGAGGTAAACAGCTGAAAAAACAAGCACAAGAATCAATCATTTCCTACCTGCCTCTTAACACCAGGGTGCTATAAATCAAGTTTAAATGACTTCATCCACTTTTCTCAGAAATGTAGTCTGTATTTTTTTTTCCTTCCACCAATTAGAGGTAGCTGGTGACACAGTGAGTAGAGATCTGTGTCTGAAATCAGGAAGTACTGAGTTCCCTGCCTTCAGATGCTTACTAACCGTATGACCCTAAGCAAGTCGCTTAATCACTGTTTACCTCAGTCTCCTTAATTGTAAAATGGAAATAATGTTAGCACCTATCTCACAGGGTTATTGTGAGGATTAAATGAAAGAATATTTGGTAAAAACACTTCAGTTCCCCAACTTATGGTTTCTGGTACATTCATCTGTTCATGAATTAATTAATTCATTCATGCATGCATGCATCATCTATTTATCTATCTGCTCATTCATTCATCCATCCATCAATCCATCTGTTTATTTATTTACTCATTGATCCATTTGTTTATCTATCTGTTTATGTGTTCATTTATTCATTTGTTATTGTTTATATTTGTTATTCCATTTGGTTATTTTATTTGTTTACTATTTGCATATGTCAGGCACTGTGTCAGATAGTAGGGGGAAAAAGACAAAAACAAAACAGCACCTGACCTCAAGGGGCCTACATTCAAAATAACAAATACCATGATATTTATTTACCAGAGGTCAGACAAAATGATAGTCTTTGTCAATTAATTCAACAAACATCTGTAGAATACTGAAAATTTACAACAGAACTGACACATTTGCTAAGGCACATATGTATACAGAGAGGAAAGTTGACTTAGTTAGAGATCTAGCCTCAAAATCAAAACAGCCTCAGAAGCACAATACCATTATGACCCTGGGCAAGTCACTTAACGTCCCTAAGATACTCCAGAAGACGAACTTACAGAGGAGGTGCCAACCTGCATTGGTAGAGCACATTTCTTCTCCTATATCAATGAAATCACAGATCCAGACCCTATTCCTATGTGCACATATGTATATACACATTGTATACATTTATGAATACTCATTTTGTATGTATGTAACACATAGCTAATAGTTTTTAATTTCTAAATGTTTGTATTCAATTCTCATTTAAAAACATCCTGCTTAAATTGAAGTTTCTTTTTTGGATACTGTCTTCCCTGATGCTTTTCTATAAGGAGCCTCTAGGTGGCACAGTGGATAGAGCACTGGCCCTGGAGTCAGGAGGACCTGAGTTCAAATGTGACCTCAGACACTTGACAGTAGCTGTGTGACTTAACTCCGATTGTCTCAAACATCCGGGGCCATCTCCAGTTGTCCTGATCTATATCTTGCCACTGGATCCAGATGGCTCTGGTGGAGAGAGTGAGGCTGGTGACTTTGAACAGCCCTACCTCACTTAAATCCAATTCACTGCAAATCATATCACCTTCTGACGTCCTGGTCCTTTTTGAGAATGAAGGACAAACAACAAGTTTTCTATAAGAGAGAGCTTAAATTACAAGATTTTAAATTTCTCCAACAGACCCAGTATCCCTGATCATTTCTTTTTTAGAATAGCAGATCTCAGGAAAAGCACTTCCTTAAGTGACTAACTAAATAACTAGCCTTCACAACAGGACTAAAAACAGGACCTCCATTAAGGAATTTCGTAATAACCAGTTCCTATTTATTTTTTCTTCTTCAAATTTGTAACAAGTGGTGTTTTTTCTTTTTTTCTTCTTTTTTTTTTTTTTTGTGGGGCAATGAGGCTTAAGTGACTTGCCCAGGGTCACGCAGCTAGTATCAAGTGTCCAAGGCTGGATTTGAACTCAGGTCCTCCTAAATCCAGGGCTGGTGTTCCATCCACTGTGCCACCTAGCTACAAGTGGTGTTTTTTCATAAAATTATTTACTTTACTAAGCACAGGGCACTGTTTCCCTCCTTTATTTCTGCATTTTAAAATTTTAATAGTCATCTTTGAATGCTTCAATATTCATTTAGGATGATAATACATTTTGAGCCAATGCGAGTTCACCAGTTAGCAGGGTTTATTGCCACCAGCTTAAGTAATATAGCTCTGGCTTTCCTCATTTCATCTGAATTCTGTTTGGACAACTCTGTACATGAGGATAGATGGGGATAAAGACCATTTTGAACTCTTCCACAGTCAGATTTCTGTAGGTGATGTTGAAATGACAGATGGTATATGATACTGAGATAATAGAGCACAGTGGAACTGTGAAGGAGACATAATAAAAGTTTGCTGTACAGAAACATTATACTGATGAATCAAAGGATCCTTAGCATATGATTTAACCAGCCATTTAAGAGCAGTGCTGGGGTTATTGGCGTCAGGGGAAAGAAGGGTCTGTAGAAGTACTGCCAAAAGCATTGGGCTTCTTCAGTGGTGTTAGAAGCAGAGAGTGTCTTTTCTTCCCTCAACTCTCTCAAGCACTCATTCTGCTGCAGATGTTTCCCATGATAACATCACTACCCCTAGAGTTCTTTAAAGTAGTTTTCTTATTCTATAATGACTTTGTCAAATATATGCAGGTAAAGTGTATATTTGGGGTCTCATCAACTTTAGTGATTCTCTTTCATTTCAACTAAGCAGTGGACATTTTACATGACAGTGACAACACCCTTGGCAAGCACACATCTTCCCATTTAATTCCTGGATTGAATGAGACTTAAGAATAATAGCAGCTAACATTTATATAGTGTTTGAAGATTTGTAAAGCCCTTTACAAATATCTCAATTTATCTTCATAATAATGTGATGAAGTAGGTTATTGCTATCCTATTTTAAAGAGAAGGAAACTGAGGCAGGCAGAGGTTGAGAGATTTGCTCAGGGTCATACAGCTTAGGTCTAGCATGCCATGTAGCTGGCAAAATCATTTAAACATTTTTCAGAAGAAAATGATCAATGTTACATATTTAAAGGAATCTTGGATGATTTTAACATATTTATGGGTAACACATCATTGGAGGATATACTTTAAGTCAGTATTTTGCTATATTAATTGAAAATTAAAAACAAAAAACCCCAAGAAGTTCAACAGGATATTGTATTGTCTGCATGTTCCAACCCTTGTGTTACTATAAAGATCTTGTGTTGCTCTAAAGATACATTTGCTGGAGAATTTCATTTACTTTTTCCCATTCATGTCTATATCAAATACAGATGCCATTAAGATTATTCTTACAAAAAACTTTGTAGAAAGAAAAAGTAGGTATATTTGTTGGTATTTATTAATATTTTAATCACCTTATTTAATAGTAAAAATGTCCTTGATTTTTCCCAAGCTTTTAGCATCTTTCTCTCTTGAGCTATCATAAGAATTGATCTCTCACTACACCTGTCACATTTAGCACATCTTTCCTTTGTGTATAATTTGTATATAATTTGTCAGTGTGTAATTTGTCCAGTAGCTCTTGCCATACTTGTTTTCTTTGGTACCATTTCTACTTTTTCATGTAGCAAATTGACAACAGTGACATTAGGGCACAAATATGGTTACTCTACAGTAACTGATGAAGAGACTAAATTGTTATAGTTTCACTTGTCAATTTTATTGTTCTCCCATTTTCATACTTAAATGCCCTAAGAATAATATGGTTTAATTGGTCACCAGACCAACTTCATGTAAACTTTTTTCTATTGCTTCTTATTATTCAAAGACTTCTGTTACCTCTTATAATCTGTCATCTTTCTACATAATGAGGATTCCCAACATATTCTATTTTAAAACGGTATTGCCATTGCTTTTACTCTTTTCTATTGGCAAGGAAATCAGGTATTTTCTGGTGTTTAGATTTTTTCTTCCTTTTGTTCCAGTCATTGATTTATATCAGTTAAACTTCACTTGGAAATTGCAATAGTCTATGTTAATGTCGGTTATTTTATCCATCTGCCCCATAGCTGTCAAGATACTCTTGCCTGCTAAAAAAAAAAAATAACAAAACAAACAACCACTGGTGCCCCCTATTATCTATATGATAATTTAAAATCTGTAATCTGGCTCTAATCTACCTTCCCAGACCTTTTTAATATTACTCTTTCTGATGTGTTCTATGTTCTGACCAAAGTGGTCTATCTGATGTTTCCCAAACACAATATTTTGTCTCTGTGAATTCATACAGGTTAGATCAAAAGCCTGGGATTAATCCTATCTTTCCTCAACAGAATTCCTTGGAATTTTAATCTTTCTTCCTAGATCATTCCATCTGTGGCCTCTTCCACAAAATCTCATCTTATCTCTCCAATTTTAAGTGCTTTCTGTGTCCTCTTATTGTCTTGTATTTACTTCTCTCTGTTTAAACAGGACCTGTCAATTAGACAGTAAACTCCTTCAGGGCAAAGCCCATTATGTGTCTTTATATCCATAGTCCCCTCAAGTAGTGCTTTGCTTGCATACACTGTGCTGAGTGTTCAATAAATGTTGGTTGAATCAAATTGATAACTGTATGAAAATGACTCTGTAGGAAATATGTCCCTAATTCTATTTCCTCTCTTGTTTCCTGTTGGATTTGTTATTGGCATAATGTGGTCAAGTTCTGACCTTATATCATCCTTCAATACTTTTCATTTTGGTGCAATTACCACAAACAAAGTCTATCTGATATAATGGAGAAAACAGACTAGAAATGGAATAAATATCTGACAACTCTGTTTATTCTATTTTTCCCTGACAGTATTTCATGCATAAAGGTCAAAGTGAAAGAGACTACAAATCACCTGTCTATGCAGTCTTACAAATCCTAACAGTTTGACTTGGTTTTAAATCCATAACTCCATGTTCCTACCTTACAATTTTCTCTTAATCCCAGTGTAGAGCCTCTTGACTAGCCAATATTAAAAACAAAACAAAGGAGGGGAAATGGTTCTTTATAGTTTTCCTAGTGATCGCTCATTCTTGAAGAACCTCAGTCAAAGGCTTCTCTGCTCTAGGGTCTATGGTAGCTGCAGTGCCAAGACATGTTTTGTGAGGACAGTTTTCTAACCCTTTGGCTACAGAGAGTGTTTGTACATGTGCAGGCCCCTTGAAGCTGCAGCTTCGTAAAAGACAAACTGCAGCTTTGTAAACATTTACTTGGATAATTTTTGCTTCCCTGCCTGGAGTACTGCCTTTAATCAAGTTTCCAACACCTGGCTCCCAAAATGCTATTTTCAGATTCTCCGCATATCAGTCCTTGTCTGTCTCTAATCCCTCATCAGTCTCTACTTGATGATTTTATCCAGATATATAAAGCTTCTTTCGCAGTTTCCAATCCAGCTTCTTTAGGGAAGCTGATTCTGAACTGTTTAGATGATATAGGAAGTGATAGGAGTTCAGGGGTTCCTTAGACTAGGCCTCTGACTGCAGGAAAGTCCACCTTTGTGCTCCATTCTAGAGGTTCTCCAAAGTGACTGTTATTCTGCAAGTTAGATAAGGATTAAGTAAAAGGGAAGATCTTTACACAACAAGACATTTTAACATTCAAAGAAGGATAAAATAAGAAAAGCTTACACTATTCCCACTGGTTGATTGGGCAATGGCATAAGGAAGGGGATAAGCAGAGGCTGCTCTAGTAGGCATGAGCTCAGCTTCTGTGAGGTGAGACCACTGTGGATTTCAAATTGCCTCTCCAATATGGAGATTTTACTATAGTAGTTTCTCTAAGTACATAGGAATTTACCAGTCTTTATCAGCAGGGGGACATCAGCAGGGTAGGAAGGTAGGATTTTAAGTAGAGAATAAAGAAAACATGTAGCACTTTCAGGAAATTTGGGGATGAATTCTAGAAACCTAACCAATGAAATAACTTGAGAATACCTAATATGTGGCCTGGTTATTACAACTTGAAGACACAGTGGATGAGGGCTGTACTTGGAATCTGGAAGCCCTAAATTCAAATCTAGCCTCAGATTCTAACTGGCTGTGTGACCTGGTTAAATAATTTAATCTCTGAAATCCTGCATAGTGGTTCTACTCAATGTGTAGGGAGCTTTCTGCTAGATAACTTGGCATCACCTGTATACCAATGAAACACATGAGCTGTCCAGTTATTCCTCACTCCTGCTACTATGCCAAAACATAACCCCCACCCACCAACCCCACCATCATATTCTCTCTAATGATTTTTTTGTTTTTGTTTTTGTTTTGTTTCTTTGCAGAGCAATGAGGGTTAAGTAACTTGCCCAGGGTCACACAGCTAGTAAGTGTCAAGTGTCTGAGGCCAGATTTGAACTCAGGTCCTCCTGAATCCAGGGCCGATGCTTTATCCACTGTGCCACCTAGCTGCCCCTAATGATTTTTTGATGGCGCTTATAAACTATAGTTCTTTGTTAGTAATGTAGTTGAGATGGCTCATGCCTACCTCCATTGTCCTTTTGGGTAACCTTCAACTTTAAATCTTTTATGTATAAAGAATTTAGATATTAAAAATACAACTTGATATTAGATGTAGAGGACTAGACATGGATAGCATGTAACTATATAATTACTTTGATTTTCTTTTGCCTTTCCAACATATTTAAAATGTTAAGACATAAAAATTATTTCCAGGATTCAAAACAAAGACTATTTTTTCTTTCCATTTCCAGGAGGTTCATTGTGGTTTAAAGTTCACATCAAACCCTTTTCAGTAGTTTTCTAGGAAATGATAAAGATATAATTATGAGGTTTTAGTTTGTCAAATATACAAGTGATTCAGTGATCAGCTATGGCATTTAAGGAAAAGCCCATAGCTTTAAATAAAGTTTAGAAGGGCTAAAATGAAACAATGCTTACTACTCTATTTTGATAACATGGAGATAGATCTTGGCTTGCTATGACAAATAAGCAAGAGGGGAGAAATGGCATATTTCCATATCCCATTAAGCTTATAGGACTGGTTTGGAACAGGGGTGCTTGAGGTGTTTTTGTTCGTCATGGATGGACCCCTTTGCCAATTTGGTCAAGTCTCAAGACTCCTTCTCACAATAATATTCTAAATGCATAAAACAAAGAATATAGGCTTGCAATGGTATCAATTATATTGAAATATAATTATATGTAACAATATAATATATATTATATATACATGTTTCATACATGAAATATTCATTTTCATGAACATTCACTCATGAATACATTACATGTTATGTTATTTATATATAATATTGTACTGTTTATATATGTATATATACATACATGTATATGTGTGTGTATGAATATTTTTCCTCACAGACCCTGGGTTAGGAATGCCTGGTATAGAATATAAAATACATTGAAAAAACATGTCAAGTCAATGAACAGAGGTGTTATACTTAATTATATTTTCTCTATGTTCCAAATGTGTCATGGAAATAAAGAAAACATGGACCATTCTATGGGACATCCTATGTAACCTAAGGCCAAAGACTGATGGTATGATTAGGTGGCTTTGCAGCCTGTTGTCCACGGGCCCTTTTATCCTCCTCAAAATCTCTTTTAGGTCTCCTAGAATTTATCAGTTTTTCAAGTTTGATTCAAATGTTCCAAGTTCAAGAATAATAACTTTAACTAGTTAATTGCAAAGATACCTTTAAGCTTTGTCTACAATCCCATCTGATTCCCCATACCCCACAAAGGGCCACAGATCTAGAATATCTAATTGTCACCAGACCATATTAAAGCAGTAATATATTGGACATACTTGGGTGACAGAAACAAGATCCAAAATGTCCTTGACAGGTTTGAAGGATAGGCCAAATACAATAAAATGAACATGCAAAGGGATAAATGTCCAAAAGATAAAAGTCCTACATCTAAGTTTTTTAAATTAATGATGCAAACGCAAGATATAGAGATGTGACTAGACAATAGCTAATGTGAAAAAAATAGAAGCTAAAAAGTAAATGCATTTTTAGTCTACTCGAAGGGAACTATCATGTTCAAAATGAGGGAAGCTCTATTGTATACTTTCTCTCCTGTTTAAAGCCATATCTAGTATGTATTTTCAGTTCTAAGTGCTATATTTTAGGAAGGACACTGTACATATAGAGAATAATAATAATAACAAATAATAATAATGTTTAAAGTAATGATAATAGTAACTAGCATTTACATAGCACTTTAAGGTTTGACTAATGCTTTTCATATGTTATTTCATTTGATCCAGAAGCAAAGCCACACAAGGATAATTTGAAGGAACTGAGAGTCCCTTGCCTGCAGGAGAGAAGACTCCAGGGAATATGATAGCTATTAAAATATTTGAAGGGCCATCCTATGGAAAAGATAGCTAGATAGCAGAATGGTACCCAGCCTGGAGTCAGGAAGATGACTCATCTTCCTGACTTCAAATCTGGTCTCAAACATTTACTAGATGTGTCACCCTGGGCAAGTCACTTAACCTTTTTTGCCTTGGTTTCTTCATCTGTAAAATGAGCTTGAGAAGGAATGGAAAACCACTCTAGTATCTTTGCTAAGAAAACCCCAAATGGGGTCATGAAGAGTCAGCGACAATTGAAAAATGACTGAACAACAAACTATGGAAAAGAGGATTAGAGTACTCTGATTGGATCCAGAGCTTGGATGGAAATTTCAGAGGTATATTTCTTTTCCATGTAGGGAACAATTCCTGACAATTAAATTTGTTAAAAATGGAAAAGGATGCATGAAGAAGCAATGAATTCTCCAATACTGGAGCTTCTTGAGCAATGGCTACAAGGACCCTTCTGGCGGATAGTATAGAGAGAGGATTCTTATTTATACAGGGGTTGTAGTAGGTGGCTTCTGAAATTTTCCAGCCATTCTGAACATCTGGGATAAGCATCTTACTTAGTTTAGGGGGCTGGCAGGGTGGAAGGAAGATAAAATAAATGCCTAATAATTAAAAAATGACATGACCGATGAAAAGAAGTTGAGGTAGGGGAAATAAATGCATAATAGGCAATTGGAGATGCAGGCTTAGAGCATAGAAGAGAGACTAGGGTTAAATATAGATATAAATTATATCTATATATGTTAGATATAATTTATATCTATATCTGGATAAGAGTAGCTAAATGTTGTAGTGGAAAGACTAAAATTCAAATATGACCTCAGACACTTACTAGCTGTCTGACTTTGGACAACTAACTTAACCTATGCCTGTATAAAACTGGAGAAGGAAATTGAAAACTACTCCAGTATCTTTGCCAAGAGAACTCCATGGACAGTTGGTCTACAGGGTCATGAAGAATCAGACATGACTGAATGACTGAGCAAAACCAAAAATATCTAAGTAGATGGATGGATAAATAGGTAGACAGACAGATTAGGTAGATAGACAGATATGTAAATAGATCTGTGACTCATCTGCATGGAAATTACAATTGAATCCATAAGATCTGATGAAATCACAAAGAGAGAATGTATATAAGGAAAATAAGGTCCAGGATAGAACCTTAGGGTAAACTCAGAGTTACAGAGAAGGAGCTATTAAATGGGTAGGAGAAGAACCAGAATGGAGAAAACCTAGTAAGGAGAGAGCATCTAGGAGGAGAGGGGAGTCAGAGGTACCAAAAGCAACAGAGACCAAGAAGGTTAAGTATGGAGAAGAGGCTATTTAATATGGTGACTGGACATCATAGGTAACTTTGTGTAAAGCAATTTCTTTTGAGTGTTGAAGAAGCCAGATTTCAGAGTTAAGAAGAGAGTGTGACTGCTAGGTTTATATCCCAAACACATCCTTCCAAAGAGAAAATCACCTTATTTGTACACAAATATTTATACCAGCTCTTTTTGTGGTGGCTAAGAATTGGAAATCAAAGGAATCCCCATCAATTGGGGTATGGCTATACAAATTGTGGCATATGATTATGATGGAATATTATTGTGCTATAAGAAATGACAAACGGAAATTTCAGAAAGACCCAGAAAGACTTATATGAACTGATGTATAGTGAATTCAGTAGAAGCAGGAAAACATTGTGAACAGTGACAATAAAATATTATTGTTCAATAAATATTCAATAAAATATTACTGTTCAATGAAGACCTGTGAATGACTTAACTATTCTCAACAATACGATGACCCAAGACTATCCCAAAGGACTACTGATAAAACATACTATCCACCTTCAAAGAAAGATTGAACACAGACTGAAGCATGCTATTTTTCACTTTCTTTCACTTTTTATTCAAGTTTTCTTATACAAAATAACTAATATGGTTATGTTTTACATAAAATCTTTCATGTATAACCTATGTCTGATTGTTTACTGCTTCAGGGAAGTGGGGAGGAAAGGAAAGAATTTGGAATTCAAAACTTTAAATAAAAATGTGTCTTATTATTTTAAATAAATATTTTTAAAAAAAAGAGCATGTGAAAAGATGTTGAGGTTCTGACTGTGGATGGCTTTTCCTAGCATTTCTTAGCTTATTATTGGTTAAATTTGCAAAGGTCCTCATGAGTTTGACTAGTTGATGATTTCCCACCTGAATTGAGCTGATTAAATTACAGAAAGTAAGAGGTAGGTAAAAGATAAAATCATATATTTAGGTCTTGAGAAACAAAGAAGTGTCTAAATTCTGTTATTCCTTATGGAATTAGAGGGGCACTATCTGTTGATTTTGATCAGCTACACTCCTGATGAGTCTTTAAAGCAATCTCAAAGTAGTGAGTTGACAACTTTAAGGAATGTGAGCTCTGTAGGTCCAAGCAGCCTTGGCCATTGGGATTCAAGCTACAGAGAAAAATAGGGAGAGAGAAAAAAGCCCATGCAAACGAGATGAGTGACCTGTCCAGCTTAGGGGTAGCAGCATGAGGACACCTCAAAAAGAAAAAGGATATCAGGTTCTGCAGTGCCATGGGGTGATTTGTCTGGGTCACATTAGTTCCCTATGTCTGTGCCTCCCTATTAGTGTTCTCTAAGTGTGTGCCCACTCTCCTCATTGATGTTGTGTATAGTTATGGGAAAGTATGTTTCAAGTTTATGGGAGGAATGTTTTTGTTACTATTGTTCATGCTATTCAACTCTGTAAATGCCTTTGATTTTGGGGAAAAAATTTGGATGTTTTTTTCTCTGACTGTGCCTTGGGATATTTATCCTCTGGTACTCACATTGAGTTCTGTGTATAATAGAATAAAATTGAACATATTTATGTCTTTAGTCTTGAAAGAAGCAAACCTTGTGCCTTATTTCTTTTATATTTAGATCAAAAGCAACCATCATCCTCCATAATAAGTAATGGACTAAATGATGTGTACCCATTGTCTTCAATCAAAAGTCTGAAAGAGAAACATAATTTTGAGTGTTCAAAGAAGTGGTACCATGACTACACAGAAGTCATATAGTTACCTTTCTTTCTTAATGTATTTTATTTCCCATAATTTGCATAAAAACAAAAAACATGGTTGAATAGGACAATGGAATTTTCTGTTGTTCCCATAAGGGAAAATATATTGTGCTTAGATACATAGCAATGTTTTAACTTGCTTATCTATATTCTGAGAATTAACACTCCTTCTCTGTTTCCCTCTTTTAGAGTAACTTTTAGCCACTTCCCCTCAAATAAGGAAGTTCTTTCTTTACTTTTAAGAAGTAGCATGACTTGTGAGAATTACGGCAGTGTGAGAATTAGAGTGCTACCAACTGGCTGAGAAAGACATTGCAGGGAAGTTCTGCCATGATAAGAACGCATGTGACTTAGCATCTGGAAGTGACCTTTTCTGGGGTTTTGAAGGTCAGATTGACATCAGGAAGTGATGTCTGCTGCCTGTGAGTCCTGTCAATCAGAGCTACCAGCCAATTAGCTTGGAACTGTGTGTATGGATGGCCTTGTTTCCTGTTTCACAGGAGGTTTCTGGGAAAAGCCGTTTAGGAGCTAGGTCTTTTCAGGTCTGAACTTGGGCTTGGCAGGAGCTCTGAGGCTAGCTCTTAAAAATAGATAGATGAGGGGCAGCTAGATGGCACAGTGGATAGACCACCTGCCCTGGAGTCAGGAGGACCTGAGTTCAAATCCGGTCTCAGACAACTTAATACTTACTAGCTGTGTGACCTGGGCAAGTAACTTAACCCCAATTGCCTCACTAAAATAAAAAAAATAGCTAGACGAAGGCTGTTTTACCTCTCTCTCTCTCTCTCTCTCTCTCTCTCTTTCACTAACTTCTAATACAGTTTAATAAATACTTAAAAGGCTAAACTCTTGCTAAAGCTTCTAATTTAAGGTGACCACTCATTAGATTTTAGACAACACAGCTAGAATTTTAGACCTTACAGTAGTCTCGGAGTCAGGAGAGGGGTTCAAATTCCAACTCAGATGCTAGTTGTTGTAACATGAATTTCTATTATTTCAGGGTCAATTTCCTCATCTACAAACAGGGATAACAATACTTGAATGATGTACCTTATTGAGCAATTCTGAGAAAGTGCTTTAGAAAAGCTATTATTATGAATTATTTATCAACATCGGCAAGTGACCCATGAAGACATACTAACAGGGATGAACTATGAATAAACTAGCCCAGAGTAGAGGAATAAAACCAATTTTCATGTGAAAACAAGGATGTTGTATTTACCTGGGCATATATTTTGGCATATACACCATCATAATTAATCTTCACAACATCCCCAAAAGATAGGTGATATTATCATTTCTATCTTACAGGCCAGGAAACTGAAACTGAGAGAAGTGACTCACCCAGAGAAATAAGGAAGTGTCTGCAGTGGGATTTAAATTCAGGTCTTCCTGACCCTCGACTTCCTGAAATTCAGTACTCTATCCACTGTTTCACATAAGGTAAAGTAATTGTACTATCCCCTTATTCATTGAACTGTCAGAAAATAAGGTTTCATTCTGATTTTCCAAGTATAAGAATAATAATATCTGAATTCATATTTCTCTTTATTTCATCAGTTTTCAGACAAAATTGGTCTATTTGTTGTTTCCTAGCAACATTTTACACTCTTACCTTTTTGCTTTTGGCTAACATTTTGATTATGTAGAAAAAGGCCTGGACCTGTAATTGCCCTGGTACAGGGCACTTTTGCTAGAAGAAAGTTTCTCTGCAATGCAGGGCTGTGTAGGATTGTTTTAGAGTTGTCTGAGACCCTGTGGCGCATGTGGCTTGCTCAGAGTCACATAGTCAGTATGTATGTGAGAAGGGACTTGAACATATCTGCCAGGCTTTCAGGACAACTTTCCATTCTCCCAGCTTCCTTTCTTGGTCTAATGATGACTCTTTTCTGAAAGTCTCTCTTAAAGGCCACCTCCTCTGTGATTCCTTCTTTGTCCCACCGAAATAGCCATATCCTTTTGTATCTCTTCTACATACTTTCACATTTTTTAAGGGTGTGTGTGTGTGTGTGTAGTCAGTGTGTATTATATGTATATGTTTGTATGACATCAGTGTCTATATGCACACATATGTGTGTAAGAGCCAGTGTCTATGTCACCATTGTGAGTATGTGTATAGCATATAGATGCACATGTGTATATATACATACATGTATATGCCACATACATACATGTATGTGTATGATTAGTGTCTGTGTATACACACAGGTATTTGTGTATATATGAATGCACATATGCATGTATATATTTGTATGTGTAGCTGATATGTATATATACATGTATGTATAGCCAATGTTATATGTGTGTGTGGTCAGTATGTGTGTATATATATATATATATATATATATATATATATATATATATATATATATATATATATATATATATATATATATGTAGTCTGTGTGTATCCATGTGCCCGTGTATGTGTCTTATTTCTCCTAGAAGAGCAAGTGCTTTTTGAGGACACAAACTATTTTTGTTCCTGCATTTATATCCACTGAGCTTAGCACAGTGCCTGGAATGTGGTAGGCAATGGATAAAGAAATGAGGGAATGACAAGGATATCCTGCTAGTCATCATTGTTATCTACATAGTATCTAAACCAATAACTCGCATATAGTGAAAACAAATATATTTTCTGAAAAAAATCAAACCACTGGTTTGTGTATTTTCCTTGTTCATTCATTCAGCTTTAATTAAACATTCCATCTATATCCAATGCACTTATAGATAGCATTACTAGTAGATACACAGGTAAGATAATATAAACTGTAACCCCAGAGTTGAAGGCAACTACTGGCCAAATCTCCAAAACAGAGAGACAGACAGACAAACACAAAGAGACAGAGACAGAACAGAGACAGGACAGAGACAGAAAGAGAGAGACAGAGAGAGAGAGAAATAGGTGAATAAGCAAATCAGCTAAAAAACAGATAAACAGTTGGACAAATAGATAAATTAATAAAAGTGGTTTAAGCAAGGAAACTGGATTAGTGACCTGCCACTGATTGTGAAAACTTTCAAACTCCTGCATTGAAATTCTTGCACTTCAGGAGAGCCATTTCCTGAGGATACCAAAAGAGGCAGTGTTTGTGCTCTTTGAAGGAGAAAAAAAATAAATCCTAGCTGTTTGCTTGGCTCTACTTTTGTTGATGTAGAAGAGAGATGCATAAACTATGTCAGTCTTTCATAACCAAAGGAACACTTAAATCAGAAAGAAAAGAAAGAAGCAGAAAGGGCAAAATTCCATTGAAATTCTCAGGAGCTCAGTATCATGGGGCAAGAAATTAAGAGGCAAATTGTGACAGATATTTCTTACAAAAGTCTTTCTATTTCATCTTCTTAAGCTGTTATATTCAAGTGCAAAAATTGCAACTACATATTCTTCAACCTATATAGCATGATTCTATCCAGAGCTGTAACTAGCAATTTTAGTTCCAACAACAAGCTTCATACTCTGCACCTGAACTGAACAACACATAACATGCCTTTGAGGCAACTCCTTAAGACAAATTCAGTTTGGGGAGACAGCAACCTCAGGACGGCATTCCCTTGTCTAGGAGAAAATGACAGAAACCCACCACAGGTGGAAACGTGAAGATTGAGGCTGATCGGGAGACTAACCTTCTGGTGAAGCTTTGGGCAGGGTTGAAGAAGGAAGAACTGGGGAGGGGAGGTGGAGACTATATGGAAGTTGAATATCTAGCAGTGTTCTCTTTTAGCTGATTAGTTTTGCTAACAAAGTTTCCAAAATCATTCCTTTAGATCACACTTTTGAAAGAATGTGTTGATAAAATCCTCTTTGTTTTGGTGTTCTGGGATTAAAGCCCTAGTTACCCTGCCCTAGGTTCTTATTTGATGCCTTTACAAATAACATAAACTTCCAAGTCACATTTCAACCAAATCAACTACTTAAACTTCTGGGGTAACAGAATAGAATCATTTAATTAATTTCTAGGATTAATTTCATTTTTTACAAACACGGCTTTCTCTGTCTTTTACAATGTTTTCATGTCTCAGTATTTCTTTGGGGTAATAGCAAGTAAATGGATATTTGTTGCAACAAACATAATTCTATGCAAAAAGCTAGCAAGTTCGCTGAGACGCAGCAATGACTGCAGTATTCTACTGTATTATGGAAGTGCTAGATCTTATTTCTATTTCAAAGTGTATTTCGATGATTAAAATTATTTAGATATAAGTATAACTTAATAAATAATATATATTTTAATTATAATACATGTCCATTGCCTTCAGATTCCCTATACTTATGAAATCATAGAGCTAGACACAAAACAAAAGCCAGACAAAATTAAAAAACAACAACAACAACAACAACAACCCTCTTTTTGGGGGACGGGGCAATGGGAGTTAAGTGACTTGCCCAGGGTCATACAGCTAGTACGTGTGAAGTGTCTGAGGTCAGATTTGAACTCAGGTCCTCCTGAATCCAGGGCCAGTGCTTTATCCACTGTGCCACTTAGCTGCCCCCCAAACCTTTTTAATCTATTTCTTTAACAAAATTATGTAGAATAATATTGTTACTCTTAACCCCCATATGCCCATTAGAATAGAAACTAAAATGGAAAGATAGGAGAAGGAAGAAAATGAAGCCCACATTACATTCTGGTGGAGAATAATTTTCAAATGAATACTAAATGTTACTTCATCTGCTCAGGAAATGTTTATAGTTCCCTATTGCCTGTAAGATAAAATACATACTCCTCTGTTGGGCATTTAAAGTCCTTCTCTATCTGGTTCCAACCATGTCTTTCTAGATCAGTTTTGCATTACTCCCCATAAGCTATTAGTTTTTTTTTTTCTGTTGTCAACTTGATTCATTTTCTTTTTTTTCTTTTTTTTTAAATTAATAAAGTATTTTATTTTTTTCCGTTATATGTAAAGATAGTTCTCAACTTTTGTTTCTACAAGCTTTACAATTTCAGATTTTTCTCCCTCCCTCCCCTCCCTCCCCCCTCCCCTAGACAGCAGGTAATCTGATATAGTTTATATGCACATATATATAAACATATATATACACATAATAACATTAATCTTATTTCTGCATTAGTCATGATATAAGAGAAAAAATCAGAGCAATGATGAAAAACCTCAAAATAGAAAAAAAAAACAACAGCACCAAAACCAAAAGAAATAGTATGGTTCATTCAGCATCTATACTCTGCAGTTCTTTTTATTTTTTCTTGGATTTGTAGATCCTCTTCTATCATGAGTTCCCTGGAACTCTTCTGTACCATTGCATTGGTGAGAAGAATATAGTCCATCACAGTAGATCAACACTCAATGTTGATGATACTGTATACAATGTTCTTCTGGTTCTGCTCATCTCACTCATCATCAGCTCACGTAAGACCCTCCAGGTTTCTCTGAACTCCTCCTACTCATCATTTCTTACAGCACAATAGTATTCCATTGTATTCATATACCACAACTTGTCCAGCCATTCCCCTTTTGA
Organism: Dromiciops gliroides; assembly: GCF_019393635.1. Lineage (NCBI taxonomy): Eukaryota > Metazoa > Chordata > Mammalia > Microbiotheria > Microbiotheriidae > Dromiciops > Dromiciops gliroides. The sequence goes on along the minus strand of NC_057864.1, from coordinate 137,710,124 downwards.
TGGGCACCCCCTCAACTTCCAATTCCTTGCCACCATGTAAAGAGCAGCTATAAATATTTTTCTACATGTGGGTCCCTCTCCCCTTTCCATGATCTCTTTGGGAAAAAGACCCCAAAGTGGTATTTCTGGGTCAAAGGGTATGCACAGCTTTATCGCCCTTTGGGCCCCATAAGCTATTAGTTACAGCCAAACTAAGTTATTTCATGTTCCCTCTATGTTACATTTTATTTTCTACCTCTAACCCTTGGCACAGGATATCCTCCAAGCCTGAAATTTTCTCCTTCCATATCAACATTTCTTAGAATCTCTAGTTCCTTTCATAGTTCAGCTCAAATGCCATGTCCTATATCATACCTCTCATGATCCTCTTAGCTGTTAAGTGTTCTCCCCATTCTGAAATTACTTTAGATTCACTGTGCATATACTTTGTGTTTTACTTATCAAAATAAATATATCTCCCTCTTCCACCAGTAGAGTGTGAGCTTCTTGAGGGTAGGCACTGTTTTATTTTTGTTTCTTTATTTCCAGGACCTAGAACAGTGCCTGGCACATAGAAAGCAATTAATTAATGTTTAATTAACTAATTAAAATAAGTTAGCATTGATTAAAGGCTTACTATGCAACAGGCACTGTGCTAGATCCTGGGAATAAAAAGATAAAAATAAAGCAGTCCTGTCCTTCAAGGAGCTTAAATGGGGAGAAAATATATAGAAAATATATACACAAACGGGTATATAGAAGTGGGGCTCAGAAAGGACTCCTGGAGTAAATGGAGCTTAAAATGAATTTTAAAAGAAGACTAAAAAAAAAGAAGAAAGATATTGTAAGATGTGGGAGTTAGGAACAAGAACATTCCAAGCACAAGGGAAAGCCAGTTCAAAGGCAGAGAGACAGGGGACAGATGTTAGTTTGTGAGAAACAGAAATGTCAGGAAGGCTAGACCCTATATTATGTGGAATTATGAGACTAGAAAGACAGGAAGATGCCAGGTTTTGAAGGAATTTAAATGTCAAGCCAAAGAATTTATATTCATAGTTGATCCCATAAGCAGCCTTTGAAGTTTATTGAATATGGAAATAACATGGATAGAGCTGTGCTTTAGAAAAATCACTTTGGCATTTCACTGGAGCATTGATTGGAGCAAGGTGAGCCCTAAGACAGGAAGTCCAATTTGGAGGTTAGTATAACAGTCTAGGAAAGAAGTGATAAAGGACTAATTGATAGTGGCGGCTATGTCAGGGCAAAGAAAGGAATGTATGTGAGAGACACTGTAGAGAAAGATATAATATTAGGTAATGGTCTGCATATATGGGGTGAATAAGAGAGAGGAGTCTAAGGTGACATCAAGTTTGCCAGTACAATTGACTATAAGGATGATGATGCCTTCAAGAGTAATAGAAAAGTCTGAAGGGGGGGACATTTGCAGGGAAAGATAATAAGTTCTACTTTAAACACGCTGAATATGAAAAAACTATGTGATAGCTAGTTTGAAATGTTCAATAGGTAGCAGATGATGCTGGACTGGAGCTCCGGAGGGAGGTCAGGGCTAGATAAGCCTATCTGGGCATCATAAGCATAGAGATGAGAGTTGCTCTTGAGGGAGCTGGTTATATCAACAAGTAAGAAAGAATAGTGGGAGAAGATGGCACCTTGGGAAATACTACCCATTTAGTGGGTGTGATGTTGATAAAGTTCCGGCAATTAAGATTGAGAAGGAACTGTTTAATGAGTAGGATAAGAATCAAGAGATAAAGGACATGAAAACCCAAATAGCCAAAGGTACCCAGGAAAAGGTGGTAAATAGTGTCAAATGTTGGAAAGAGGTAAAAAAGGATGAGGACTGGGAAATGTCCAGTGGATTTGACAATGAAGAGAGTATAGAACAAAAGTGAGAAAAAGAGACGTGGAGGCAGCAAGTTGAATATTGAATTGAAAGTATAATTTATATTTTTGGAAACTGGATTAAAAACATGATGATGATACTCTTCATCTGAACTCTCAATCTCTACTGCTTTGGTGAGTTGTTAGATAAAAGAAGAGAGCAATAGGTACACTGAAATAAAAACTGACACTAGAATTTTGATTCTACATCTCTGAATATATTGCTGTTAGAGTAGGAGTTATTTGAGGTTCTTTTTCACTTTCCTTGTCATCAAAAGGATGCTGTTTTAGTACTTCTTCTAAACATACTATACTATAAAATCTCTGGAGGGTAGTTGGCTAATCAAAGCAAAGTTTTTTGGACAAATTTAGAATTTTTATGTTGAGAGTTTTCAAGTGAGGCATATCTACAAACTATTTAAGGTTTTTCAGAAAAAAAATATTCTAAAGCTCCTTTGATAATTCTCTTCTTCCAGAAATCTCTATCTTTCTGCTTCATTCTTGGAATTATATGTTGAGATGTTTATTTTTTTTTGATCTGGAACAACTAACTTCAATGATTTTATATTTTTCAAATGCTATATTAAAATATATTTTGGCATAAAATATCACACCATAAAATTATAAGAAAATGACAGTTTGTATCTTTCACAACAATTAGGGGAAAAATGATAAACAGACCCTAGTACTTTGTAATGTCTAAAAACAAATTATGTGCCTCATGTTTGGAGAATAGTTCAACAAAATATGGTAGGAATATATTATAAGGAATGATGAATATAAAGAATTCAGGGAAATTTCAAACTACTTGTATGAACTAATCCAGTCTAAAGGATGCTCAATAAAAAAAATAGTACATATAATGACTTTAATAATGTAATTGAAAACAACACTAAAAGACAGCGTATCCAATGGCCAAAGTTGGATCCAGATGATTTCGGTTAAAACACATTTTCTTCCTTTTCATCATGACTCTCAGTTACTATTGCTAGACTTGTTTTTCAGTCTTTTTTCAATCAGGTCTGACTCTTCATGACCCCATTTTTCTTGGCAAAGATACTGTAATGTTTTGCCATGTCTCTTTTTAGCTCAATTTACAAAAGAAACTGAGGCAAACAGGGCTAAATGACTTGCCCAGGGTCACACAGCTAGTAAGTGTCTGAGGCTAGATTTGAACTCAGGAAGATGAGACTTTCTAAATCAGGGCCTAGGTCTTTATCTACTATACCACAACCTAGTTATTAGAATAGGTTTTCTTTTTGTGTGTGTGTGTTTTTAATGAAAAGTTACTATCAATCACATTGTTTGTTAGGGAGTAACTAATATATCAAAATAAATGTATTGATATATATTTTTAAAAATAACACACAAATATACAATATTATTTTGAACTTAAATTTGATCTTTCACATTCGTCAAATTCATTTTCTTTTTTTTTACTCTTTATTTCTGGCTTACCCTAATCACAATTTCCTGATATGAAATATCTCATCTATCATAATTGGATCTAAGTTTTTAAAAAAATTCTAAAACATGATTGGTAATCATACAAAAGCCTTTATACATAATAGTTTTCTCCAGTTTGCTAAGCTTTGGCTATAGAGGAAGACAGAAGACTGCTTTGGTCAATATCCTTCTAAAGAAGACAACAGGAAAACAAAGAGAACAAAAACAGCATAGGAGAAAGAGATATGGTTGCTTTGAGCTCATCTTTCAAGGAGGAGTAGAAGGTGGGAGGACATTCATTATCTTGGCACTAAAATCCTGATTGCATGATTCTTCTCTTTCACATCAATCCCTTCCACCAGTGAAGGGAGCCGTTTTCACTAATTCCTACTCCATTTTCACCTGAATAAAGATGCATTTAACAGCTTTACATGCAATAGTAGTTACCACAATGATGCTCTAGTACCATTTAGTTACCATAATGGGAGCTGCAAATAGCTTCAGTGTGTTGTGTTCTCCTAAAGAAACTTAGACTTGCTCTAACATTCCTTCAAAGTCAAAAAGAATAAGAGAGAGAAGGCAGGATGACTCAGATATATAAGAATATTGGACAGAAGAAGTCTATGGCATCATTATTGTTTTGCTCACACCAGAATGACAGTGTTCCTGCCTTTGTGATGGATGGGGCATATTACACTGTTCTATAGAGTAACCTAAAGTTTCCTTGAATTTGTTTAAATAGCAACCTATAAAATGTGGCTAATTCTAGTAATTATGCATCAGTCTGACACACAGAGAAGGCAAATAGATTTCCCTAGGGTATAGAAAATCAGGGCAATCTCCCAGAGCCTGATGATTTCAGCAGTATAGGACCATATGATTTTAGTAGCTGCTGCTGAATGTTTTACATAGACAATCAGACTTAACTTTTTATACTTTCCAAGACAAAACAGGCCATAAATGTCATTCCCCGTTGAGAAGAAATACCTTCAAGTTAATACAAATTGTTCACTTGTTTCAGTTGTGTCCAACACTGTGTGATCCCATTTTGTTTTTTGTTTTGTTTTTTGGCAAAGATACTGCAGTGATATGCCATTTTCTTCTCCAGTTCATATTTACAGAAGAACTACTGAAGCAAACAGGACTAAGTGACTTTTCCAGGGTCACATACCTAGAAATTGTTGGGGGCAGCTAGGTGACACAGTGGATAAAGAACTGGCCCTGGATTCAGGAGGACCTGAGTTCAAATTCGGATTCAGAACTTGACACTTACTAGCTGTGTGACCCTGGGCAAGTAACTTAACCCTCATTGCCCCACCAAAAAAAAAAAAAACAGAAAGAAAGAAAGAAAGAAAGGAAGGAAGGAAGGAAGGAAGGAAGGAAGGAAGGAAGGAAGGAAGGAAGGAAGAAAGGAAGAAAGGAAGAAAGGAAGAAAGGAAGAAAGGAAGAAAGGAAGAAAGGAAGAAAGGAAGAAAGGAAGAAAGGAAGAAAGGAAGAAAGGAAGAAAGGAAGAAAGGAAGAAAGGAAGAAAGGAAGAAAGGAAGAAAGGAAGAAAGGAAGAAAGGAAGAAAGGAAGAAAGAAAGAAAGAAAGAAAGAAAGAAAGAAAGAAAGAAAGAAAGAAAGAAAGAAAGAAAGAAAGAAAGAAAGAAAGAAAGAAATTGTCTAAGGAAACATTTAAAATCATAAAGATGTCTTCCTGATTCTAAGGCAGTGCTGTACCCACTGTGCACCTGGCTGACCTTAATGCAAACTAATCTCACCAAAATCTTTAATCTATCTGTTTGGCCTTGCCACCCAGTTCTATCCTTAGTCATTTTCAAGGAAGAACTGAAAATGTCTATAATGGGAGAGGAAGTTACAGGAGGTTTCAAGAGAAGAAAGGATGGTAAATGCAAAAGGGGATAGGAAATATTCTGGAATACACACTTGATTTTATTTTATTTTTTTATTTTATTATTTTTTGTGGGGTCACGCAGCTAGTAAGCATCAAATGTTTTAGGTCAAATTTGAACTCAGGTCCTCCTAAATCCAGGGCTGGTACTTTATCCACTGTGTCACCTAGCTGCTCCCTACCAACTTGATTTTAGAAAGAAGAGGTTATGTTGAGTATAGGAGAAACATCCAGTTCCTGTTGGTAATAGGCCTAAACAATGAAAGGACAATAAACATAACTATCCAAGAAGTGGCCTCAGACACTTGACATGACCTCAGACACTTACTTACTAGCTGTGTGACCCTGGGAAAGTCACTTAACCCTCACTGTTGCACTCCCCCCAAAAATAATCTATCCAAGAAGGAAAAAATAGGCTATTAATCAGAGCCAAAACTTGGGTGGCATAACTGAGGACATACATACACGAACACACATACATGCGCACACACACACACACACACACATATATGTTGCTAAAATCATTCACAGTCCCTTCAGCATGAGAAATAACATAATAAGTAAGAAAAATTAGCTGAAATAGGAAATGATCAGATGGCCCTCTTCTTTCCCCCTGTGGACCCTTCCCTACCCTGGATTTATCTTGCTCTACTCCCTTTCCTCAAATTGCTTCATGGTTTCCTAGGGGCTCTACCTCTGTAGACATAGATTCCTATCAATGTTTTTAATGTGGTTTGTGTTATTCCATGATAGCTACAGCTTTCTAGGAATCGAACTCCTTAGTCCACTAAAAAGTCAAGCTCACTTTTTATTGTGAACTTTTTGGAATTCCCCCTGTCTATTCTCCTATAGTTACAAATAGTAAATGTATGAAGTGCTAGATATGTTATATAATATGAGTGTATAGCATGAATCTTATTACTTTTTACACCTTTTTGGGGAACAGATACTTTGGAAAGAATGTGATAAAATCTCCATAAAGTCAGTACTACCTGTAGAGGAAAAATGGTAATATACGCAGAATATGTAAGGTAAAAAACTTGACTTCCTAAAATCAAAGTTATTTTCTGACTTTCAGATTCTACAATTTCAACTTTGTATATTTGCATCCTTGGTTATTGCATGATTAGCATAAAGAAAGAAGACCCCAAACAGTGATTTTCAAAGCATTTGAGTTGTCCTGAAATGGAATTGGCTGTTTGTAAAGAATTCCACACTATGATTACATTGTTGTAAGTAGAGATGCACTTCTTAAAATGGTTTTTGTATCATAAGTAATATGAAATGAGGTCAATAACAAGAAAATATCTACTGTTAGAATGGGAAAGAATGATGTTTGTATAAAAATCTCCAATTGTGGTCCTGAAGACATACATAGGCTGGGCTATCCCTGGAGCCCTGGAGTCAGGAAAAAGTGCTCATGGTAACTGATCTGAGACTTCAAGGCCCAAGGATTAAACAAAGGATGGTATTTCAACATCTCTACTCACACTTTTACTCTGAAAATTATATGCTACTTTTTTTTAGACTCCCTTTTGGAGCTTGCCTTTAATGCTTATTTTATCAGGTTTCACATATATCCAAAGGCTGACAAGGCACAAAGGGCAATAATTATTGGCTCTAACCCTTCTACATGTAGTACTTCATAGATATATTCATTGTGATGATTAGTATAAAATAATAGCTATATCAGAGATCTATATCTCTCTAATGAGATCGGAAATTGGGATAGATAATCTTTAACTTCCTTTCTAGCTATGACATTTTTTTTAGACTCATACTATTTTATAAGCATGGTTTAGGAAAATGGAACAGTTTATTCCCCCACCTTGTTAATCCAGAATACAACGCAAAATCATCTTATACCATAATAATAGACTCTTAGATTTGAAGGATAGCCTAGAGATAAGTTAGTCAAAAATGCTGCATAATGCATGCATTCTTCCTTCCTTCCCTGCATCTTTTCTTTCCTATCCATCTCTCTATCTCTCTTTTTCTCTCTATTTCTCTATCCATCTATCATCTATCTACTATCTATTTATCCACCTATCTGTCCATTTACTAGAATAACTATAGTAAAAGGGAACTCTCTGCCTTAGGAATCAGTATATATCCGCTTTTTGCACAGCCCTAATTGTTGCAAAGATATTCCTTCTAAGTTGAAATATGCTTCCATCCATAGGTTCTAGGCATCCAGAAGGTCAGCTTCCTCTTCAATATAACAGCCCTCCAAATATGTTAAAATGAATATAATATCTACTTAAATTCTCTTTTATTTTTGCTAAATAATTTGGTTTCCATCAACTATTTCTCATACTGCCTGATTTCAAGTTCCCTCATCCTCTTGGTTACTCCCCTTTAGACTTACTGGTTTGTCAATTACTCTCAAAGTGTGAACACAATATTTCAATGTGTTGCCTGACCAGCACAATCCAGTATTTATTTTACACATTCTATTTTTAAAAGTGCATGAAGGAAAGGAAAAACGGGCAAAAGTTGTGGTATGCACACATTTATGTCACAAGTTTAGACTGTTTGTCAAACAGAAGATTCTTTAAATATTTCCCCTTCTGTCATTTAACATCCTCAAAATCACACTTTCTCAGAAAAAGAAGCTTTGATTTGACGTGAAAAATTTTTAAAGGCTCAAAGTGTAGACATTATAAATAATTCAACCCATGACTTCTTGCATGAAGTGTCTTTGGCTGCCAGTAATAGTACAACTATAGATCTCTTCTTTGACTCTTTCCTTTGGATCTAGATTCTAATTTGGTCTAAAGCCTTCTAAGATACTGTTGGCTGTCTTTATTCAAATCATCTAATTGGACAAGTCTCTCTAAGTATTCTTCTGGAAAATGTGTGGATCTCCACATAATTTTGGCTGATTGTTCTGTGAGCTGATAAATCTTTGCTACTCATCCTATGGTATTGTCAATGGCTGTCACCTTTCTTACTCCCATGTAATGAAGGATAGTGCCATTCCTCTACTATCAGAACATAGAGACATAAAATCTTATGATGTTTAAAGATTGCCAGATCATTGAAAAATAAAATCTAGGTAAACATGGAGATTAAATGTTAAGAAAATATGTAAATCTCCATGACTTAGTGAATCCAATAATTCAGGAAAAGGACCCTTCTGTTTAATTGCTTTAAGCAACTTGTTAGAACATCTAAAAGTATGACCATACTCTCATTATTTTGGTGGCCAATCTAAGTTAAAATCAGTTTATATTATGCACAGTATACACATTATTAATAATCACATTATATATTGCCTCCATTTATCTTATATTTCTATATGTATTACTTCCCCCATTTAGGTCAGAGCAATCACTATATCCATTTAGAATATTAAATTAGTACTGCTAAAACATCCTAAAATTAGATATACTCTAATAGTCCCATGGATCTATAATCTAGTTGATAAAGCTTCTCTTGCCATGAGTCAGATCCAACCCATCCATGTATGCCAATCCTATGCAAAGCTTTTCTATATGCTACCATAAATAACCATAGGGAACTACAGAGTATGCGAACAATATTTCTCATATTCTTTGAATATCGTTTGGTGAAAAATAGAGTACGTGGTCTGTCTGTAACATAGCTCTTTCTATGTGGCTAGCCCCTCTTTTATTAGGTCGTGTATTTCTCTCATATCCTTTGTACTATTTATCCTGAATAACTTATCTTTTGAAATTTGTTTCAGTCTGCTCACATCCAACCATATGCCTTTTAATTGCACTTTGGGTGATCCTCAGCTTTAATTCTTCAGAGACTGTAGGATTGAATGACTCACCATCATAGAGTATAGCTAGGAGAATTTGGTGTTATAAAGGTAGGACTATGCTTCAGGGAAAAGCTCCTGATAATTAAAAAGCAGAAACAAAAAAACTGTAGTCTTTGAAAGACAATGCTGCTCATTTTCTTCATATTCAATCATAGTGCCAGCTTGTTTTTCATGTTTAATATCTGTCCAAAGTATATAATGATTAATGAGTGTTATATGTACTCCATCCCATTGCATATAATATATCATGCAAGAGATATTCTTTGCTCCCTTGTTTTTTTCTCCTATCTGTATAATTAAGTGAACTCTTTTGAGTGATTGTAGCTCTCATTTAGGAGATGACAACATTTTGGACTTGGTGCTATCAGCAAAATGTCATGTAAATTGCAGTAATAAGTCAACCTCTCTATCTGTGGGGAATTCTTTGTTGTGGATTGTGTACTTTTCATTTACTATGATAGCAGCAAACATTATCAGTGACTATATGCCATTTGGTTCTATGCTTCCCTTAATATTAATAATTAAAATTTATAGACCAGTTATCTTTATTACATCTATCAAGGAAATTGTGTATGATATTGGCATAGTATGAGATTTACCTTTGGCGGGAGGAAGACTTTAAAGCTTCATCTTACTTCAGCACTGCTAAGCATTTAATAAGTGTTTGTGAATTGATTGTTTTATCTAATTAAAAGCTTTCATAGAATCAATAAATACAAGTCCAGTCAAATCTTTTACTATCTACACTTTTCAGTCACTTATGAGATTATAAAGATTATATCTACTGTAGAACACAATTTGCAAAAGCCTACCTCCTCCATTTTCATACCCTTGTCAAAGATGTACTCAACATACATGTAGATTATTTTTATAAAAATTGTGCATAAGTGGGAAAGTATGCATAGGGGGTTAATAAATTAGCATTTTCTCAGTGTTTGTATTCTCTTGCCTTCTTGGATAATAATATGATATGAGTTTTTCCACTTTAAAAAAATTTCCAAGGCAGCTAGGTGGTGCAGTAGATAGAGCACTGGCCCTGGATTCAGGCATACCTGAGTTCAAATACGGCCTCAGACACTTGACACTTACTAGCTGTGTGACCCTGGGCAAGTCATTTAACCCCCATTGCCACGCAAAACCAAAACAAAACAAAATTTTAAAAAAATTTCCCCCTTTATTATATACCTTGGGAACTGACATATCAGTGCTCTTTAAATGGTGTCATATTTAGTGCAGACCTCTTCTCGGTGTTCTTGGTCGTATCCAGATATTTTTCTCAAGTTTGTTTGCTTCAATACCAATTCCAATTCCTCAAACAACACATTTTAGGCTGAGGTGCTATATTAAAAATCTAATAATCACATTGCCTTGATGGTGAAAAATGTTAGAAAATATCTTTAGGGGCAGCTAGGTGGTGCAGTGGATAAAGCACTGGCCCTGAATTCAGGAGGACCTGAGTTCAAATCTGGCCTCAGACACTTGACACGTACTAGCTGTGTGACCCTGGGCAAGTCACTTAATCCTCATTGCCCAGCAAAAACCAAAAATAAAAAAGGAACCAAACAAAAAGAACGTATCTTTACACATCTCTTGGATTTTCCATGTTAATTTTTCTCCTTCCAATTCCTTCTTAGATATTACAGTTTTTCATGTTAGGATTTTACAAATGAGTATATATTTTAATGCAGTGATGTCTTTGGCCATCACATCTCTCCAACTGGCCATGAGATCAAGTATTTACTGGATTAGGCAGTTATCAAGTTCTTTTGCACTCCTCATTATGAGACCTGATTTGAATCAGCTAAACTTCTTTAAGAATTTGTCATAATTTGGGTGCAGCTAGGTGGTATAGCAGATCAAGCACGGGCCCCAGATTCAGGAGGGCCTGAGTTCAAATCTGCTCTCAAACACTTGACACTTACTAGCTGTGTGACCCTGGGCAAGTATCTTAATAACCCTCATTGCCCCGCAAAAAAAAAATAGAATTTGTCATAATTTATTTCAATGTCCTTTTCTCTAACTAGTTTACATTTTTCAGCATGACTAGTTAATTTCAATAGGTTGGGTTGAAATTGTTATAAGTTCACAATATATATTTTTTCTTCTCATTAGTCTACCAAGTTTGTAATCTTACTATTAAAAAAAAATTGATTCAGAAATGGCTCTCAAATTAGTAATGAATCACTTCCTGTCTGTTAAAATATAATCAATTTAGTATTTTATGAATCTCATGATCACAATGTCTAGTGCTTCCTGAATCTTTTTGATAAAAAATATATTCATGATACACAGATGAGAGATTTCTCTGTATCAAAAGGCATTTGGTTCTTACATTTTTTTTTCCTAAACAACATTTTCTAACCTAATTTTTGCCTTACTCCATTTTGGCATTTGAATTGAAATTGTTGAACATACATTTAACATTTAAGTTTGCTCTGAGTTCTTCTTCATAGAATCCCTTTTTTCTTCTTCCTCAATATCAAGTGTTGATGCATAAAAAGCAATTTCATGGTGTTATTTTTGCCAAAAATTATCTTGAATACTGCAACTTGAGAAAAACAAGTATACCATGTCATGGTTTTGTTGTTGTTGTTGCTTTCTGACTTATGATAAAACCAACTCCACCAACTATTTTGTCTCCCTAAGAAACCATGGTTCATCTTTTCATTTTGATAAAATTTCTGTCTTTTGGTTCCACTAACGAGGTCAAGATATATTTCAGCTTCTCTAATTATATGGCCACTCATTGGCTTCTGGACGAGGATCTGATATAGATTTCCTAAAAAATTGGATGACTCTTAACATGCTCTATTTCCTTTTGCATCATGTTGCCATATAATATGCTTCTGGTACTTTACTCAAAGTCTTTCCAGAAAGGTAAAAACCTTCCAGAGCTTGCACTCTCCCAGAATAGCCTTTGAGAACTTGACCATAATGAGGTACCCACAATATACTTTGAGCAATGTAGGTTATTTTGCTTGATTGCTGAGTGAATGGCAAGGAATACTGCTCACTATAATCATCATTAATTCCCACCATCTTCTGACATTTACATAGTATGCTTTGAAGTTTGCAAAGTTCTTTATGTACATACTTAATTTGAACCTTGAAAGAAGGAAATTAAATACTACAAATATTATTATCTCCATTTCACAAATGAAGAAGTTGATACTCACAGAAGTTGAATGACTTGCCCATGTTCATGCATCCAATAAATTTAAGAGGCAAGGTTTAAATCCAGTTCCTATTGATTCATGTCTAGAATTATACACACAGGCTAAAATTGGTCTTTTATTCTTTAAACCGATTTATCCTATCTTTTGGGTGAGAATTGAATCTTCTTTTATTATAAGTATTGTCATCTGTTAGGTGAAAATTCTACTCTGAAACCCTATCATGTTGTGGAGGTGGCCCTATGATCTTGTAGATGATGACAGAATAACATAAAATCTTTCAAGTTACAAAAATATGGAAAGGTTTTCAGTATTGGTCCAGTGATATACTGGGTATAGATGATCTAAAGTCCATCCAGGGTAACTTGGAGAGGTTTATTGCTAGACATATGAGTGTGCATGTGTATGTACCCACACATACACACACACACACACACACATATATAATGTATATATGTATACATAGTATGTATTTTTATATAAATAAGTATATATTTCCATAGCTACTTATTAAAACTAGTTTCTTTTTTCTTTTTTTCAAGGCAATGAGCATTAAATGACTTGACCAGGGTCACACAGTTAATAAGTATCAAGTGTCTAAGGTCAGATTTGAACTCAGGTCCTCCTGAATCCAGGCTTTATCCACTGTGCCAATGAGCTGCCCCCTAAAACTAGTTTCTTTTCTTTTTTTTTAGTGAGGCAATTGGGGTTAAGTGACTTGCCCAGGGTCACACAGCTGGTAAGTGTTAAGTGTCTGAGGCTGGATTTGAACTCAGGTCCTCCTGACTCCAGGGCCAGTGCTCTATCCACTGCGCCACCTAGCCGCCCCCTAAAACTAGTTTCTAAAGAAAAGAGGAGGTTGTAAGTATGGATGCTTAGATGCTTGAAGTATTCAAAATTTACGTCATCTAATATTTATTTCTTAGAATAATCATTTTGCGTTTATAAGATCTACCTTCCAACTCTTAGAAATTGAGGTGGGGGGGAAAGCCTGATTACTTAGTTGCTTGGCTAGTGGAAAATCTAAAACAGGAAAGAAATGTGTGATTCTTCATGTTTTTGAATGAAGTATATATACTTTAATTTAGTTGAAAGAACATTGGATTTAGAGTTAGATGAAACAGGTTTAAATTCCAACTCTGCTACTTACTGAGCATGTGACCTTGGGCTAGTCATTTAAACTTTTAGTTTTTAATAAGAAGCTGGACTAAATGATCTCTTAGGTCCCCTCCAGATTTACATCAATGATCCTACAATCAAGTATGTAGTAGTCCATTACATATAAATTTTAATGATAACACCCATGTTTTTTTTTCAAAGTTTTCTTCTCCCTTGTTATAAAATAAAGTTTTATTACTAACATTTTTGAATTAGTTTTCTGGTTCTTCCATGGACACACTTTCAATTTGGCTTCAAGATGTAGTTAATATATAATATTTGGAATTTTTATGTTGGTAAATAGAGAAGGATGGTCCCAGAATCTTTTCTTTAACCAAATCCTTAATATAAGCTTGTTGAATTAAATCAAATTCATATATTAAACTCCTAATGTCCTCATCATATAACAGAGGTAACTGTACTTTCAAGGTTATGTCAGCCAACTGTTTGCTGGGTCCTACTAAGATGGAAGTTTTTTGAAAATGGGCCTAATGATGAACTGTTTGTCTCATCCAGGAAGCAAACTAATTAAGCACAGAGAAGTTCACCACCAACAGACTAGATGTTGATGAATTATTTTGGCCCTAACAACTCATGAATTCAATTCAACAAACTTACTAAATGTTTGCTGTGTTCAAGCACTGTGTTAGATAGTGGGGTCAGAACTACAGAATAAAAGTAATCCCTGCCCTCAATGAATTTGCCTTTGATTGGAGGAAATAACATGTATACAAATAAGTAAACAAAAATATTTACAACCTAATTGAACATTAATTTGATGGAAAGGGAGAAACAGGAATGGAGACTTACACATGGAGTATCAAGAAAGGAGTCATCTAAGAGGTGATACTTGAGCTGATCCCTAAAGTAATCCAGCTAGGGATTCCAAGAGGTAGAAGTGATGAAAGAAACTTTTCCTGGCATGGGGGAAGTCTGTTCAAAGGCATGGAGTTGGTGACTCCTTGAGGTATAAGAGGGTTGCCATCCACATTGGTGGAAGGAATACATAGATCAATAAAATTATTTCTCTTTGAACTATTAAAGCCCAATCAGAGGAATGAAGTTCATAGATGTCAGAGCACAGGTATCTCAATGTATTTGAAGGTTATACCTACAATAGTAATTTGATGAAAATAAAAATTTTAACCATAACTATATCCCCTCAGTTATAAAACTACTTGTTGCAGTAAGATGCTGAATATAATTCTCCTTTAATTCAACATATTCTAATACAACTTGATCCAATTAATAATAATAATAATATTCTCCTTGAAGTTGTAAATTTCATAAGGTTCTTAAAGTATTTGATGAATATTAGCTTTATTTTTGTTGTTTTGGTTTTGCCCAAACCCATGATTTCATTGGCCCAGGAAATCTCCAGTCAGTAAACTCCCTTTATCAATGCAAATCAGAACAATACAAATCTGGAACTTGTAGTCCTAGAAAATCTTCTTGGGTACAGTGACTTACCCAAGGTTACATAGCCATTAGGTTTTGGAGAAGGTTCTTGAACCCAGGTCTCCATAATTCTGACTTTATTAGCAAAGACAGAAGGTTTTCTCTCTCTCCTATATCAGTTGTTCTTAAAGTATAGTCTGAAAATCTCTGGGCATCCTTGAGATATTTTATGGGGTCTACAAGGTCAAAATAACTTTCATAATAATATAAAGACATTATTTGCTTGTTAACATGTTTCTTCCTCTTCCAACAACCTATTGCAAAGCCTTATTTTCTTCATATAATTAAACTAAAACAACATATAACAAATGGACTAAAGCAGCTATGAGAACCAAGCTATCTTCTATTAAGCCAGATGTTAAAGAGATTTGAAAAAAAATATGTAAAACAGTACCACCTTACTCACTAATTTTTTTTTTAGGAAAATACGTTTTCATAAACAGAGGTATTTTTTAATTCTTCCAAGAGTATGTACATTGTCGCTTAGTAAAGCTAGGTGATACAGTGGATAGAGTGCCAGGCCTGGAGTCCGGAAGACGCTTCTTCATAAGTTCAAATCTGGCCTCAGACACTTAATAGCTGTGTGACCCTGGGCATATCCCTGTTTACATAAGTTCCTCATCTATAAAATAAGTTAATGTAATGACAAACCAATCTAGTATCTTTGCTAAGAAAATGCCCAGGTCACAATGAGTTGGACATGACTTACCCAACTAAACAACACAAAACCAAGAACATCTGTTTCCTTTTTTTCACTCCAAACCCTCCATATTTTAGCATTCAAAGTTAAGTTGTATCCATATAATGCATAACATGATTACATTTTAAGTACTGCTTCCACATACCTTTTGTTTCTATACAGTTTGCCCTTCCCTTTTTCTTAAAGCTTATAAAAATCAATGTCCATTCACGATCAATTAAATTGTTCAAATATTCTATAACACTTTTATCATGTGCCAGACTGAGATACAATTAAAACATTTTACTCAATAGTTCTCCCTTAATTGTCTCTGTAGCAATTGTAGGACAAGCACACCTCTGCAACTTCCAAGCTTAGAATGGTTGCTATAGTTTTTTTCTTTAGTAGATGATAACTTCAGTATTTAGGAAATAAGAAATCAGTAGAACTGTCAAAAGCAAGGGCCAAAAGGGCCAGCTGTTGGCTTCTTCACTGAACCATGAAGACAGGGCCCTTGGCTTGGGACACAGATAATCCCTCATATTATTCACCACTGTCTTCAGTGACAAACACTGGCTCATTTGCAACACAGAATACATTACTAGAGTATTTCCTCAAAAAAGAAACTATCTCACCAAAGAGACCCACGGCCATTCCACATTGATAATCCCTTGTCTAAATGTCTAATCATTTGCATGTACATGTGGACTTCATCTATTACAGTGTATGCATACACCATAGAAAATGCCATACACCAAGAAATCTTTTTTTAAACAAAGTCTAAACACTAGATGCAAACTTGGAAACATTTAGATGATAGAATTTCAGAGCAGAAATGGACCTCAGGGTTCACCTAATCAAACTTTCTCAGTTTAGAAATATGGAAACTGACATAGAGATGATGCAACTTGGTCAAAGCTGTTTAACCAGATGGTAGCAGAGCTGGAATAGCCATTATATCAAAATGCCCTTTTTTACTTTGCTACTCCAGCTTCATGAAGGTTTGCAAAATGAATGGATTTCTCCACCTTATCTCTATAGCTGATATGAAGCCACATTTCTTTTTTATGTATTAAATGTCCTCATCATATAACAGAGGTAACTGTACTTTCAAGGTTCCTCTTTCTTCCCTGGAGATCTTTTAGGAATAATCTTGGCACCTTTTCAATAGAATGGGAATAATAACAAGAACAACAGCAACACTTTACAGCTCTTTAACATTTGCAAAGTATTTACAAATGTTATCTCATTTTATTTTCATAAAAACCCTGTGATGTAGGTTTTATTATTACTCCATTTTACAGATAAGGAAACTAAGGCAGATGGAGTGACTTGCCCAGGGTCATGGAACTACTAAGTGTTTGAGAAAGGACTTGAACTCAGCTCTTCCTGATTCCATGTCCAGCACTCCATCCACCATGGCACCTAGTTGTCCTTAGTAGAAGAATAAACTTTTCATATTCCTTTCAATCTTTAGGATATTAAGTTTCTGATCATTTCCCAGCCTTATCAACAATTGAAGTAGCATAGCACAGTATAAAAAGAGCCAGCATTGGAGTCAGAAAGAATTGGGATCAATTATGATGTCTAATACTTAACAGCTGTGTAGCCATAGGCAATTCATTTACCTACACCTCAGTTTCCTCATTTATAAAATGGGGATATTAATACCTCTAGAACATAACCTAACCTACCAACCTAGGTTTTTTGAGGCTCAAATGAGATAACCAGTTTGAAGCACTTTGGAAACCTTAAAATGTTATATGGGTATAACCTATTATAATAAGCATCAAGGGAAAGGGGGAGGGGAGAAGTATATGTGAATCGATGTCCGGGGATAGAAGAGTGAGACTACTATGGGGGGGGGGGAATAATTGTACCAATGAGAATCATGAAGCCAACTTCATTATTTCCTTAACACAAATCTAAGTAATAGCTATAAGAAAAATGGGTCTGAAGAGGATTTAGTAGAGCTAGAGATTCCTTAAAAATCTATAAAGGGAAAAAGGGAATAAAGTATAACATTCTAGAGAGAATTATAGCTCAAAGGGAGAGGGGGAGAGGAAGAAAGGAGAGAAAATAAGAAAGGGGTAGTAGGAAGGAGGGAGAGAATAGAAACATGCTACCTTTATGAATATGACAGACCCTTCTTGGAGTGCTATAACCCTGTGATTCATCATCAAATTACTATACTGATTAGGAAATGTATAAAATGGCGGAGGGAGAGAGAGAGTAGATGCGGTTTTTTTTTTCTTGTTATTTTTATTAATGGACAATTTAAGTGCATATCTAGCTACTTAAATCCAGGGGAAAAAAGGTTTCCTACCCTTGGTAAATACTATTCAACTCAACAACCCAGTTACAGTAACCCCTGTTCTTAAAAATGTATCATTCAAAAAAAATTTTAAATGTATCATTCAAATCATTTAATTTCTTTATTGGGTCTCATTTGTCAGAGGAATTGAAGGGTTAGCAAAGATTGCTGAGATAATAGGTCATTATTTCAATTTGGGCCGAACTCTCAGGTTCAATGGATACTTAAAACATAAACAAAGGGAAGCTATACTAGCAAAAACATTTCATTTTAAGGAATACATAATCTTCTAAAATTATTTTCAACCCACGTCTAAGGATGGTTCTTTCTTGATGGACAGGCCTTTAACAATAGTGCCCCATCAGTTCAAATGAATTTGGCAAGGAACAAAGTCTCAGAAAAACAATCATTTAAAATCCAAACTATATGAGAGCCATTAGGGAAACAAATTTTGATTGTTATTGCTAATTATAGAGAACAACACATATTTCCAAATAATTAATTGAAGCAGCTTAAACATCACAGAAATAATGATTTGTAATCAGAGATCTTGTACTTAGGATATAACAATACTTACCCTGGAAACTACCAAAATGAAAAACTACCCTGATTTACATCTTGCAATAGAAATACTGGAAAATGACATTTGTAAAGGGAAATTTATTGTTTGGTCAGCTACTTTGGGAACATGACCTGGAAATATATCAAGGGTGCTAGACTGTTGGGGTAAGGTGACTGGAGCCATGTCAGAAGATTTTAATATTACATTATTTCATAACTCTGTCCTATAGTAAATTTGTAGATGAGTACTGCACATTTATCCTCTATTTCCACATTTATTTATCATGAAGAAGAACACAAGGCATCATCTATGCAAAACTACAAGAAAAATTACTCTGAAGAGGGTTCAGTGGAACCAGAGATGTTTTAATACTCTATAATGGGAAAGAGGATATAAATGATAACATCCTAGAGAGAAGAGAGAAGGGAAGAGAAAGGGGAGAAAGAGAGGAATGGGAGGGCAGCTAGGTGGCGCAGTGGATAGAACACCGGCCCTGGAGTCAGGAGTACCTGAGTTCAAATCCGACCTCAGACACTTAACACTTACTAGCTGTGTGACCCTGGGCAAGTCACTTAACCCCAATTGCCTCACTAAAAAAAAAAAAAGAGAGAGAGAGAGAGGAATGGAGGGAGGGGAAGAGAGAGAGAGGAAAAGAAGGAGGGAAGAGGGGAATACAGAGGAGAAAAAGAGAGGGAAGAGGGGAAGAGAGAGAGAAAGAGAGGAAAGGAGGGACAGAGGGAGGGAAGGGGGGGAGAGAGAGAGAGAATGAGAGTAGAACCTTGTAAGAATTTCTCTATGAATATGATAGACCCCCTCTTGGATTCATCATCAAATTAATATGTCTATTATAAGATGCATAAAAATAGAGAGTAGAAATGTTGATTCCTTAACCACATCAATCAATTAACAAACACTTATTAAGTACTTGCTATGGGCCAGGTATTGGGGATATAAAAATAAAATAGGCCCTGCTCTTGAGCAGCTTATGTTCTGTTAGGGTAGACAATATATATACAAATATATAAACATATACATACATATACATATACACATACACATATACATTACATGTACATGTATATATATGTGCATATACATACATACATACATATGTATGCATGTGTATACACACACACACATTTGTGTGTGTGATTCCAAAAGGTTTGTCATGCCGGGGTGGGAGTGGGGATAAGCTCCCACTCTCTATAAAATGCTCCAAATGGCATGCATCTCAAATAGCCTCTGACAACCGAAGCCCAACTCCTGGCCTTCTCGTGGCGGAACTGTTTCCACTAACAGGAGAAGGGGCGAAGGCGAGTCACTGGTGCCTTAAAACCAGTCACTTCAGGCAGGTGGGACTTGTTAGCCTTTGCAGGCAACCTACTTAGGGGAAGGAACCCTGATTTTAAACCTCTGCTGCCTTGCGGCTATACACATATACGGGAAAGGCTTCAGGAGTTAACCCTGAGGAAAAATCAGGAGTCGGAGTCCCTTAGGCAGTTGAATGTTGGACATCACATCCCTCTGGCAACTCCTGCGGCAGCACTGGTGCCAAACTGTATTGGCTCTGCCTCTCCTTTGGATCCACCAATGTTGCAGAGAGGGAAAACCTGCTGCATGGGCAACAGCTTGTTTTCCATATTGATCTGCCCAGGCCAGTGCCCTGGAGAGGATACTCCAGCTACTCTTTATGGGATAGATACAACACGGGATGCAACAGTTACAGGTTATAAGTCACTCAGGAGCTGTGGCTCCCACATCAGACTGCACAGCCACACTGTGGCCTGTGGCTCTTCAAGGCACTGATCCATGGTCGTCCTGGACTGGTGGAGGCCTACTACTACTACTACACTTGTGTGTGTATAAATATATTGTCTATATACTTGTATATAGTAAAATATACAAAATAATTGGGGAGGGTAGAGGCACTAGAAATAAAGGGGAAAAAAAACCTTAAAAGTCTTCTTGTAAAAAATAGTACTTGAGCAGAACTCTGAAATAAAGTAGAGATTCTAACTGAAGGAAAATGGATATCCTAATAGGTAGAGGTAAAGAGGGAATTAATTCTAGGCATGAAGAATAGTTTGTTTGTGTAATTTAAGATTCTAAATGTGGATTCTAATCTGTTCCCCCAGTTTTGGGGGAAACTGACTAAAATCACTGATAAAACGAGTTTAGGTTTTTAAGGGTTTATTGAAAAATAGAAAGAAAAAGATTGAGAACAGAATTCCAACAGCCTGGCATTCCTATCTTTCCTCAAATTTCCTGTGAAGTCCTCTGCCACCACCACCACCATCAAGTCAAGAACCCAAAAAGAGACAGAGCTCTCTGTGCAGGCCCTCTTTCCTCCTTCCTGTCTCCTCCCAGAAAATAGGAGGCTCCTCAAGTTGATTGACTGGTAACCTTGATAGACAGCACCCATGAGCAAACGTCACTTCCTGACGCCAAGGAAAAGCCGCATGGCCTTGCCCTCTGAGGCATTTTCCTCACGGCGGAGCTTTCTCACAGCAAGTCTCCAGTAGGTGGCATCATTCCAATCATTACATGTTCAAAGGCATGAAGATGGGAAATGGAGTGTCATGTATAAGGGAGAACAAGAAGGCCTATTTATCTGGATTGTAGTTTATATTAAAGTTAGAAAGAAAGTTGAAGGCAGGTTACAAATGTCTTTAAATGCTAAATGGAAGAGTGTCTATTTGAACAATTTTATAGGTAGTCTGAAGTTAATGACTAGAAGGACATGGTCAGCCTGAATAGAAAAATCACTCTTTGGAAGCATGTTGAAGATGAACTGGAGATAGGAGAGACTTGAGGCAGGGAGACTAATTAGAAATCTATTGAAATAATAGAGGTCAGAGATGATAAAGGTCTGAATTTGGGTTGTAGTTATGGGAGTAGAGACAAGTATATGGACACAGGAGATATTAAAGTAGAACTGATAGCATTTGGTGACTGATTTGGATAGGTCGGTAAGGTGAATATGAGTGAGAAGTTGAGAATGACTCTAATATTGTGACCACAGGTGACTGAGAAGATGATGCCATCAAGAGGACAGAACCCATGAGAAGGAATAATGATGTATTTAAGGAAGAAGGGAGGGATTAGTTGTCTTTGGGACATATCGAGTTTGAGATGCCTATGGAAAATTCCTACCTCCTTATGCCTTCATCTCTGCTTTAGGTAAGCATACTCTGAATATGTTTTGTCCTCCCTTGCTTCAGAGAAATCCTTCATTCTGATATACTGAAATGCAGTCATCCAAAATAATTAATTCATATTCCAAAATGAGCAGTATTTTTCTTTCTTACTAATAGGCTCAAGAATAGTCCCTGCATAAAACTATGAGATTCCAAAAAGATAATCTTTATATCACTAAAAAATGTTCTCTGTTAATCCATTTCTTCCTTTACATATGTGAAAATCAACAATTGTTTTCAAAATTAATCTCTCACCTTTCTAGTAATAACTTATGTATACAAGTATATATCATATATACCTACACGTATAATGAGTATAGTTTTAGTGGTCTCAAGGTCTCTTCACTATCCTAATTTCCTTCCTCTTGATGCTTCCCAACTTCTGTCTTTCATAAAATGTGGAACTCAAATCTGACCACTTTATTCGCAATGCACAATATTGAACATGGTGGAATATAATGAGACTACCACCTCTTGTGTGTTATTGACATGATGTATCTTTTAGTACTTCATATTATTTTCTCTTTTCTCATTTCTATGCTATACATATAGATTTAAGGCAATGAAATATCTACTTATATAAAAATGTATACACAAATATCACATTATTTGAATTTGCACTGCATATTTCCATTAGGCTAAAACCAGTGACCAATTTTACTTATGACATCAAATAATGTAAATTCAATAAAGGTGATTATTTCATGGGATTTATTATTAGCCCTAACTTGGGACTGAGCTATAAGTTATATGTTGTCTATTACTTTAAAAGACTTGCAAAACATCTGCATTTCATATATGTAAAATACAGAACATAAAATATGAGACTGATTACAATATGTGATATAGCTTTTGTTTTGTTTTGTTTGTCCAGATCTGTGGTTACATTAGTATAAAGAATCCCTGGTGTGGAAATTCACTCCATTGATAACAGGTCACCAGGCAGAGAGAGAAATGAATTTGCCCATGGCAACATAACTAGCATGTATTAAAATTAGGTCTAGAACAATGTTTTTTTTTTTTTCTGACACTAACTGGCCCTTTATCTTCTCCACCATGCCACCTCTCTTGAGACAGCTTATGAAACACAAAATAGAGAAGTTACAGACAGCAACAACACTCTATATTCTGGACAATCTTTACTAACTCTGAAGACTCTGATGATAGAATTACAGACCAGAAGCCAATTATAAATACTTCATCCCAATGTGAGTATAAGCCTTAAAATCTGTAAGACACTCCTTAAAAATCAATTGGAAGTTTCCCAGGAAACCATTGAAGAGATTTCAATCCAAACCATATGAGCTGAAAATTGAAACCCAGTTAAAGCTGTTGCCACAGCATTATGTATTAATTGGTACTTGCAATAGAATTTGCTTGGAAAGCCAAAAAAAAAAAGCACTTAGGATAATGTATCTTAACAATAACAACAGTATAAATTCTTTGCTATGCATACATCTACTAAGTGAAGATATTTTTGAAATGCAAAAAGAGTGTGCAGAACTATTTATAGTGTTCTAATACATTGTTCTATAAGAAGAAAGGGGGAAGCTGGGTTGTGCAGGGGATAGAGTTGCAAAACCTGGAGTCAGGAAGACCTAAGTTCAAATCTGGCTTCAGAAATTTACTAGCTGTGTGACCCTTGTTAAGTCATTTACCCTTATTTGCCTCAGTTTACCCCCTTATTTCAACAAGCCCTTATTAAGTACCCACTATATTCCAACATTTAGCACAGTTCCTAACTCACAATTGGCACTTAATAAATGCTGGTTGATTGACTGCCATGAACTATGACGACTTCTGAAGATTTATTGTTATTCAGTCATTTCAGTCATCTCTGACTTCATGACTCCATTTGGGGTTTTCTTGGCAAAGATACTGGTCGGTTTGCCATTTCCTTCTCCAGATCATTTTACAGATTAGGAAGCTGAGGCAAACAAGGTTAAGTGACTTAACAAAGGTCACACAGCTAATAAGTGTCCAGGGGATTTTTGTGAGGAGGGCATTAGCAATTGGGGATGAGAAAGGTTTATGATGAAAGTGGTGTATGAATAGAGTTTTGAAGGAGATTAGGGCTTTTAAGAGACAATATGAGGGGAGAGTAGATTCTAGGCATGAAGAACAGACAGCACAAATGCACAGAGATGGAAAATGGACTCTTTATAGGTGGAAAACAAAAAAGCTTACTCTTATTGTACACTAGGGTGAATGAAGGGAAATATTGTGTAATAAACCTCGAAAGATTGGTTGGGGCTTACCTCCAAACTTTATTGTATAAATCAGTGGGGAAATTAAAATAACTGACATTTATGTGACATTTTAAAGTTTGCAAAGATAGATATACTATCTCTCTATCATCTCTATCTAATCTATCAATCATCTATCTATGTATGTGTGTCTATCTACCTCCTGTCAAATTGGTATCATTATCCTCAATCTAAATGTTAATGGGACTAAGTGAACTGACCAGAGTAACACAACATATAATAAACATCTGACCAAAGGTTTGAAGGTAAGTCTTCCTGACTCCATGTTAAATTCAATACACTATTTCTCAAAATCAGAAATTAATATATATAACTTATAGTTACAGACAATGGTTCAATACAACCCATGTGTGGTATAATCAATTCAGTTAAATAAACATTTATCAAATACCTTTGATGTTGAAAGCTACATCACGAATGAGAGAAATAGATAGTTAAAATTAAACTCACAGCCATTAGGGATCTTTACAGTCTAGGCTAATATGACAGAAACACAGATAATCATACCACACAATATTATATGAGACATGCATTAGAAAGTTATTTTAAAAGTGCTATATAATGTCCAAAGGCAATGTCCGTATTTGGGGGAGAATCAGGGAAAGGTTCATGGAGGTGGTAGCATCTGATTGGAATTCAGCAACTAAAGGGCAAAATAGTTGAAAACTATTCTCTAGGGGTGGCTAGGTGGCGCGGTGGATAGAGCACCAGCCTTGGAGTCAGGAGTATCTGAGTTCAAATCCGGCCTCAGACACTTAACACTTACTAGCTATGTGACCCTGGGCAAGTCACTTAACCTCAATTGCCTCACTAAACAAACAAACAAACAAACAAAACAAAACAAAAAACTATTCTCTAGTTGAAACAAGACACTCATGGACTACAGAAAGCAGTCAAGCTTGGTTAGAACACAAGTTGCATGGAAAGGAGATATATGATATAAAATTTGAAAAATTGAATAATGCCATAATTTGGGGTCCTCGAATGCCAAGCAAAGGACCCTAACATTTATACAATGGGAAAAAGGGAACAACTAAAGGTTGCTAACTAGAGTGGAATGTGATGAGATCTATGAACCAAGAAGACTAGTCTGATAGTCTATACCACTTTAATACCACTTCTTAAAAGATAGAGGGAGAAAGACTGACTTTGAGACACATTTAATCATTCAACAAATTTGTTAAATGTCTACTACATGCCAGGCAACATGCTAAGTGCTGGTTAAATAAACAAAGAAATACAACATTCCACAGTATAGCCAGAATCAGATTAAATATATATTTTGGGAATATTTATGTAGCAGTAGAGAAGAAAGCCCCACATACATGTGTAGTGAGGCCGTGTGTTGTGAGGGCCTGTTGTTGTGTGTGGCTTGAAGGGAGGACAACCAGACATCTCTAACTTCTTCCTCATCCAACCTTCTCTAAGGGAGACTTTCACTCCTCTCAGGAGGGGAAGCAGGAGATTGGAGCCAAGAAGTCAGCACTCTGCTTTCCTCAGAGAGAGGGGGTACTGAGCAAGAAGTATACCTATATGCCTTAAATTGTAAGTCTAGGGGATATGATCAAGTTCCACCTTTGCTTTGTTATTTTCAGCAGTAAGGGGGACCCCAAGTTATATATCTAAGGCTTGCTCCCTTTACCACCAAATATTAATTCCACAATAAACACACTCAGAAAATATCAAAGAAACCCATTTATCCAAATTGGTAGCAAAACAGAAATCAAAAAAGGTACACATAGGACAATATATGCCAAACAATACAGAGCAAAGGAACTCTCCCATTGGGATCAAGATAACTCAGTTCAACCAAGAGAGATCATTCTGGATCTCACTCAAGGAATAATTCCCTAGGACTCTAGAGTAGCAAACTAAGAATAGAGACATGATGGAGACTGCATGCTCCTCTCATGTCTTCCCAGAGTTTTTTCCTTCAGCATCCTGAAGTGGAATTGTCTTTTTCTATCTTCTCTCTCAAAGTTGGAAGCCAACTTGATGCTTGAAGAGGAATTGAAGCTTGACCAGTCCCAAAGGGGACTGGCCCTGAAGATTTCTGAAGGATTCAAAGGGGACTCTCCAGGAACTAGCTGAGAATGGAGTGCTCTCTCTTCTTGCTAACTCTTCCTCCTATCCCCCCAATCATTCAGGGCAGATCATTCAGTTCTATATCAATGGGCTTTGGGACAGGGGTTTCATTTAACAAAATAAATACAATGAAACAGAAATAATATTACATTTTAAAACTAAGTCAATATGTGGCTAAAGGGATCCTTATGTAAGGATTAGTGGTCCTGAGCTTGATACCATTGCCCCATGGAAGAGGAACAGGTGGGATTCAAAAATTTAGGAGTAAGCAACCTTGATCAGTGCAGAAAGAAATGATTTGAGGTACTTATCTGACCAGCCCCGAATTCTTTGATTTGTGGAATAGATGTTTCTATGTCTTACACAGAGGGATGAGCAGAAAGTTCTGTATAGTGCTACAGATATAATCTAGGTTCTTTCCATAATGAATGGTATCATAATATAGAAATGAGAGTCACTAACATGACTCCTTGGAAATTAGACCTTCAGTCCATAAAGGACTTTGATTTACAGTTTGGCTGGGCAAGAACTGTTTGCTAAAGGTCTGACTTAGTGTCTCAGGATCTTCATGAATTCCCAGGAATGATCATTCTAGGTCAATGTATTTGGGGAAAGGTGTAACACATCCATGGCAGGGACGCATTTTTAGTATATATTCTATACCTACTTGAATGCATAGATATCACTTTTCCTAATGGAACATAAGCTCTTTCATGGCTGGAACCAAATCACTTTTGTCTATGTGCTTTTGAATTGATTAATGGCTGCTATTTTCAGGAACTACAAAGTTGTAACTAAATTAAGTAGAGAAAATATTGAACTTAAAAAACATTAGGTTCCACATTTCCTTCATCTCATTTAGCAATGCCTGCATAACTTCTCTTGAATGTAGAAACAGGAATTGATTGTGAACACTAGTAGTCTGGAATTCAGCCAAACCCTTAAATTGAGTTAAAAGGAAGAACATACCCTTGGGACACAATTCAATTTATGTTGCATATAAGTTTTGGGATATTTACCAAGAGAAAAAAAAAGAAGAAAATGATGAGTAAAAGAAATAATTGCTCAAAAAACATTTTTTCAATCCTTTCTCCCACTACACAAACCTACTCACATTTCACAAGGTTAAAGAGAAATTTTTCTCCTTCCCCTATTATCTGCCTGCTAAAAGCTAGATATACCAGTGGTGAATTCATTACAATGGCAGACATTTTTAGTAAACTGATGTTAGCAATTTTTCAAATAACCAGTCATTAAAATTAGGGAAGAAAAAGAATCAGGATAGAAACAAAATATATACAGTTGTGGTTATTTTAGGACAAGAAACAAAGGCTGCATACTATTGGGATGAACAAATTTTTGTCTTTTTTCTGTAGCCTCCATGATTTGCTTTATTGCAGTATTATCAACTACTTAGTCTACATTGGTCCTATTTTTTCCTCACTAATCTAAGACTTTGAAGTAATATCTACTCACTGTTTACTTCATCTTATTTATGTTTCCTAAAAAGCAATTAAGTTGTATCTCTGTGTGTGCTTGTTTTCCCTAATTAGGTCACAAATTCCTGAAGGAAAAAGTCATCTTCCTTTTCTCTGCTAGTCCACCTCACAAGGATAGTGGTGTGAATATAGCCTATGTCCTGTTTTGTTGTTCAGTTGTTTTCAGTTGTTTCTGACTCTTCTTGACCCTGTTTGGAGTTTTCTTGGCAAAGATACTGCCATTTCCTCCTCCAGTTCATTTTACAGATGGAGAACCTGAGGCAATTAGGGTTAAGAGACTTGCCCAGGGTCACACAATCAGTAAGTACCCGAGACAGGATTTGAACTTAGGAAGATGAGTCTTCCAAACTCCAGAACTGGGATTCTATCCCACTTTGCAACCTGTGGCCCTGTGGCCCATAAATATCATCTAACCAACAACTACTATCTCCTTGTTTGAAATAAAACCCATTAATTATGTCAAGGTTTTACCATATACATCCATCCATCCACATATCCATACATTCATACAGACAGTCATATATACAGTATATATGTATATATGTAATAGTAAAATGGTGGAAAGGATAATGAATAACATTCTTGAACAACTAGAATACACAGTCTCTTGCCTGTCCTTTGTCATTGTTGGTGAAAAATGAACAGTTACTTAGATCTTCTACCACAAGAATGAGTCTCAGATAAGTGATTGTTTTGGACAGAGGAGTATGGCAGGTGGGAGTGGGGAGGTAGACCTGCGACTTCATCTCTATAGTGAACTCCTGGTGATGTAACTTCCTTTAATAAATCCTCAAGAGTAAAATGTGAATAATAAAAACATTTGTCTCTCAGGGTTATTGTGAAAATCAACTAAAATTATATGCATATGCACATAAATAATACACATGTGTATATGTATGTATGCATACATGAATATGCACATGTACCTACACACATGTATTTGTGCATGTATGTGTGTGGAGAGAGGGAGAGAAAGAGAGAGAGAGAAAGCAACCCAAGCATAGTGCCTGGAACATTGTATGTGCTTAATAAATGCCTGTATACTTGTTTCCTACTAATGCATATCCTCATTTGACCTGAACTCAGTGTTTTAGAGGGTTGCCTGGGGAACTGAAATGTTAAGTTATTCACTCAATGTCAGAAGACAAGATTAGAACCAAAATATTTCTTATTCTGAGGTCAGCTTTCTATTCACTATATTCCACTTCTTCCTATATAACCAGAAAGTCACTTACCTGTACCTTATCATCCTATTTTCCTTCCTTGGATATATTCATATTTTTAATATTCTTCCCAAAATGTGGTGCCCAGAACTGATTAAGCCATTAAAAAGTATAATAGGACAATAATCTTCCTTATTCTGATCCCTGTGTATCTCCAAAATGGAACTTCTTATCATTTTCTCCCACATCCTCCTTCCCTTCAAACTTCAAAATACTATCAAGAGGAGCACCATCCTCCCATTTTCCCAACCTAGGTGTTATCCACAAGTCCTCACTATCTCCCTTATATCCAATCTGCTTCCAAGGCCTATTGATTTCTCTTTTGTAGCATATCTCAGATATTCCCCTTTCTCTTTTATTATATTGCTGGTGGAAGCCTTCATTTTCTCATGCCTAGATTATGGTAGTAGTCTACTGGTTGGTCTGCCTTCACAACCTTCTCCTGGGCCAAATTCAACCTCTCCTCAGCTCCAAAGTGATTTTCCTAAAGTGTGGATCTGATAATGTTACAACCCTATGCAACAAATTCCAGTGGCTCCCTATCAACCCCAAGATCAAATATAAAATGTTATATTTGGTGTTCAAATCCTTTCGTAACCCAGTTACCCCTACCTTTCCAGTCTTCTTACATCTTCCATTTGTCACCTACCATTTGAGTCATTGAAACTGATGTTGTCTTTCCTCAAACAAGATATTCCATCTCTCAACTCCAGACATCTTCACTGAATATCCCCAATGCCTAAAATACTCTCATTCCTCATCCTTGCCTCCTGACTTCACTAGTTTCCTTCAAGTCCCAGCTAAAATCCTTCCTTCTATAGGAAGCCTTTCCTAATCCCTTTTAATTCTGGGGCCTTTTCTCTGTTGATTATCTCCTACTTATTTGTATATAGATTATTTGTATAGTTGTTTACATGTTGTTTTTCCCTTTAGCATCTCGAGGGAAGGCATTATCTTTTGACTTCCTTTGTATTCCCAGGGCTTAACATACATAATAGGCACTTAATAAATGCTTATTGAGTGACCTGACCAAACACAATTTAAAAATGCAATTATGAATGCCTAACTTTGGCAGCTATATTGTCATTCTATTAACTCATATTTATCTCTTGATAAACCATTACCCCTAGTCACTATTTTTAAACGAAATGCTGCTGTTAGATTTCACCCATCCTGTACTTCCCTAGTTAATATTTTTAACAAAAGCACAAAGTTTTAAATTGTTTTGTATCATCATATGAGTTTCAGCTTAATGTTCATACCTGCTGGTAACTTTTAAAATCTGATTCTATAATCCCATATTAAAAAAAACTGTCAATCAAACTTTATGCCAATAAAAAACTTGAAAAAGTATACCCAATATGTTTCATCCCAGTTGTTGATAAAATTAGCCATGCTGTGTATTAGTGGAGACCTCCCTACAGGGAGACATTGATTCATTGACCAATATTCTTGAATCAAGATTCTAAGATTCCATGTTATAAATAGTACCTACTTAGCAGCATTAGAGTCAGAAGGAACCTGAGAGATCATCTTTATGGGTTCTCAACCTTGATTGTTTCATAGAGCCTTCTAATAGGCTGATGAAGCTTATCCTTATCAGAATAATATTCTTAAAATTTGTAAAATTTAAGAATTAAAATACATAGAATTAAAAAGTAAATTACATTGAAATCCAGTTCTCAAAACTTCTATTAAAACAAGTTCAGGGGCAGCTAGGTGGGGCAGTGGATAGAGCACTGACCCTGGAGTCAGGAGGACCTGAGTTCAAATCCGACCTCAGACACTTAACACTTACTAGCTGTGTGACCCTGGGGAAGTCACTTAACCCCAATTGCCTCACACATACAAAAAAAAGTTAAAAAAAACCCAAGTTCTCTAGCCCTAGGTTAAGTACTCCTGAACTAGTTCAATCTGCTCATTTTATAGTTGAATAAACCAAGGACCCAGGAAGGTGAGCAACTTGTTCAAGCTTAAACATCTAGGTAATGGTAAAAACTTCAACTGGAACTAGGGTTTTCAGATTCCCAGACCAGCTTTTCTTTATCCTACTCTGTTTCCTTACTCAACATTTTAAAGCTAATTATTCTTCTAAAGAATTGAAAGCCTATATAATAAATGCATGAATGAATATCTGACAGATGGATAAATGATAGATAGATAGATAGATAGATAGATAGATAGACAGACAGACAGAACAACCAAGAGAGGTAGGATGTATCCCATCTTTGTCAAAGCAGATAACAAACTCTGAAATGGAGCCAGTCCACAATAATTTATTGATGTCTTTGATTATGAATGCATATAAGTACCCTATTGTGTAGCTGTTAAAGTTAGATACAAAACCAATATCCAGGTGCTTCCTCACTCCTCTCTGACCATCATTTCTTCATCACCTCAAGGTTTTATTGTATCTCTCTTCTGCCCTCAGATCTCTTTTTCTTTGAAAATCCTCTGTGCTGGGGTGCCTGAAAGGGCCCTAGATATGCCAATGAATGTAGGTGTTCCTTGCCACAATCCTCAGAGTTATTTTCATTTGTTTAAATTTTGAATGCCACAATTACATTTTCCTTGTTGAAAATTACCAGTACTCGCCTACTTTGAGTTCCATAGCAATGGGTCTGAATAAGAAGTCATGCCTTTATAGCATATGTTAAGTCATTCTTTTGCCATATTCAACCTTATAATTAAGGAAGGTGGTAGAAATTAAACATAAATGGTTGTTTCCCTTCAATTTTTTAAAAGGTTGAATACCTTTGAAAAAAATCTACCTTCTACCCAACCTGACCATGGATGATTAATTCTTACCAGTTTTTCCATAGGAGTGTAAGGAGGATATAAAATGAGGCATGGGAGGGGGGAGCAGTGGAAATAGGAGAGGGGAGGAAGGACAGATGAAGGACTGCTAGGAGAATAGAAGAAACAATTTCTTAATAAAGCACATCTGACAAATCATGAAAATAAAGTCAATGTTTTTCAGCCTTAAGCAACTAAGTCCCATCTGCCTAAAGTTTATTTTAGAGTCCAAGTAGCATAAATATGCTTTGTGCTTGGATTCCCATTGCCTAACTATATCATATAATCATTCCACCTCCCCCCACACCCAAACTAGATTTTATATGTTTTAAGACAATTTACTACTGAACAAATGGCTATAGAGAAGTTAATATTTGGATAATTCACATCAGTACAATATGTTTTATTTATTCCCGACAAGGCAATAGCAAATGATAGAACATCACTACCTGGAGGTGTAGTACAGCCTCTGAGATCCCAGCATGTTCTCGTTTTGAAGGGGAAGAAGGGAGGAAATGGTGGTTGGTGGGTTGTTTTATTCTTGTTGAGTTTTGTTTTATTTTTTCACATGAACCAAGTACCTTGTCATCCCCAATCCATGTAGGTTTTATGAGGTAAACATCAAGCACAACTTTCTTAGGAGAGGAGAAAAATGTGACTCTTCTGAGACGAGCCATTCACCTCAGCATCCTTCGAATTATAGTACAAGCTAGTCAGCATCTTTATCTTTTCCATAAGAAAATCATTAGAAGCTCTGTTAATGTGTTGGTAAAATCTATGTAGGCTATATACAAAGCATTCAACTGATCTACAAGTTTAATAACTTTCCCAAAAAAGGGAATACAATTTGTTTAGTTTGATCTGCCCCCTAGCTAATCATTTTGGCTCTTTGATGTTACTCATTTCTTTTCGACACTGTCACTAATCATCTCTGAATATTCTTTTCCATCCAGATCTGTGAACTTATCTGAGTTTTCTCATGATGTAAATGTATCTCACATTTTGCTAGGGTACTGAGAGCTTAAGTGACTTGCTTATGGTCATAGAGGCAGTATGTATGAGAGATGGAATATAAAACCAACTCATCTTGACTCTAAGGCTAACTCTCTGTTCAAGACTTCACAATGCCTTGTTTTAATGACATAAAATTGAATTTTGGTAAAAATCAAATTCAGGTTCACTGGCCTGTAGTTTTAAGATTCAATTCTCTTTTCCTTTTTTACACATGCATGCATGTCATCAATGCAGAGGAGACTGCAAATCCCAAAGCAATGTGGCTAGAGAAAGGTGATCCTCTAGAAATAGAAGCTAAAAGAAACAACACAGAATGCATAAGATTCACATCTGAAGAAGCAATCTAATCCTTAGAAGTCTCATAGACTCAAAACCTTCTCAAGGAGCCAGAAATCTAAATATAAAGTTGGGTAAGATGAACTATAATTATGGAAATTATGACATTCTAATAATAAATGCTAATGAAAGAGTGATGCTTTGCCTGAAGTCCAGAAAAAGATTTGGAGGATAGGAGTTAATGTTGATCCATCATTTCCCAGGAGAAAGAGTCCCTTTCCTGACTGAAGGGACTATTCCAGGCATTTGAAAAGCTCACTCTATAATGGAACAAGAATAGGCTCTGGGATTAATTAAACTCATTCAACTGAAAGGAACTTTAGAAATTGTCTACTCTACTCCCATCATTTTATATACAGACAGGAAAAAATATCCCAGAAGACTATCCAACTTCCTTTGCTCTAATCTTATGCCCACCAAACAAAATTCTTAAAATTAATTTAGTTTACCAAGTACTATAATATAGGGTAGGAGGTAATCCTGGCTGGCAGATAGGGGCATTCCGTAACTGTAAAATAAATTAATATATGGATATTCTGGTCTGTATATTATAGGTTTTGCTTTTATTTGTATTTCCATCAGTTGAGTGCTTAATTAATTTATAATCTCTCTCTCTCCTTGCTCTCTTTCTCTCTGTGTCTTGGTCTTTGTTTCTGTTTCTGTCTCTCTCCTCTCTCTTCTCTCTCTGTCTCTCACTCTCTCCTTCCTCTCTGTCTTCCTCTCTGTGCCTCTGTCTCAGTCTTTGTTTCTCTTTCTCTCTCTTCTGTCTGTTTCTGTACCTGTCTCTCTTCTCCCTTCCATATAATTCTCTATCTTTCTCTGTTTATTTCTCTTTGTCTCTATGTATCTGTCTGTATCTATCTCTCTTCTCTCTGTGTATCATTCTCTTTCTCTCTCTGTCTCTTGTTCTCTGTGTGTCTGTTTTCTCTGTCCCTGTCTCTTTCTCAGTCAGTCTGTCTGTCTCTCTCTCTCTATGTCTGTCTGTCTGTCCTCTCTGGTTGTATAGGTCCTCTATAGGTCTCTTGGTTTTTAATTTTATTACCGTAAATTAATAATAGGGAACCCCTTTCTCATCTTCCCACTTCCTTACTATGTGAAATGTCAAAATAGATTTTATAAAAATGTTGAGTTAAGGGACATATGGATCACTGTTGACCTTACTAAGGGGTTGATATCTTCAGGGGGTCCTTCCTGAAAGCACCAAATGACCTTGAATTTTCTAATCATCTTAACTACTATTACAATGACCTTCAAAATACTTCTGAGTTGTCAGTAGGAATAGGACTTATTAATTGTTGATTATCTCGTTGATTAGCTTCCTGACAGCAGGGTCCCTGAGCAGGGTTTATTTTGAGATCAACTGAGTTTCATTCATCATTTATTTATGAGACTTTCCTCTTGCTTGCAACTAGGCCTACTATTAGTATAACACAATTTGTCAGCTACAGAGAAAGAAATGGTAATCAGTAGTACTTTTTCCTATTGCTCACAACACTTACTTGAATCTGTTTCACCTTGGCCATTCTGCCTGGGACTTTTTGTTTTTCCATGATGAATGTAAAGTGAGTCACAGCAGTAAAACACTATCTCTAGAGTCATAGAAGAATTGCAAAGTCGACCCTAGGTTTGGGGAAAATTTTACCAATCAAAACCCCATTACAAATTCAGTGTTAGAAATGTTTGCGATGCATTCAACAGTGCACCTTCCTTTTCCCTTAATGATGAAAAGCGCAGTAAAGTAGAAATGATGTGTCCATCCAGACAACACAGTTCTGTCAATAGTAAAATGAGGAGAGACATCCACACTAACCATAGTCTGTATTTTCCGGCTCCCAACAATTTGAAGGCCAAAAATAGGGTGTCTATAGAACAAAAAAAAAGTGGGAATATATGTTAGACAATATAAGAGTTACACAAATTTTAGTTTTATGGTCTTGAGCATTACTTATTTCCTTAGAGTGGTTTGCTGATATTAATTTATTGGTTAATAAATAAGTCCCAAAGTGGCATGTTTTATCTAGTCCATTTGAACTACACTTTAAATTGTAGTCTACAACTCTTGATCAGCCACAGACTAAACACAGCATGGGCATTGTTATTTTTAATCATTTTATCTCTGTGTCTGCCCCAACTCTAAACCAAATCATTCCTTGTATGGGTGATATATCCTCAGTGGGCCTATCAATCACTTCATTATTAAAATGAGAATTTCTCTTGATTCATAGTTTCAAAGTACTGTGTTAAATCAAGTTCATGTAGCAAGAATTTGTATAGGATACTTTGCTTCATAATTTAAAAAATATCTTTGTATAGAATGTGTGAATTAAAAATACTGAATGATGAGACAAACTCTTCCATTAGATTTTAATGTCATTCGGTCATATTTGATATTTGTACAATTTAAGTGAACTCTTCATGATTTAAGTTAGATAATATAAAAATAACATTTCATTTGGCTGAATGAATTCATAATTCTGGCAACCTCTTGAATTATAGACTTTCAGAACTGGAAAATATCTTTAAAAATCATCTCAATCAGAACTTTCATTTTACACCCTTTTACTGAACTTCATTCCCCAAAGGTAAATTAACAGTACTGAACACCATTTTGTCTTGAGATTTTGCTGAATAAAAGATAAGTAATGTCTTTAGGAATGACTTTTCAACACATAACACATATTATGTGATTAAGTGTGGCCACATCATTTGTATTGCTCTGGTATAGAGTAACACAACAAATAATATGAAAGAAATAAAAAGGAAATTACAAAATGGACTCAGGCAGTCTGTCAACCACTTCTGAAAAAGTATTTCTGTTATGGCTCACTTGCTAATATGACAACAATAAATTATGCACAAATGTCAAAATAATCATTATCTAATATGTACCATAAACATAGTCAAGTTGTTGAAGAAGAATATATTTTCTCTATAATGTACTAAACTAGAAAAATATATTTCTAAATATTACATTATATAGGAAGAGGACAATGGAATAGTAACATGTTATCCAGAGGGATCCTGATGACGTGAAACTTTTTACTAGCCAGTATTGGTTGGAATAGAATTTGTGTCTGGCTATCAAGTCACCCCTGAAGCTCAAAGCAAATAGCCCCAGACTCTTGGGGTTCCAGGACCCTTATCTCCTCCCAAGGAAACTGAGTCTTAACACAGAGGCCAGGATACCTGAAGTTATCCTAGCAAGTCCTCTATGACCTTCAACCGAATTCAATCAAGATTCCCTACATTTTCTTTTAACATTCAAGATGAGGCAAAATTGGCCTGTGGTCACCAAAATCCCAATTTTCAGAGTGTTCCCAAGTACCATCTCATTTTGACCTAACTGTGATATCAAGGGCCCTGAAGACATTTCTTTATTTGGAGGTACAGGTCAGAGAACTCTATAAAAATAATTCCAATTAGTCTGGTAGGGTGTCTAGAGAAAAAAAAAACTACATAAATATAAATACAAATAAATATAATAAATATTGATAATAAATATGACATAAACCTCAATTAACACAACATACAATTAATTATGATTAATATGTTAATTAATACAATATGTTAAATAGAATAGATACTATAGAATAATAAATAATAAATATAGATGAATACAATCATTACAAATAAAAAAGAAAAGGAAAGGATAGAGGAGGAATAGGTAGGCCAAATTCTTTTCTATCATCACTTAAGTTTGTAGCAATGATGACATATCAATCGTTATTCTCAGAATTTCAAGTTTTCTTTTCAATTTGGGAGTCACTGAATCTCTTTCCTCATACTTTAAATGCCAAATGCATTCTCATTCATGGTGCCCTTAAATAATATAAGGCTTATCTAGAAATCCAATGAACATTATATTATGAGGAGTTCACCGTAATGAAATGTTTTGGAGATCCTAGGCTTAACAACAAAAGTTTGTACTTGGCATATAACTATCACATTGTTACTGGAAAGCAATGCTTCAAATAAGATCTTTATCAATATTGATTGATTGTCCACTTGGTGGATAGCATTGTACTAGTCAGGGGCATATATACAAAAGGGCATCAATACCCTTGGTCTTAAATATAATCTAATGTATAATCTGCCTTCTTTCTTACTAGGATGTATGGCATGAGTATTATACATAAATTTGATTCAGGCATGTAATATTTTTCTGATTCTATGTACATTAATTGTCTACTAATATGTGAACTACTATGACCCCAGGACTCTTCTAACTATTCACCCTTTACAGCTCTGATGGTACTAGAAAACACCTGCCCTGGTCCCCCCCCCACCCCATCTTTATGTTGCTATATTCAAGTCATTAATCTATAGAAATTTTAAAATTATTCCTTCAAAGACTTTTAGCATCCAGCTTGAATTTAATAGATTAATAGGGTAAAAGGAGAAGTGTTCCAGTTCTTTTTTCTTTTCTTTTCTGGGGACTAATATAGTTTAAAAATTTTTTTTTAATTTAATTTTTTTTTACTAATATAGTTTTACTACTGAGCAAATGAAAACCATTCTGAAACATAGTCCTTAAAGACTTTCATTTTTCTCTTCTGCACTTGTCATATTCATTCTCTTCAGTCAGCAAGGATGGATATAAGAGGACTGAGTATAAGAGTCAAGTGCCAGGAATGGAGAATAAAGAGAATAATTCCAATTCCCTACCACCACCTTCACATATACATATCTCAAATTCTGGTTTGTATGCAATAACTTCCACAATAATGGGA
This sequence comes from Dromiciops gliroides, assembly GCF_019393635.1. NCBI lineage: Eukaryota > Metazoa > Chordata > Mammalia > Microbiotheria > Microbiotheriidae > Dromiciops > Dromiciops gliroides. Next base: position 137,672,624 of record NC_057864.1, on the reverse strand, counting down.
AATGGGACATGAATTAACTTCATTCCAGTGACCAGAGTCCTATCTTATTATTCAGTTAAAAAGAACTTAACTATAGTCCCTCCCCCACCAAAAAAAAAAAAAAAAAGGAAAACAGATAACAATGACAAAATCATGATTCATTATCATATCCTTGGATTAAAAGTGATAATTTGGGTACTTGTTTTTAAATTTTAAATAAAATACTGATGTATCAAAATGATTTAAATAAGAAGTCACATTGTGAAGAAAAACTATTCTTTCCTCATAGAGTATCACTTCTCACTCAAGAACTGTTAGTAGAAAAATATTTTTGAAATTATTTTATTATTTTTACTGAGTTAATGCCCTGGGCATATTTCAGAAAACTGGACTTTTAAGTTTAATTCTTCTATTGTCCAGTTCCCCAAAAAAGATGGGATTACTAGAAATATAACTATGAGATTCTACAGCCAGTGTGTCAATTTATGACACTATGGGATTAAGTTAAAAGTTACTTTTTCAATAGAGTTGGCTGACATTTTACCAAAAACCCAAAGGGGCATCTTGCTAAATGAGCACTGGATAGTTCAGTAGGAAAAAGCTGCTCTTTCCCTCTACTGATGAAGGAAGAAAATGCAAATGTTTTGGTGTGGTGCCAGTCAGAACAATGGTATACCAAATTATTGCCAACACTTTGAGTTTGCAGAAGGTACTGTTTGCCAGAACTGCTGTGGGACATCTCTGGATTATGACTCTAGTGAAAAGCAATAACCAGTTGTCTATTTTGTCTAGCAGTATGCCCCAAAACACTAGGAGGAAAAGATAGTGGTGAGAATCAGATTAGCAGCTAACAGAGGAAATATACCCACCAGATGGAATGAAATTTGGAGACATTCACTTATCTGTTGTGAACTAATTTTACTTTACTAGTCAGTGACATTAAAAAACATCCCAAACCATGATACCCAACCCTTAGTAATAAGGACATCCACTGTGATATCTATTTGATCATTATCCCATTGTAAATATTTTGTTGATGGTTATCTCCCTGAAAATAGCATGCAGTGAATTCCCAGACATCATCAATTCTATTTTAAAAACAGATGAAGGATTTTTTAACTGACATGTTATGTAACAGAATAAAAGGGGGTATATTGTCATTAGGAAAGGTTGGACATAAAGAAATCTTGAATAGTATTCTGGTTTAGGAAAGTCGAGTTTCCTTCAGTGAGTTTATTAATAAAAAATATGAAACATTTCAATCATCATTCTCCATGAAGGAAAAAGAGTCCTAATTTAAAGGAAAGTCTTCAAGTCTTTGGTCATGTTATACACTATTCCTAGAACTCACCTTTCCTTTTTTAAATCCTAAATACCTTTTAAAGCAATGGGGGCCACTAAATGATTCATAAGGATTCTTGGAGGCTTCATCTTGACTTTGAAAACTACACATTAACATGATGTTTTATTGTAGTTAATTGAATTTGCTAAATATTTCCCAAATACATTTTCATCTGGTTCCAGACATGCTAGGAAGTATTTGACACCTCTGCTTTAGAGGATAACTCATATGTCACTTTATACATGAAGCCTTCCTTGGTTTGCCCCAGTCTGAAAGGCTCTTCCCTTCAAATTAGTAGTTGGCATCTCTTATAAGTTCCTTTTTGTATTATTCGTATTACATAGTTCATAGTGGTTCTTTATTCAAAATATTACATCTTTATATATGTGTTATATCCTCTGCTCTACTAATTACTTCAATTGGGCAGGTGCTCTATCTTAATTTTCTTCTCATTCATCCTAGTGCCTTCCCTACTGCTTTAAAAAGGGTTGCTAAATGAAAGAATTAATATTTGAATGGACACAGAATGTTCGCATATTGTACCAAATCATTAATATTCTCAGAAATAGTGAATGCTAAAACTGACATGATTTTTCCAATTACCTTAATTCTTCTGTGTGTATTTTGATAAGAAACAAAGCAGGAGTATAAAGTTCAGAGGTGTGGGATCAGCCAATCTTTGATAACTCCTTATCAATGCTCATGGATTATTAACTTGTGTTGCCCTGTGGACTCATGTGGAAGCACCAAAACTCCAGGATTTTTAAATATTCAGAAGAAGGTCATCCTTTTTTTCCCCAAATAAATATTTTATTATTTTCCAGTTACATTTAGAGATAGTTTTCAACATGTGTTTTTATAAGATTTCTAGTTTCGAATTTTTCTCGAGAAGGTCTTCTTAAGGAAAAGTTTAATTGATTGTGTGAGAAAAAACCTTTTGAAGGTTGTTAGAATAAAAAAACTCTTTTGCATAAAGAAGGCAAAAGTCACCAAGTAATACAAGTCCAATGGTTATAACAAACTCAAATGTATGACTTGGTTATTTCATTGTTTTGGAGCTTTGCTTCAACAAATATCTCTCTATATAAATTGTCCATAAACTAGAATTTACAAATATTTTTATTGCAGGTTGATTTGTTTTAATAGTGGTACATAGACATATTCAGAGTTTCCCTGTAATATCATATAGTTGGCAAGTTAGAGAGTAATTCATCTTATTTTTAAAAACTATATCAGAAGATAAATCCTTATTAAATAAACACCATTAATTCAAAATTTGTGATATATTTAAATGGGATTGGTCTACTTCTTGCTTATTTCCTTAAAAAGGAAAGCTAACCTGTGAGCTGATCCAACCATTCTGGAGAGCAATTTGGAATTATGCCCAAAGGGCGATAAAGCTGTACATACCCTTTGACCCAGCAATCCCACTTTTAGGTCTTTTGCCCAAGGAAATCATGGAAGGGGAAAAGGGACCCACATGTACAAAAATATTTATAGCTGCTCTTTACGTGATAGCAAGGAATTGGAAGTTGAGAGGGTGCCCATCAATTGGGGAATGGCTGGACAAGTTGTGGTATATGAATACAATGGAATACTATTGTGCTGTAAGAAATGATGAGCAGGAAGAGTTCAGAGAAACCTGGAGGGTCTTACGTGAGCTGATGATGAGTGAGATGAGCAGAACCAGAAGAACATTGTACACAGTATCATCAACATTGAGTGTTGACCTACTGTGATGGACTATATTCTTCTCACCAATGCAATGATACAGAAGAGTTCCAGGGAACTCATGATAGAAGAGGATCTCCAAATCCAAGAAAAAAAAAGAAAGAAAGAACTGTGGAGTATAGATGCTGATTGAACCATATTATTTCTTTTGTTTTGGGTGCTGTTGTTTTTTTTTTCTATTTTAAGGTTTTGCATCACTGCTCTGATTCTTTCTCTTGTAACAGGATTAATGCAGAAATAGGATTAATGTTATTATGTGTATATATATATATATGTGTGTGTATATATATATATCTATATGTATATGTATAGAGATATATAGATATAACCTATATCAGATTACCTGCTGTCTAGGGGAGGGGGGAGGGAGGGGTGGGAGGGAGAAAAATCTGAAATTGTAAAGCATGTATAAACAAAAGTTGAGAACTATCTTTACATGTAACGGAAAAAATAAAATACCTCATACAAGAAAAAAAAATTAAAAAAAAAGAAAGCAAGGTCAAATAAATCAATACTTAAATTAAAAAAAAAAAGGAAAGCTAACCAAAGTTTTCTTATCAATAACATGAGCATTGGGATAGAATTTAGGTATTAAGTACAGGGCCAACAGGTCCACAAAATTCCCTGAACCAGAGTAAAATATAATTTGGGAATATTTAACAAAATATGCACGAAATCACAGATAATATTACATTTTTAAACTAACTGATTACATGATCCATAGGCATCCTTATGTAAAGATTAATGCCCCCTCCCCATTTCTATTTGGGTTTGACACTTCTAGGCTAGATGACCTGTAAACTGGTATGATATAGTGGAAATATGCTAGATTTGTAGTCAGTAGGCTTCAGCTGACATCTTTGTCTACTATTTATTAATTGTGTGATCTTGGACAAGTCACTTAACTTTTATTGATTATAGTCTCCTCATTCTTAGGTGAAGGGACAAGACCAGATGGCTTGTAAAATCCCTTCCAGCCCTAAATCTATGATTCCATGAATTATATCTAAAGTTATATTCTCAATGACCTAAAGATAATTGACTATTTTGAAGTACTTTAGAAAAAACGATTTATATATAAACAACTGTATGCTAATTAAAAATCTCTTTATAAACAGGCATTGCAGTAATAATTAGAAAACTTTTCATTTATTTTGAGTCATTATGTTTATTTGAAATCAATAAAATAACTTAATAAACAATTACATTCCTTAAAAATTTCAGGTTTTTTTTAAACAATTAAGGCTGGTTTTCTGTAAATTAATTCAGATTAGGAAAGTAAATATCAAGATATGAGCAACCGTGCTGACTAAATCAGATAACCACTGAAATACAAAGAGAAAAAGCATATTGAATTTCCTTTGCTTGTGTTCCAACTGTCCTTTGAAAAACGGCTACAAAAAACCTTTTGATGGAAAGAAAATGTCCTTAAAATTGATTTTTCCCTTCTATTTTGGTTGCCTGGTTTTTCTAGCCAAGTGGTTCCCAGCTTTCTCTTTAGTGATCATCCTAGACACAGTGTTCTGCTTCTCATGCTTCTCAAAACAGCATCATGATGATATCTGAAATTTAGATTGTTGGACATAATTTCCAGAAATTCACTGATGAAAGCAGTCAATCCTGAAGTTTGACCTTTGGGATTATCAGCATGTTTTATTTCAGTAAACTTCAATCCTCTAATCAGTGATTCCTGACTCATCGTGTCTGATTCTATCACAGAATATACATCACTTGCTCCAAGTATGCTCAAGTGGACTCGAGTGGTAAATGTCTGCACAGTAAATGAAGTTAGATGGAATATCCATTAGTGGAAAGGACAATTACAATAGGCCTGCTTGCTTCATTTGAAATGGCCCAGATGTGTGTGGGGGAAGTGGAGGTGGGGAAAGGAAATGGGGGGTGCAGAGAAAGGAGTCATTAGCACTTTGTAGCATTTCTCAGTTCATTTCCTATCTCAGTTGACTATACTTTGCAAAGAAAGGTTTAGGATAGTTTTCACTGACTTTCAGGTAAGTTGCTGGTATCAAATTGTGGAGGGGATGCAATTGATGATGTTCCCTGAACTCTGCCCCCAAACACACATACACATACACACACACACACACACACACACACACACACACACACACACACACACACACACACCCCTCACTGGCTCATCCCCACCCTCTAGCTACATGGCTTGCATTCAGAATAAATTTCTGATTAAAAATAGGGATCTTAACCAAGACTCACAACTCACAGATGGGGGCATTTCTACCTCTTGAAGGCTGTCAAATCAGTGTCTGTATTGATCTCAAGCTCCTTTTGTTTAAAATGTAATAATCAAGACATTGTTTTCCTCAGATGACCTTTCCTTGATTCTCTGGATCTGTTAGTAGATTTTGTTTTCTCTTTCATAACCGTTAGTTAGCATTCCTAATTTACCCAACTCAAAGGGACAGAAAAGAAATCATCTTTTTCAAAAGTGCTCTTTTAAAACCCCGACAAGCATCCCATCAGCTGATTAAAGTACATTTGGAATAGACTTACTTGAAATCGGTAAAATGTGCCATCATCCTTTAATGTGAGAACGTGATCTGAGATTGGAAAGAAATAGCCATGGGCAGCCATTAATGTCCCCAAATGCAGAGCTTCCACTGTTTCATGAAAAGAAAGAAAAGAATGTATAAAGGCTTTTATAGCTTTCAGTTATGACAATAACAGTTCTCAATCTCTCTGAACACACGGGTAAAATCCAAATCTTTGGCATTCTGAAAGCATTGCTTTGTGCATATTATAATATCTTTGATTTCACAAGAGAAGTTACTGACATGATTGCTGCTTCTATTAATCAGCTTTAAACATTAAGTAACCTCGAAGTGTCCTCTCATTTCATCATAATTTCTCTCTGGATACTAGATTCAGTTGACACATATCTTCCTTCCATTTCGCCTTTTCATTAATCACCTTCCACATATGAAAACTATTTAGAGTAATGCCACATTTATTCTAAAGGATGGGTTTCCCTGGGTGGGTGGGGAAAATTTTCCAGATAACAGAGGTATAGCCCTTAAACTAGACCACTTTAAAAAAAATTAGCTGTTTTTCTTTAGTATGGTCTTTCCCAAATGTTACAGATGTTTCTGTCTGACTAAACAGATGTGCTGAACATAAGCTTAATAATTTCTTTATGTCATAGGGTCCTTAATTTTGCTATCAGTCATTTTACTCTTTGTAACACAGTGATGCTCTCAGGTACAACTGAAGTATGCCCTAGAAGGTATGCCCCCACAGGCAGCTCTAGCATTGGCTATTCCATATATTGCAGCCTACGTACAGCATGTGGATTTGTTTGATGGCAGATGATGTGTGAATCTCACCCCAGTGGCCATCTTTGATTCCTACTGTTACCCTCTTGGCTCTACCCACCTCTTCCCCTCAACCCATTGGTCAGGTTGCCTCTTTACTGTTTATCTCTGCTCACTGCATATTACATCTGGTAGAAGTTAAAGGTGAGGACAAACAGGTAAACATGTATGTATATACATGCCTGTTCTTGTTTACTCTATCCTCCTCATTCATGAATTTCAAATATTTGAATTTACCTAATTGCTAAAATTGACTTGCAATCCCCAAGTCAATACTTGCTCAGTACTTCCATAGTCTTTACTGGGGGAGAGCAAAGAAAAATTCAAGTCATCAATGTGTACTTTTTGTAGCTGATATCAAACAATCCTACACTGGCTTTTTCTTTCAGCTCTCATACCGTATATGTGTCCTTTTTAGTCTATTTAGTACCACATTTTTGGGTTTTGTGCTTTTTGCTGGTGATTTTACTATTTAAAATGCACCCCAAGCATAGAGCTGAAGTTTTGTGTAGTGTTCCTAAGTACAAGAAGACTGTGGATGTATCTTATAGACAAAATATCTATGTTAGATAAGCTTCATTCAGGCAAGAATCTGTAGTGCTGTTGGCTATGAGTTCAATGTTAATGAATCAACAATACAGCACATCCAGAAAAAGGAAGAGGAGATTTCTTGTTCTATACATGATGCCACTCTGGAAAGTGCTAAAGTAAATGTTTTTGTTTGTTTTGTTTTTAGGTGTTTTTGTTTCGTTTTGTTTTGTTTTGGTTTTTGTGGGGCAATGAGGATTAAGTGACTTAGCCAGGATCACACAGCTAGTAAGTGTCAAGTGTCTGAGGAAGAATTTGAACTGGGATCCTCCTGAATTCAGGGCCAGTGCTTTATCCATTGTGCCACCTAGCTTCTCCAAAAGTAAATGTTTTGATCAGAGGCTTACAGAAACCTATTCCTGTATTTCCACTAAGAACAATGCTTCAGTACTCTAAGCAACTTTATAGAACATAACTACTGTGAATGACAAGAATTGACTATATGTAAGCTTATATACATATGTATTATATATGTGTATATACTTATACATGTGTCTATGTGTATATATGTATATACACATACATATACACATAACTTAAATAAAGCATGTAGGTGAATTTCAGATAACCAAGGATAGCTCTATCTTGATTTTTCTTGTCTTACCTTTCCCTTCTCCCTTTATTTTATATGGTAGATGCAAGGATCTTGAGCTGGAGGTTGAGGAAAATTTCTGCTGCATGCTAAGAACTATGGGATCTTTCTACTTGACTTACAACTGAAACCTCTTATATGTATTGTCTCTTTCATTAGAATGTGAGCTGCTTGAGATCAGAGACTATCTCCACTTTGCTATTTTTGTCCTCAGCACTTAGCATAATGCTTTATACATGATAAGTGCATAATAAATGGTTTTCATTCATTCATTCACAGGGCCCCAAACAAATATAGTTCTTCAGGATGATTTCAGAAAATCCTGGAAAGACTTACAAAAACTGATGCAAGTGAAGTGAGTAGAACCAAGAGAACATTATACACAGTAACAGCAATACTGTACAATAAACATGCATGAATAATTTAGCTGTTCTCAGCAATAGAATTATCCAAGACAATTCTAAAGGACTCATGATGAAAAATGCTATTTGACTCCAGAGAAAGAACTGATGGAATCTTCCCCCCCACACACACACACACACTAAATAGAACTCTCCCTCTTCCTTCCCTCCCCGCTCCCCAAGACTGCAAGCAATCTGACATAAGTTATGCATGTACAATCATATTAAACATATTTCAACATTAGTCCTGTTGTGAAAGAAGAATCAGAACAAAGGGGGAAAACCACAAGAAAGAAAAAGAAAAAACAAAAAAATTTAAAATAGTATGCTTCAATCTGCCTTCAGATTCCATAGTTCTTTTTCTGGATGTGGAAAGCTTTTTTCCATCATGAGTCTTTTGGAATTGTCTTGGATCATTGTTTTGCTGAGAGGAGCTAAGTCTATCACAGTTGATCATCATAAAATATTACTGTTATTATGTACAATGTTCTCCTTGTTCTGCTGACTTCACTTAGCATCAGTTTATGTAATTTTTCCAGGTTTTTCAGAAATCTGTCTGCTCACTGCTTCTTATAACACAATAGTATTCCATTATATTCCTGTACGAAAACTTGCTCACCTATTCCCTAATTGATGGACAACTCCTCAATTCCAATTCTTTGCCCCCACAAAAAGAGCTGCTATAAATATTTTGTACATGTGGGTCCTTTTCCCTTTTTTATGTTATCTTTGGGATACAGACCTAGTAATGGTTGCTGGGTCAAAGGAAATGCGCAGTTTTTTAGCCCTTTGGACACAGTTGAATTGATGGAATCTGAATGGAGATCAAAGTATACTATTTTTCGTTTTCTTTCTTTCTTCCTTTTTTTGGATTAGTTTTCTTCCTCAAAATGACTAATATGAAAATATGTTTTACATGATTACTCTTACATAACCTATACCAGATTGATTACCATTTCAGGGGTGGGGAAGGGAAAGAAAGAATTTTTAAAAATATATTAATTTTTTAATATGTAATTGAGGAAAAATAAAATATTAGTTTAAAATACAGTTCTTGCTCTTGGTTATTTGTTGAAATACCAGTCCATGAAATACTTCTGAATTGGGGAGATTGGCAATCAGTAATCAATGCAGATAAATGGTACATGCTAAACCCAAGGTCGGGGCTTGGATAGAGACTGATAAGAAGAAACATGGTTCAGTGACAGATTACATGACTATGGGATCCAAGTTAAAAATAAAGTGTGCATGTATAGACTCAAGTAAGTATTCATATACATGGTTTTTCTTAAAGGTATTTGGAAAGTTGAGATAACTCTGTCAGATAAGGGGATTGTTACCATATTGAGTAAATGGGGAGCTATTTCTGAATATGAATATATTAGTATTTATATTCATGAATACTAATACAAAATATAAATACAAGCAAAGTGCTTACCCATAATATCTACACTTTTATGTCTTCCTCTGCTGAAGCCCAATTTTGGTGCTTCATCACAGCATGGAGCTGATGGAATTCTCAAAAGCTATACCATCAGAGTTTTGGAAGGCCCCACCCAAATGGAAAGTCTATCAATGTGCAAGGCTCATTTCTATAAGGTTGGTAATGATCTTTTTCAGGCACAGGAACTTATGAAGACTATTTTGTAAATTATCTGCATTGGTGAGGTCAACGCCCACACTGATGCAATTATAGATCCTTTAAGTACGAAAGTAAGTTGAAACTACAAATAGTTATTTGTGCATCACCCCACTGCTTCTATGTAAAGATGTCCCATTACTTACTTATTTTTGGGGGGGGGGGCGAGAAAAGTATTATCTACTTTTCTCCCCTGATAATCTCCCTTCCATGGCAAAACTCTGCTTTATACTCCTGTGGAATTCTCACTGTTTTTGACTATATCTGTTGGATGTGATCAAATCAGAGTAGTGTAAAATTTTAATGCAGATTACTGGGACAGGATGACACAATTTTGCCCACCTTGAACGTCTTTTTTTTTTTTTTGTGGGGCATTGGGGGTTAAGTGACTTGCCCAAGGTCACACAGCTAGTAAGTATCAAGTGTCTGAGGCTGGATTTGAACTCAGGTACTTCTGAATCCAAGGTCGGTGCTTTATCCACTGCGCCACCTAGCTGCCCCCCCACCTTGAACTTCTAATGCAGAGAAAGCATGTTAAAATTTCATGAAGGGAATTGTATTCTTAATATTATAGGATCTAAGGTCAGTATCCAAATAAACTACTCTGATGGCTATCTTTGCATAAAGTAAAAAGTTAAATGCAATGTATTTCATAAGTCTTAGTGCAGTTTTAAGTTCTAATGGCTTAAAACAAATAGCTCCAAAATAGCTGATGCCTTCTAATTCCCACATATAGATGTTGAGACTCATGGCATTTGGTTAGATGCACATTAAAAATACCTGGTCTAATGATACCCTGGACTTAGAGATGCCTTTTTAGTTTTATGACCATCATTATCATGATAATCAGTGAATCTCGAAGTAGCTCAAATGTATGTAGAAGTATAGTGGAAAGATTATTTGAACAGGTGACCAGGAGTTAGAAAACATGGTTTATGAGTCTAGCTTGGCTACTACCTAGTGGTATGATATTGGGAACTCACTGTCTTGTCCCAATGCAGCACTGACAACAGTAAATGAGGAGAGGACAGTTGCTAGCCTGCCACCATTAGAAATGACCCTTTTCTCAACCTGTGACTTCATAGGTAATTACAAAATATAATTGTGTTTTCCCTTCTATAAATATATTCATGATCTATCTCTACTCACATCCTTTTGCCTTGGGAGATTTGCTCATTTTGTTTGCAGTCTAACATTGTTTAACGTGTTTACCATCTTATAGGTACTGAAGCACCACAACCTATTAATGTGATAAGGGCTCTTCTAGAAAAGCAATAATTTGGTACCTCGATGGAACAAGTGCCCCATCAGGTTTTCCTGCAGAGTATATTCCTTATAGCTATTCAGCCTCAACAGGTTTATTTGGATCAGAACCATCAGCAGCAAATATAAGCTATCTACACTGAGGAATGGCTATCTATACTCCCAAACTCAAGTATCTCTTGTAAAAAGTTATTATATCTAATCTGGAAAAATTTATAATTGTGCACTATATGAAAAATTATAACTTTAGAAAAACTATAATTGGGTTGTCCCATCTGGGTGGCCATTCAATTGTAAGAATATTTTAACTGACTAGGCCTAATTTGGGGGGCCTAATCTGACTGGGGTACCTAAAGCCTAATCTGGGACTGTTGATTGTCTATCTGATTGCTATTAATTTAGTATGGACCATTTAAAAATTTCTCCACACTGCTCCCAAATTGATAAGCAAAAGATTAAGAAGCCTCTTAATTAAATAACCAAAGCAGAATTTATTTATAAAAATCAATGTAAATGATAAGGGTTAAGAAATGCAAATTATACAACCTGTCTGCTTTTAATATAATAAGGGCCATTGCTGCCTCTTGCCTTAGGGTATGCCCCAGATTTCTCCAACTTTCACTTCTCAACTGCTTTCTTCTTCTTCTTTTTTTTTTTAGTGAGGCAATTGGGGTTAAGTGACTTGCCCAGGGTCACACAGCTAGTAAGTGTTAAGTGTCTGAGGTCGGATTTGAACTCAGGTACTCCTGACTCCAGGGCCGGTTCTCTATCTACTGTGCCACCTAGCTGCCTCTCAACTGCTTTCTTCTAACTCCAAGCCCCTTTCACTTTGTCGCCTCCCCCCCCCAAAAGCCTCTTACTGTTTCGTTCTCCTTCCTTGCTTTTAGCTTTTTCTCCATTTCCCCCTCAGCATCTCTATCATCCCTTTTTCACTGACCCTTCTGCGACTCTAGTCTCCTCTCCATTTCTCTATCCTCCAGCGTCCTTCTATTCTCTTAATCTTCCTGCCTCCTTGTGTCCTCCTAGGCCTCCAGCGTTCCCCCCCCCATCTTGCTAGCTCTGTATATATGTTCCATCTCTCCCCTCAAAACCTCGGGCTCTCTGCGCCCCCCCCCCCCCCCCCCCCCCCCCCCGCCAAGCTAATCTGCTGGCCGCACTAGGGCTGTGCCCAGCGGGGCTCAAGGGGTCCGTGCACCCTGTTGCACACCTGGGACTTCTGCACAGGCTATGCTAGGGCTTGGCAGGACAAGCCTGGGATCTCCTGGGCAGCTCCCCTCAGGGCATAGGGAGCTGGGGCTTCTTTTTGTTTGTTTGTTTTTCCCCCAGCCACCTGCCCTGAGGTTTTGAAAAGCCCATGGGGCTTTTTTTTGCTCTGCTAAAGTGGAGGGGGAGGGGCACCAGCCCCTCACAGAAAAAAAAAAACACTGAGAGCCTAAGGCTTTTTAATCTCAGCCCAAAGGCAGGGTCCCCAAATCAAAATAAATTTCCACATACCCAAATGAGAGCCTAAATACAAAAGCTCCCCTACCTCTTCTTACACCTTTAAATTTGCCTCAATAATAAAAGGCCATGTGAGTTTGTTCAAAACCTTATATAGAGACTTTTGGTGGTGGCCACAGAAATAACCTAATAGCTGTCAACACATTTAGTCATTAAGTTATGTTCCTAGGCCAAAAGTCTTGTGGAGAAAATCATCAAGCCTACTGCAACCCCTGCTGATTTCTCTTTTCCCAAGTCTGTGTTGCTAGACTTGATTTGACTTATAGTAGGAGATTGTAAGGTAGTTTAGAAATCAAAGCAGGTTTAAATCTCTAAATCCATTTCACTTCACAATCCACAATACCCCATATGTCTCTATTTATTTTGAACAATGTAATATCAAGGTAGAATTCCAAAATGCATACCAGCCATATTATTGATTTATATATGGGGATATCTCAAACTTTGAGTTAACTCAATTTTCCCCCTCATATATTGGTGACATTATTAGGTGTTCTATGACTCAGTGCAGTTTTAATCTTTAATAAATTTTAATAGATTTTAAGCTTTAATAGATTAGAACACCCTGTATATATTGTTAAACAATGAATCTCTTCAAGACAGTTTTGTACCATCTTTCAATAGACCTAAATGATAATTAAAATAATAGGACTTTTGAAAAGTGGTGGGTTTTTTTCCCATACATTACCACATTACTCTTTGGGATGTAGTTAAAGCTCTGTGACTCTGTATTAAGGTTGTATTTTCTAATGGAATCCCATGTCGTCCAATACTTGATGAATTGGAATGTACCTGTGAGAAAACTGGCTTTGATCAACTGAGAATTGAAATTCTTATCTCGAAATTGCCTCTAGAAGACAATTTAGCTAGCAAAAAGGAGATCAGAGCCCAGAGAGCAGCGTTAAAATAAAGGAAACAAAGATAAATAATGAATAAAGAAGAAGGAGGACTCTAAAATGCCAAAATTTTTAATGTATCACTTTCCTTAAACTTTGGAAGCTTTCTCCTTTGACATATTTTTTTTTTTGCAGGGCAATGAGGGATAAGTGACTTTCCCAGGGTCACACAGCTAGTTAAGTGTCAAGTGTCTGAGGCTGGATTTGAACTCAGGTACTCCTGATTCCAAGGCCAGTGCTTTATCCACTGTGCCACCTAGCTGCCCCCTTTGACATGTTTTTTAACTCTAGGTGGAAGTGGGGTGGAAGATGAGTGAGGTGGGTGTGGTGGAATGGGTGAAAAATGATTTATTTCCCCATGACATTTATTACATGCTCCAAACTGGATCTGGAAGTGATCTAGGGCAATCAGATTTGTATTTCTGTCACCATCATTCTCAGCTTGATTAGTCTCACAATAATTTTTGATTATCCTAACTGTTCCTTTGTCTTTTGGAAAAATCTCTGACTTTCATGGCTAATCAAATTTAATTAGTTAACTATTAAGTTGCCCCTTTCAGTTATAAATCTATGATCCTATGATGTCCCAGGGTTTGATTAAAACAGGTACAATGACATCCATAAATAGGAAGAGTATGAGGAGATTTATTTTTTTTTATGGAAGAGGAAGAAGGATTTCCAAAACCTTCATCCCTTGACCTGAAAAAGGTTCTATAACATTCCCTTATTTTTATGATGCTTCCTCTTTTAAAGTCCCAGTCTAATGCCTGAGATGTCCCTGTGTTTTTTGTTTGTTTGTTTGCTTGCTTGCTTTTGCTTTTTTAGTTTATACTAATGGAAGACAAGCTCTGTATGACCTGTTTGAGGACCAGAACCTTGGTACATCTGAAAAGCTTCATCCTCAGAGCACTGTGCATTAGATGATGGCTTTTCCCTCCACTTAGCCACATCAACTGATGAAGAAGAGGGTCATAATTAGGTATACTTTCACCTGGGGCAATAATAGTTTAGCAAGGTGAAGTGGTGATAAAGGTCCCAGTGGGTATATAGGACAATCCAACTGTGATTTCATTGACACTTGGAAAGGGGGTATCCCTTCTCTCAGAGATTCCAGGCCTCACCACTATGAAACATGGGAAGAAGATATGTACCAGAAGAGGGGAGAGAGATACCATGGTACCAGGACCCTGAGGTTAGTGAACTAAAAATAGTCATGCCCCTAAAAGACAGAAAATCAAGTAAACTTCAGTTGATGGTCTTCAGCAGAGTCATAACTAGCACGATGAATGCAAAGCATTGTGGGGAGGATTTATGCCCTACCAAGGAGGAAGTGTACCCTTTTGGAGTCAGTTTCTTGGTACAAAATGTTAATCATCATGTTAGTTATAATTCTGCTGAAGACTATCAACTGAGGTTTACATGATTTGCAATCTCCTTTAGTGGAGTAACTCCACTAATGGAATTATGAATCACTGGATTAATTTGCTGCTTATATTTGATCATCCAAGAATTTTTGAAAACCTACCATTTTATCAGGCCCTTTCAAATTGTCTTGCCACTGATTTTCATGTGATGTGGCATTAGCCTTCATTATGAATTTAAGAGCTTTGTACCACAAGTCCAAGGGGAATTCCACATATCATTTCATGAATTAAGAGCTGGAAGAGCCCCTAGAAGTCACTTATTCCAGATTCTTGATTTTCCAGATAAGGAAACTGAGACCCAAGGAGATAAAACAAATTGCCCAGAATCATATGGGAAGCAAATAATAGAGCAGGAATACCAATTCAGGTGTTTTGCTTTGACTCCAAATTTAAAGTCATTGCTCTTTTTATTATACCATATTCACTTCCTCTTCAAGAGAATGTGTACTAGCTCCACCCTTAGTATAAACCATGGAGGTTTTACTGCTTCATAAAATTCTAAATCTGACTTTATTTGAAAGTCTAGTATATTGGAAATATGTGGCCTCTTCCAAGTCTACTTGAAAATCACTGAGACCTTTGCATTCTCAGAGAAAAGAGGGAAATGGAGGTTGCACAATGAGGGACATTCCCTGTAGGACATGGTAGATTGAAGGTACCACTTCCATTTGGGAGATTCTTTGAAGTAGGCCCTAGACATCAATAACAACAGATTATTTTGTCCATGAATTTCACCTAGTTTGAATAGCAAGGAGAATACAGCGACCTCTAAAAAGTGAGAGGACACTAATAAAGGTATGTAAATCTGACTCCCAGATAAATGAAGGAATCTGTGGATTCATTGTTTCACTGTGTTGAACATAGGGAGACAACCCCTGCCTTAAACTCCAAAAGCTTTTATTAAGTATCTAATTAAAATGGCACAATTGAGTTTAAGAAAATTGGTTACAAATAAGTAAAGGCCCATTTTTAACCATAAATTACAAGGTTATGTCTAAAAGGAAAAAAAAATCATCTTGATGCTTAATGACAAGCAGCTAAGTATTGAGGAGGGCAGATTTTGAAGGACATAGACAATAAATGGATGGGGTCCTATGGATTGAAATTCTACAGGGAAAGTTATTATAGAACTTTTGCAGGTAAAAGGCTGAAAGCTTCAGGAATCCTTCCCACTCTTTCATAAAACAATCAAACCTTTTCACATATTCCTCCTATTTACAGATGGCATAGAGGGTTTACGACCTCAGTGTTGGATCAGGACATAATTGAACCCTGGGAAATCATAGGATCATAGATTTAGGACTGAGAGGGGCAACTTGATGGTTAACAAGCTGCCCTTTTGCTCTAAGCCAACTGTATATCTACAACCTACTATTTGTGCCTGTGAAAGTGAAGTACTACTATGAAATCATTCCTCAGCACAACTGATGCAACCTGAAAGTGTTTCAAAAGGTTACTGGAAGGGAGATAGTGTCTCTCCTCCCCCGAAAATAAAGATACAATCCTCTGATAACCTATAGTACAGAAAATTTAAATCTAGTCGCTGACAATAATTCACATTGAAATATCATTCAATCACTAATCACACATAGTAAGCCTCTGGTTCTCTACATGGCATTGGGGAAACAAAAACAAAAATGAAAATCCTTGCACTAAAGAATATTGAATCCTATCATAGGAAATGATGTGTAAATAAATACATATGTGTAGAATACATTAATAACAAATACAAGGGAATTTGAGGAATGAATAATGGTTATGTTCAATTGAATGATTTATCTCCAAAGCAAAGTTAGAAATATAATCCATCTTTAACACTAATTGCCAGTCTTTCTAATTTGGTTTTCTTACCTGACTGATCCCTGCCTTCAGAAGAAGTGCTATCTAGCTAGGAGATATGATGTTTCCATAAATAACTCTAGCAGGGTGAGTGAACATGAAAGGCAAAAAATGAAGAGCTAAGTGAAGTTAAAGGAAAGAAAGAAAGGGAAGATGAAAAAAGGCTTCATGGTGCATTTATTGTGATTATAATTTACAATAATTCACACTTCCAGAATTCTTTAAAGTTTTTTTTTAAATGAGGCTTTAAAAATGGGTAGCATTTCCATAGATGGGGAGGGGGAGGATGGCAGTTAAGGAAATAGAATGAAAAATAGCACTGAGCTAGGAAAGAGTAAAAGCCTTTTCTGAAGAGGTTTAGTTTGGTTAGAACATAAAGTATATACAGAGTAGAAGCATAAGACAAATGTAGAAACTGGGCATGGTGGCATATGACAATGATCCCTGCTAACCAGATGTTTAGACTGATCTTGGGAGTTCTGATGTATGGCCGGGCTAAATGATTGGGTATCTGCACCAAGTCTGGCATGAACAGTGAAAGTACCTTGGAAGGGGCAGCTAGGTGGCACAGTGGATAAAGCACTGGCCTTGGATTCAGAAGGACCTGAGCTCAAATCCAGTCTCAGACACTTGACACTTAACTAGCTATGTGACCCTGGGCAAGTCACTTAACCCTCATAGCCCTGCCAAAAAAAAAAAAAAAAGTACCTTGGGAGGAGGCTACCTAAGGAGAAGCAGGCTAACCCAGGTCAAAACTGGAACAGGTCAAAATTTCTGTATCAATCAGTAGTGGGATAAGGCCCATTAATGCTACTGAACTTCCATTATGAACAACCCAGACTCAGTAGTAGTAGTCGTCGTCGTCGTAGTAGTAGTAGTAGTAGTAGCAGCAGCAGCAGCAGCAGCAATAGGAGTAGGAGTAGGAGTAGGAGTAGTACTAGTAGTAGTAGTAGTAGTAAGGTGGAAGCTGTGGTGATAGCCTATGGTGAATCTTCTGTAGTCTTTCAATCAATAATGTCACACACTAACGCTAACCCGTATTGTTATGTCCATCCTGATATACTCTTCTACAACAGCTGTTGAAAAAAGGTTTAGGGAGAGCCTGACGCTTTGATTCATGAACTCTCTTAGGCATGCCACACAGTTGGGTAGTTCCTTAATGGGAGAAGTGAGTGACTTTTAAAGTGGGTGGTTCAAAACTCTCTCAGGGTCTTAGGAATAAACCTGATATGGGGAGGGGGGGCAGTATACTCCCACTACTCATCATTACAGAGCTAAATGCTTTCTGATGTGCTTCCAATTTATATAGAATATATCACTATGACACCATTGATTCTTAAATATAGAACATATATGAAAAAATAAAGCATAAGGAATAATATTTACTAAACAGCAGGCAAAGGTGCAACTAATCAAATACCGTAGTTACAAATTAGAAGACAAAGACAGTACTAATCAAAACATCACAGTCTACCTATAAACCAAATTTGTACCCTCCTACCAATACATCCAGTATCAGTGAAAAAAAAATAGGTACACACTTATGGAATCTAATAGGGAAGCACAAGAGTATGGATTCCATATGTACAGGAAAACTCACAACTTGGGAGTGTAGGTCTTAAGTCCTTGGTCCCTTCAAGAACAATCTGTACAACATAATGCTTCTTCTTTGCTAGTTGCTACCTTCCTGATCCTTACTGATTTCCTACTGCACAAAGTCAATTCTCTTCTGCTCAAACACCAAAGAAGCAGTGACAACTTCTTACAACTCCTAGACTGCCCTAATAGGGCACTGAAAAAAGTGGCATGCTCTTTCAGTGATAAGTATTTTCCTTAAGTCAGAATAAAGAGTTTCCATGAATCTGCAAATAAAAAGGTACTCTTTTTTGTTCATTCAGTTCCCGAGCCTCTTCTCACAGCAAAGCCCAGCTAAATACAGAATATATACAAATTCTGTTTTTTTCTGTCTCAAATCAGAGACAGCAGAAAATAACATAAGGATACTTTAGAGTTTTATCCTTTGTCCTGTTGCAGATGGAGAACAATACCCCCAAAAGCCCTTCACACAGCAGGAGGATTCTGCCCTCTTCCAATGAACTTCCACCAACTGCTTCAGCCTTTCTCCAGCCAATCAGAAAAGCAATATTTCTTTTCCAATTATCAAGTTCCCAACAAAGCAGCTGAAGAATCTGTTGTCTAAGTTGAAAGGCTTCTGAGACTTCTCTCCTTGGTTTCCTATGACTCTTCCTGTGCATGTTTACTTTCTCACTTCATTTTTCTTTTGTTATATATACTTTTAAATCTCTTATTTTTTATATCTTCTAGTGCCTCAAATAGAGCCTCCTGGTAGTCATTGACTATATATATATATATATATATATATATATATATATACACACACACACATACATACACATACATACATACATATATACATATATATTCCATAAAATATTATGTTATTTTCCAGTTACATGCAGAGATAGTTTTCAACATTTATTTTTATAAGATTTTTAGTTTCAAATTTTTCTTGCTCCCTCCCTTCCCCAAGAAACAAATAATCTGATATAGGTTATATATGTACAATTACATTAAACATATTTCTGCATTAGTCATGCGGTGAAAGAAGAATCAGAGCAAAAAGGAAAAACCTCAAAAAAGAAAAACAATAGAAATAGTATGGTTCAATCTTCATCTAGATTCAACAGTTCTTTTTTTCTGGATTTGGAAACCATTTTCCATCATGAGTCCTTTGGTACTATCTTGGACCATTGTATTGCTGAGAAGAATCAAGTCTATCAGTTGATCAACACATAATATTTTTGATACTGTGTGCAATGTTCTCCTGGTTCTGCTTATCCCACTCAGCATCAGTTCATGTAAGTCCTTCCAGGTTTCTCTGAAATCTGCCTGCTCATTGTATCTTATAGCACAATAGTATTCCATTACATTCATATAACACAACTTGTTCAGCCATTCCCCAATTGATGAGCATCCCCTCAATTTCCAATTCCTTGCCACCACAAAAAGAGCAGCTATAAACATTTTTGTACATGTGGATCCTTTTCTGGGGTGGACTTTAAAAAGCATATTTATAAAGTGATGTGATCAAAGCAGAACCATATCATCTCATTCTAAGACTGAAAATATATGCTGCCTCGTATGCCCTTCCACCCCACTCCTCCCAGATCTGATTTGATTTGTATGAAAAGTGTTTTGTAATTGTGTTCATAGAGTTCCTGGGTTTGTCTTGGCAAGTAGACTCCCAAGTATTTTATATTGTCTGCCATTACTTTAAATGGAATTTCTCTTTCTATCTCTTGGTGCTGGACTATGTTGGTCATGTATAGAAATGCTGGTGATTTATGTGGATTTATTTTATATCCTGCAACTTTGCTAAAGTTGTTAATTGTTTCAAGTAATTTTTTAGCTGATTCTCTAGGATTCTCTAAGTATACCATCATATCATCTGGAAAGAGTGATAGTTTTGTTGCCTCCTTGCCTATTCTAATTCCTTTAATTCCTCTTTCTTCTCTGATTGCTAAAGCTAACATTTCTAGTACAATATTAAATAATAGAGGTGATAATGGACATCCCTGTTTCACCCCTGATCTTGAGAAGGCCTCTAACTTATCTCCATTACATATAATGCTTGATGATGGTTTTAGGTAGATACTGCTCATTATCATTAACATATTTAATTCAATAAATTTTTCATTCAGTCAGATTTGAAACCAATAATCTTTACATGAACTTTTCACGATCCCCAAAAGTTATTTTGACTGTGTTACAAATTTCAAAACTCTAAAAAGTCATATGTAAATGGGCTGATGTACCACAGTGCCCTGTAGTTATTGTTACCTTAATAATTATTCTGCCTTCAAACAGATACTTTGAGTGCATTCATCTGAAAGGCAATTTTCTATCAACTCTTCAAAAAGCCTGTGTGTCTCCAATCAAAATATTCTCTGAGAGACTATGTTTCTTCACAAGTTGATTTTTGTATTTTTCTTTAAACAAATGTTCTTTTCCTTTTTCACCTGGCTGAAGTGCTTTGGGATTGCTCTGACTTCTCCACAATGCCCAAAGAAATATATTATTGGTAAAAACCTCATCCTCCAGCAAGATCCCATCAGTCTTAGTATTCCAAATAGGTGTTTCTCTGTCTGACTGACTGTCTCTGTCTCTCTTTGCATTTATACACAGATAAATGCACATATCTAAATATATGCACAACACATATGTGAACACAGTTGTTACATACACTGCATGTATTTTGTGATGTCTTGCACATATGTACATACACATGTATGTATATTTGTACTCATATAAGCATAACTGTACATTTTATATGTCTAAGTGTATGTATATATAGGAGTGAGACTTTTAATTTCATTGGTATTCATATAGGGAACTTCTGGTAAGGAAACTCCCTCTACTCTGCTATTCACCACCAAAGAGACCCCTGGACTTTGAGTGATGTCACCAAAGTCACATAGCCAGTATGAGTCAGAGGCTAGATTCTAAACCAGGTGTCCTTGTTTCTACTAATGTGGAAAATACGGCCTAGAGAGTTGAAATGTCTTGTCCAAGGTCACGCAGTTAAGAAGTGACAGAGACAAGATTTAAACCCAGGTCTTTCCTCACTCCAAATTCAGTATACTTTCTTCTATACTATTCTAGCTTTCCCCAAAGGACAGAATGCTCAAGTAATATGAATACAAACAATCTGTCGTCTATTTCTAATGACCTAAGATTAATTTCCTGCATCATGTAATATGAATATGCTACGATCAGAAAAAAATTGTTCCAATAAAAAATCTAAACAACATCTCTTCTCTGGAAGTTTAAATATATTGATCAATAAATTTTAATTGTACACATTCTGTTTTAAAAGGAATTCTAAGAGTTTTCAAAATATTACATCTTAGAGAGTCATTCTCCCACTGGCCAGATGTAAAGGCACAGTCACTTGTATCAATGCCACAAAATCTTTCATTGATGTTATTCAGAATAAAACTCTAGGAGTTTTCCAGTCCAGGCATAGTGTTATCTCTTGCGTTGACCACTCTTCTCCTCACTTATTGTGTTGTTGCTTCTACAGCTGACCACAATCATTCACCCCACACAGTATGAAGAGAACTTCTGACAGTCTTGGATCAAGATGTAGGAAAGAGGAAAATTTAATGAGTAATCCATCAAGATTGTCCTCCCAATAATGGCACACCAGATGGCAGGGCAATATTATGCTTCTGAGAAAAATAATCACTAATTAATCTTCCTGTACATTTGTTGTTCTCTTTACCCACACAACTAAATAAAGTGCGGCAACTAATCTACCATCAAATCCAAGTTTCTTTTTGTTGTTGATTTTCAGACTATGAACACATTAAGAGAAAAAAATATATTCCTCTATAAATAATAGTTACCATGTGAACCTAAAATATCCCTGGTAAAATTATTACTTTCTCCCTTCTGTTTTTGTAGCACAAATCTCTACTCTAAACCTGGAAGTGACAGAATTACCCCAGCTCTGGGACAACCACACTGAATACTAAATGGGATTTTTTTTTGGTTTTGGCCACCTTACATCAAAAGATGATTAGAGTGAGAAAAGCAATGTCAACAAGATACATAGAAATACATACAAAGACACATATATTATATCTGTTGCTGTTGTTATTGATACAGTAGTATTCCATGTTTTCTAACAGCCTCTGCTATTAAAAAATTAACAAATTCAATTTTCAAAAGTGGTATAAACAATATATCAATAACAATCAGCATTTATTAAGTACCCATTATGTACCTGGTATTATACTAGGTTCTGTACTAGAGATAAATACAAAAGAGTTTAGTTCCCATACTCAGTAGCTTACATTCTCTTAGAGAGTTTATTCACATAAACTGCCAAACCATTACCTCCAAATACTGAAATTAACTTTTCTTCACAAAAGAAGTACTATGGGGGTGGGGATTAGTAACTAGGTGGTACAGTGGATAGAGTGCTGGGCCAGAAGTCAGGAAGACTCATCTCCATGAGTTCAAATCTGGCCTTAGATGCTTACTAAGCTATGTTACCCTGGGCAAAGTCAATTAACCCTGTTTACCCCAGTTTCCTCATCTGTAAAAGGAGCTGGAAAAGGAAATCACAAACCACTCCATTATCTTTGCCAAGAAAACCCTGGATAGCATCACAAAGAGTCAGATAAAACTGAAATGACTGAACAACACCACCAACATACTAGATAGATAGATGGTAGATAGATGATAGATAGATAGATGAAAAATGGATGAATGGATGGATATATATGTAGATAGATAGATAGATAGATAGATAGATAGATAGATAGATAGATAGATAGATAGATAGATAGATAGATAGATGGATAGATAGATAGACAGACAGACAGTATTACAGTATAGTTACAGTATTACCACACTGAACTAAAGATGGAAGTAAACAATAAGGCCACATAGACAGTGGTTGCATGTTTACATGGTTTGCCTTTAATTATCTTTTGCAGTTTATAAATATACTCTGGCAAATATTTATAGTGAATGACAGTCTACTTTTTCTCCAGCATTTTACTGGTTTTTGGTATTTCCTATAATTCCATTCCAAATGCTGCTGAGGGATTTCTTCTATGCTTCTGAAAGGCATGTTGGCATTCCTTTAGTTTGGTTCCATTTAGTTACATTCATTGCTAGTCATATGAGTATGTTTTTTCCTTATTTAAAAATCCACATAAAAATAAAGGAATCCATAACCCTGCTGAGAGCAACAATAAATCCAAAGCATTGCATTCCTGATTCATAGGAATCTTTTATCAGAGCTACATGTACTTTTTAAAACTTTTTATCAGAAGTCCAGCATACACTGATATACAAAGAACAGAAGAATATAGAACATATCTAGAAAGTTATGGATGCTTATTATCAACATGATATTAACAAAATACTGGGGCAGCTAGGTGGCGCAGTGGATAGAGCACCGGCCCTGGAGTCAGGAGTACCTGAGTTCAAATCTGACCTCAGACACTTAACACTTACTAGTTGTGTGACCCTGGGCAAGTCACTTAACCCCAATTGCCTCACTAAAAAAAAAAATACCATGTGTTCTGTGCATCCTTCTGAAATTCCTTCTGCTCTCTAAGAAGGAAGAAGTGGATAGTTTTAATTACAAAGAAGGATGGCTTACAGGAAGGGGTGAGCTGGTAAATGTTTATCAAAAAGCTCTCTGGGACGGGAATGTTGTAAAAACACACTTTTAAGTTTAATCTGTACTTTTAACATTTTCTCCATCACTTTTGTAAATGTAGACAATCAATGAAACAACAAATCAAGCTCTAATCTGTAGCATATTTTGATTCCAAGTTTTGATGTTGATTTTAAGGTTAATTATGAAAGTTAACAATTAGTCTTACAAGCTTATAGTCTTATAAACTGGCATCAGCACACCACAGGGTCATAGGAAATCCTGAAAGGGGCAAAGAGAGGAGATGAAAGAGTGGATTTGAACGCATATACAAAAGCTAAAAGACATACTATTTTATGGGACATTTGGTCATTACAATTTTAGTATAGATATTTATTTGCAAAATAACTACAATAAAAAGAACTGGAGCTTATATGTCAACTTTAGGTTCTGAGGATGAAGTAATAAAGAAATTTTATGAAAATCTGGATAACACCCTCTAAATAAGATGAGCATACACTTTGATACTTGGTGACCTTAATGCAAAAGATTGGAAAGAGCAAGGATGGAGAAAAAGAAATGGAAAAACATAATTCAAGAGAAAGAAAAGGAAGAAGCCAAAGACTTGATTCTACAGAGCTCCCATACTTTTCTAATATGAACATTTTCTTTAAAAAGCCAAACAAACAAACAAACAAAAACCTTGGGGCAGCTAGGTGGCACAGTGGATAAAGCACCAGACCTGGATTCAGGAGGACTTGAGTTCAAATGCGGCCTCAGACACTTGACACTTACTAGCTGTGTGACCCTGGGCAAGTTACTTAACCCCCATTGCCCAGCAAAAGCAAAAAACAAACGAACGAAAAACCTTGATAAGAAGAGGATGGAGTGAGTACTAAATTTTATCTCAAAGAATGAAATTGACTACATTTTAGCAGATAAAAAAAAACTCAAGGAAATAATTCCTGAATTAGCTTTATGTGTCCAGTCTGACCATCCACTCAGAGCTAAGATTGGAATTTACAATAAACAAAAAGAAAAAATAGTAATAAGAAAAATGTGATAGTATACAATTAAGAAGATTTAAACATAAAATATTTAAACAAGACATTAAAATTAAAAATGATAATCAGATAATAGAAATTACTTTGCCATTGGTAATCATTTCTACCAGAACTGAAAGAGATGAAAATTAATTTCTATAAACAGAGAAACCAAAACATCCCAGAAGGTATGTTAGCAAACATTTAACTTGTCCAAAGAAGAGAGATGATGGCTAAAGGCAGCACTGGGTTAGAATATAACATCATCTGTAAAATCTTACAAAGGAGGATGATAGATGATTAAGTAACAAGTATTAAGATAATTAAATCACTGACTGTTTATAAAACATATAGGCCTAACAAGGCAATATGCTAGATTCCATGCATACAATACAAAGAAGGAAACAATCCCAAATTTCAAGGAGTTCATATTCTCTGCATACAAGACCTTCTACAAGTTGATGCCAATGTTCTTATAACTTGCTGATGAGCAAATAACCTTTGACTTCCTCTTGTGGTTTGTTTTGAAGTCACTAAAAGGCCGATGGTACATTTACCAGGGAAATCTCATATTTAGTTTCAAATTTTAATCAGCAAATAATCCTGCTCAATGGGTAGTATACTGTTGGGCAATGCCCTATTACCCAACAAACTATTTTTTTTTTTAATCAAGGAGAATAGCAGGATTCCCAGGAGACTAATAGAGAATTCTGGCCAATCAGTGCCTTCAGAAGACATTACATGTGAACACAATAAGATGTAACTTTACATATTCCAGAAGAACTGTGGATTTCTGGAAAACAATAGCTAAGAAAGTATCCATGAATGAATGAGTAATCATTTATTAAGTACTGGCTATATGCCAAACACTATGACAAGTCTAAGTATATGTTATATCTTAACTGGATTACTTTTTAAATTTTTGATTTCTAAATAATGTGTTCCCATTGAGGAACTTTCTCTAACAATGAAGGGTTTAAGTGACATCCTATGATTTGGGTATGTAGTTTCATTAGTGAAGGTAACCTTTGTCCCTCCCCTAATAGTTGTAATAAATATTCTTAAAGGGTTTCCTGAGGCAATATAAGATTAAGTAGTCTGTAAAACTTGTATGTAGGTATTCTTGAATGTGAGGCTGGTTAATTATCATCTTCTTCCTCCCTTTTCATACATTGTGAAAATATCTCTCTTCACAGATACATAAAGATATAGATACACATGCATATAGACATATTATGGATACAGTTCTATGTTACATCAATCTTTTGATGCATATTGCTCTTTGTTAATGTGTGTTGTTCCAAGGGTCAGGACATAACCTCTGGTATTATATACAGAATGTGAGAAATAATAATAACTAACATTTCTATATTTATTATGTGTCAGGCACTGGGTTGAATGCTTTACAAATATTATCTCATTCGATTCTTACTATAATCTTGTGAAGTAGAAGCCATTATTATCCCAATTTTACAGCTGAGGAAACTGAGGTGAAGTAACTTGCCCAGCGTAACACAGATATTAAGTGTTTGAGGCTGGATTTGAACTCAGTTCTTCCTGATTCCAGTTGCAATTATCTATCTACTGTGCCACCTGTGAATAGTAACAATGGAAGTAACATGGAATAATGGATAGAGAGTTATCCTTGTAGTGAAAATTATATGAATTTAAGGCCTAACTGACATATCCTGGCTGTGTGAGAATGGGTAGACTACCTACCACGTCAATGTATCAGGTTGCTCTATAATATTAATAATCACAGACAAGTTGATCTGCATCAGTTGAAGGAATTTCCATATCTGGAGTTCCTTTCCCTGATGAAATTGTAGCTCAAGAGTCACTGACACCTTCCCATTAAAAAGAAAATCTGGTAATATCCCTATTTGTGTAATAAGGAGTCTTATTTAATAAGAATTCTAATTCTATCTCTGATGGCATTAAATATGTGAGAATTATACCAAGTCCTCCAAAATGTGGTGTAAAATAGTTCAAGAAAATTATCACAATCATGGTCATATATAACTATATCAGCAATTAAATGATAGGGGGCATGAAGTAGGCTTGGTAACAACAAACTCTTTAAGTTACTTAGTGGACAGTTTCTCCTTTGTTCATTCTTTAAATACAGAGTAAATGGACTGAGTGAAACATCTCCCATGAATCTTCCTCAGACTCTTTCACTCCAGTTATTGCCAACATTTACTCAGACAGGACCACAAAATGAATAGTTCTATGATCTGTGGCAGGAGAGAATTTCATTCTCATCTTTGTTGGCTTGATATAATCCTCATGATCACTGTGTGTTGCTACAGTGATGTGGTTTCCATACAGCATGTAAATACAAGCTTATTTCAAATACCTCTAAACTATATTGGAGATGGGGAGGAAGGCTTCTATTTAGGATGTTGTAGAAGGCCTATAGTTGTGGAGATTAGTGATAAAAATGTCTATGCCACTCTGAATCTGAGTTGGGGATGAGGAGAGATATTAGGCTAACAAGTATTTGTCCTTAATACACTTGGCTTGAAAATTTCTTAATGTTATATACCAGTGCCAACCCCCTTTCAGCATATCACTGATTCTCTCTCTCTCTCTCTCTGTTTTTTGTGGGTCAATGAGGGTTAAGTGACTTGCCTAGGGTCACACAGCTTGTAAGTGTCCAGTGTCTGACACTGGATTTGAACTCAGGTCCTCTTGAATCCAAGGCCTGCGCCTTATTTACTGTGCCACCTAGCTGCCCCGACATTACTGATTCTTTATGTCAAAAGCATGCTGAAATACTCTGTTCTGTTTTAGAATTATCACCTCTGTAGCTCATAATGTGCCCCACTACTATAATTTAAAAACAACAACAAGAAGATAGAGTTTCCTTTCATTAGAATTTTGTAATATATATTTTTTAATTTGGAAAAGTGGATTGACAAGGGAAAAAAACAACTTTGGAGCAGTGTGCCCATGTGTGGCTATTTACTGTAGTGAATAATAAACAGTCACACCACTCATAAGGAGTCTCAAGAATAAGGGAGCACTACTAGGTTTATATCTCAAAGGTATCACCCAAAACAGAAAAAGACCTGTTTATTCAAAAATATTTATAGCAGCTCTTTTTGTGGTGGCTAAGAATAGGAAATCAAAGGAATACCAATCAATTGGGGAATGACTAATCAAGCTATAATATATGATAGTGATGGAATGTTATTGTGCTATAAGAAATGACAAGCAGGATGATTTCAGAAAGGCCTGGAAAGACTTGTATGAACTGATTTATAACCTATATCTGATTGCTTACTGCCTTAGGGAGGGGGGATGGGAGGTAGGGAAGGAGAAATAAAAATTGGAACCCAAAACTAGAAATAAAAATGTATATTACTTTAAAAAAAAGAAAAAAAGAAATGACAAGCAGGATGATTTCAGAAAGGCCTGGAAAGACTTTTATTAAGTATATTAAGCAGAACCAAGAGAACATTGTGCATAGAGACAACAATATTGTTTGATGAAGAACTCTGAATAACAACTTTCTCAACAATGCAATGATCCAAGACAATCCCAAAGGATTATTGATGAAATGTACTATCAACTCCCAAAGAAAGAACTGATATTGATGGAACAGACTGAAGCATGATATTTTCCCTTCCATTTTTCTTTTATTCAAGTCTTCTTGTACAAAATAACTAATATGATAATGTTTTACATAATTATACATGTATAACCTATATCTGATTGCTTACCACCTATGGGAGGGGAGAGGGGAGGGAAGAAAGGAGGGATAAAAATTGAAACTCAAAACTATGAGTAAAAATGTTTATTACTTTTTAAAAAAAGAATAAGGGAGCTACCTTTAATTCTTCTTTCCCTGCCTTTGCCAATTAGATGGTAATATCCTTGAGGGTATGGATTGTTTCAGTTGTAGTGTGACTCAGCTAGGTAGATGGAGTTTCCTCACCTGCGGGTCCCCCCTGCCAAGGAAAGCACAGATCCAATCCCTGTACCTAATTTAATAAATAAGCAAAGCCAGTTCTTTGCCCATTGTTTGAGTTTGGTACGTATTTGTTGAGTGGACGAATAAATCTGTTAAAGGAAAGATGGAACCAAATAAGAAAGTAAGCACATAGAAGAATACACAGTGTTTTCAGTGATTGAAGGAAGGAAAGATCCCCTATAATTAGGTGTGATATAAGAAGATCCCTGAGCGGGGCATTGCCCAGGCAGAGACAGAAAGACTACATGCCTGGCATGTGAGGATGACTTGTACAAAGACACAGAGATGCATTAGGGAATAATGATTAGCTTGATGCAAGTACAGGGGTTTTAAAGATGAACAAAACTTGTGAAGCAAGGCTCAATAGGTAGATACAATCAATGTAAAGAAGACCCTGAAAGCTGGGCTAAGGACTCTACTCTGTGTGTTAAATAATAGGGAATTTACTAAAGGTTTCTAAGTAGGACAGTGATATTTGTTCATTAGAAATATTATTTTCATATCCATTTGGAGAGAAAGGTGATTGGCCAGCAAGAAAATAATCTCAGAGACTATTATAATGATATAGGATAGGGTAATAAGATGGTGGCAATGGGATTGAGAAGTTCATTTACCAAAAAAAAAAATCTCTATGGGAAAATGTCTTGCTGATCTCACCTTATGTTGGACACTTTCTGATGTACTTTGGGAATATCTTGGATTTGTTCACTCACTTGATTTTTTCTGAATTCCTCCATCCTTTCTGTCTTGATTTATCAATATCAAAAGAACACTAAGATGAGGTGAGAAATGCTGAAAGAACACTAAGATGATGTTGAAAAGGCTCATAGGATCTTAGGTGTAGAACTGGAAAGGAAACAGAGACCATCTAATACAAGCCCCTCATTTTACAGTTGTGGAAACTGAGACCCTGGGAGAGTAGCATCTTGGACTGTAACAGTCACCCAACTTGAATTATTCATATTCCAAGAGAAATCTGGGGCACTTAAAGGGGGTCCTCTAATAATAATTAAATAGTGATTTGATTAATTTCAATAAATGAATTCAGTGTATATTTATCAAGCATCTACTAGCATTGAGGTATCCTAATTATAAAGAATAACATATAGTCTCTACCCTGAAGAAGTTTCCAAAGGTTTAGAGGAGCTAAGACAAAGACAAATAATTATCATATAAACTATAATGTTGTAGATGCATTGGTATAAAGGGGAGGGGGAGGAGAGAGAGAGAGAGAGAGAGAGAGAGAGAGAGAGAGAGAGAGAGAGAGAGAGAGAGAGAGAAATGGAAAAGTTTTCTTCAACAGGCACATATCAAGTGATACTTCATGGTAGAGCTTGTTTTTAAGGAGAGTTTTCAGTAATGGGAATGAAGACATTTTAGGAGATAGCATTGACAAATGTCAGACGAAAGATGGGGGTGTCTTTTCCACGGGCAAACATGAATTAAATATAGGGTTGGGAAGGGAGTAGTTTAAAATAATAAAAATGAGGTATATTGGATATAGATTATGGGGGGTCTTGAATATCTAAGTAGTCTGCATTTTATCTGAGAGGCAGTAGGGAATCATTAAAGGTTTTGAGCTATGACGGTAGCTGTGGACTATGAAATGTAGTAATATGATCATAACTGTACATTAGAAATATTACCTAA